>NC_091981.1:49932069-50243459 GCF_044704955.1 Pristiophorus japonicus | reverse complement strand
ACAGCCATGACACGCGAGGATTCTTCATTGCAGTCAAATTCACCTGCGGTCCAAACTCCCAAGACCCCAACCCACTCCTGGCCAAGAACGGGGAAACACTCATCAAGGACACCAAGGCTGTCAGGGCCCGCTGGAAGGAACACTTTGGCGATCTTCTCAATCGAGACTCTGCCTTTGACTCACCTGTTCTCAACTCCATCTCGCAGCATACAATCTGCCACCACCTCAGAGAAACCCCAATGCTGCACGAAGTAGGCAAAGGAATAAAACAGCTTAAAAATAACAAGGCTATGGGTGCGGATGGAATTCCTGCTGAGGTGCTAAAATATGGTGGAGAGGCGCTGTTGGCGTGGATACATGGCCTCATCTCTCTCATTTGGATCTCAGAGATGTAGTGATCGTGTCCATTTTTAAAAAGGGGAACAAATCCGACTGCGGCAACTACAGGGGGATCTCCCTGCTATGAACCACTGGGAAGGTTGTCGCTAGAGTTCTCCTGAACCGCCTTCTCCCTGTGGCCAAGGAACTCCTCCCGGAGTCACAGTGCGGATTTTGTCCCCTATGGGGAACAACGGACACAATCTTTGCAGCACGACAACTGCAGGAAGAATGCAGGGAACAGCGCCAGCCCTTACATATGGCCTTTTTCGATCTTACAAAGGCCTTTGACACTATCGATCGCGGGGGCTTATGGAGCATCCTCCTCCGTTTTGGATGCCTCTGAAAGTTTGTCAACATCCTTCGCCTGGTCCACAACAACATGCAGGCCGTGATCCTTGCCGGCGGATCCATTACAGACCCATTCCACATCCGGAGCGGGGTCAAACAGGGCTGCTTCATCGCTCCAACCCTCTTCTCAATCTTCCTCGCTGCCATGCTCCACCTCACTGTCAACAAGCTGGAGTGGAACTAATCTACAGTACTAGTGGGAAGCTGTTTAACCTATGCCGCCTCCAGACCAGGTCCAAGATCACCCAAACCTCTGTCGTTGAACTGCAATATGCAGACGATGCCTGCGTCTATGCAAGTTCTGAGGCTGTACTCCAGGATATATTCACTGAGGCATATGAAAGCATAGGCCGTATGTATCTGTAAGACAAAGGTCCTCCACCAGCCTGTCCTTGCTGCACAGCACTGCTCCCCAGTCATCAAGATTCACGGCGCGGCCCTCGACAACGTGAACCACTTCCCACATCTCGGGAGCCTCTTGTCAACAAAGGCAGACATTGATACGGAGCTTCAACATCACCTCCAGTGCGCCAGTGCAGCCTTCGGCCACCTGAGGAAAAGAGTGTTCGAAGACCAGGCCCTCAAACTTACCACCAAGCTCATCGTCGACAATAATCGCCCTCCTGGATGGATTGGAGGCATGAATGATGTACAGAAGACTCATCAAGTTGCTGGAGATAAATTACCAACTGTTGTGTATCTGTAAAGCATGCACTGCCATGTTCCGCCACCATGGAGCGCATCCCCTGAAATCCCAAGGGATCACAGCATCTCTTGGGAGCACTGTATATAAGCCAACCCCTAAGACATGTTCCTCAGTCTGGAGTGTCTTAATAAAGACTGAGATCACTGTTACTTTAACCTCCCTGTATGCAGCCTCATCTGTGTTAGGAACACAATAACTGGTGACGAGGATACGAATCCAACGCAAAGATGCAGCAAATTGTGGGCATCCTGGTGAAGTTCTCGGAGGGTGAGGACTGGGAAGCCTATGTCGAATGGCAAGACCAGTGCTTTGTAGCCACGAGCTGGACGGAGAAGGAAGCAATGCAAAAAGAAGAGCGGTCCTCCTCACGATCTGCGGGGCACTGACCTACAGCCTCATGAAGAATCTTCTGGCTCTGAAATCCACAGATAAGTTGTATGAGGAGCTGTGTACACTGATTTGGGAGCATCTTAACCCGAGGGAGAGTGTGCTGATGGCGAGGTATCGGTTCTACATGTGCCAGCGATCTGAAGGTCAGGAAGTGGCGAGCTAAGGCGACTTGCAGGACAATGTGAGTTTGATGGCTACCTGGAGCAAATGCTCAGAGACTTTTTTGTACTGGGCATTGGCCACGAGACCATCCTACGAAAACTTCTGATTGTAGAGACACCAACCCTCAGCAAGGCCATTGCGATAGCACAGGGGTTTATGTCCACCAGTGATAACACCAAACAGATCTCTCAGCACACAAGTGCTAGCAATGTTCATAAATTAACTGGAACTGTGTTTGCGAGCAGAAATGTACAGAGCAGAAAGCACGAGTCTGCAACTGCCAGCAGGCCTCAGGTGACCCAGATGACTCAAACTCCGCAGCAAAGGATGAATGCAAGGCAATTCACACCTTGTTGGCATTGTGGAGGCTTCCATTCAGCCTATTCATGCCGCTTCAAAGGATATGTTTGCAAGAGCTGTGGAACAATGGGGCAAGCTCTGCAAAACCTGCTAACCACCACGTGGAGAGGAAGATTGGTCCATGGTGGATCAAAGCAATTTCGAGCCTCAGAGAGAGGAGGCAAATGCTGAAGTACACGGGGTGCACACATTTTCGACAAAATGTCCACCTATAATGCTAAATGTAAAATTGAATGGCTTACCCGTAGCCATGGAACTGGACACTGGCGCTAGCCAATCCATCATGAGTAAAAAGACGTTTGAGAGACTGTGGTACAACAAGGCACTCAGACCAGCCCTGAGCCCCATCCACACGAAACAGAGAACGTATACCAAAGAGCTCATCACTGTCCTGGGCAGCACCATGGTCAAGGTCACTTACGAGGGCTGGGTGCACGAACTGCCACTCTGGATTGTCCCGGGCGATGGCCCCACACTGCTTGGAAGGAGCTGGCTGGGCAAAATCCGCTGGAACTGAGATGACATCCAAGCGCTATCACATGTCGATGAGGCCTCATGTACCCAGGTTCTTAACAAATTTCGTTCCCTTTTTGAGCCAGGCATTGGAAGCTTTTCTGGCGCGAAGGTGCGGATCCACTTGGTCCCAGAGGCACGACCCATTCACCACAAGGCGCGAGCGGTACCTCACATGGTGAGGGAGTGAGTGGAAATCGAGCTGGACAGGCTGCAACGCGAGAGCATCATCTCCCCAGTGGAATTCAGTGAGTGGGCCAACCCGATTGTTCCAGTACTCAAAAGTGATGGCACAGTCAGGATTTGTGGCGATTATAAAGTTACTATTAATTGTTTCTCGCTGCAGGACCAATACCAGCTACCTATGGCAGACGACCTATTTGTGACTCTGGCAGGAGGCAAGACGTTCACCAAGCTCAACCTGACTTCGGCCTACATGATGCATGAGCTGGAGGAGTCTTCGAAGGGCCTCACCTGCATCAACACGCACAAGGGACTGTTCATCTACAACAGATGCCCATTTGGAATTCGGTCGGCTGCAGCGATCTTCCAGAGAAACATGGAGAGCCTACTCAATTCTGTACCACACACAGTGGTTTTTCAGGACGACATATTGGTCACGGGTCGGGACACCGTCGAGCACCTACAAAATCTGGAGGAGGTCCTCCAGCGACTGGATCGCGTAGGGCTACGGCTGAAGAGGTCGAAATGCGTCTTCATGGCAACAGAAGTGGAGTTTCTGGGGAGAAAGATCGCTGCGGACGGCATTCGGCCCACAGACGCCAAGACAGAGGCTATCAGGAACGCGCCCAGGCCACAGAACGTCACGGAGCTGCGGTCGTTCCTGGGACTCCTCAACTATTTTGGTAACTTCCTACCAGGGTTAAGCACCCTCTTAGAGCCCCTACATGTGTTATTGCGCAAATGTGAGAACTGGGAATGGGGAAAAAAACAAGTAATTGCTTTTGAGAAAGCCAGAAACATTTTATGCTCCAAAAAGCCTCTTGTATTGTATAACCCGTGTAAAAGACTTGTGCTAGCATGTGATGCGTCGTCGTACGGAGTCGGGTGTGTCTTACAACAAGCTAACATTGCGGGGAAGTTGCAACCTGTCGCCTATGCCTCCAGGAGCTTGTCTAAGGCCGAGAGGGCCTACAGCATGATTGAGAAAGAGGCATTAGCGTGTGTGTTCAGGGTAAAGAAAATGCATCAGTACCTGTTTGGCCTCAAATTTGAGCTGGAAACCGATCACAAGCCCCTCGTATCCCTGTTCGCTGAAAACAAGGGGATAAATACAAATGCCTCAGCCCGCATACAAAGGTGGGCACTTGTGCTATCAGCGTATAACTATACCACCCACCACAGGCCAGGCACCGAGAACTGTGTGGATGCTCTCAGCCGGCCACCATTGCCCACCACGGGGGTGGAAATGGCGCAGCCTGCAAACTTGTTGATGGTAGCGCAGCCCGCAGATTAGTTGATGGTCATGGAAGCGTTTGAAAATGATAAATCACCTGTCACGGCCCGCCAGATTAGGATTTGGACCAGCCAAGATCCTCTGCTGTCCCTGGTAAAAAAACTGTGTACTGCATGGGAGCTGGGCCAGCATCCCCGTTGAAATGCAAGAGCTAATCAAGCAGTTCCAGCATCGAAAGGACGAGCTGTCCATTCAGGCAGACTGCCTGTCGCCATTTAGGACTGAGATGAGGAGAAACTTCTTCACTCAGAGAGTTGTTAACCTATGGAATTCCCTGCCGCAGAGAGTTGTTGATGCCAGTTCATTGGATATATTCAAGAGGGAGTTAGATATGGCCCTTACGGCTAAGCGGATCAAGGGGTATGGAGAGAAAGCAGGAAAGGGGTACTGAGGGAATGATCAGCCATGATCTTATTGAATGGCAGCGAAGGCTCGAAGGGCTGAATGGCCTACTCCTGCAACTATTTTCTATGTTTCTATGTTTCTATGTTGTGGGGTAACCGCATAGTGCTACCAAAAAAGGGCAGGGAGACGTTTATCTCAGATCTCCACAGCACACACCTGGGTGTAGTAATGATGAAAGCGATAGCCAGATCCCACGTGTGGTGGCCCGGTATCGACTCTGACTTAGAGTCCTGTGTACGGCAATGCAGCAAGTGTGCTCAGTTGAGCAACACGCCCAGAGAGGCACCACTAAGTTTGTGGTCCTGGCCCTCCAGACCATGGTCGAGGTTCCATGTCGACTATGCGGGCCCGTTTCTCAGTAAAATGTTCCTGGTGGTGGTGGAGGCTTTTTCAAAATAGATTGAATGTGAAATAATGTCGGGACGCACCGACACCATTGAAAGCATGAGGGCCATGTTTGACACCCATGGCCTGCCTGACATACTGGTCAGTGACAACGGGCCATGTTTCACCAGTGCCGAATTTAAAGAATTCATGACCGGCAATGGGAACAAACATGTCACCTCGGCCCTGTTTAAACCAGCCTCCAATGGGCAGGCAGAGCGGGCTGTACAAACAATCAAACAGAGTCTTAAACGAGTCACAGAAGGCTCACCCCAAACCCGCCTGTCCCGAGTACTGCTCAGCTACCGCACGAGACCCCACTCACTCACAGGGGTGCCCCCGGCTGAGCTACTCATGAAAAGGACACTTAAAACCAGACTCTCGCTGGTTCACCCCAACCTGCATGATCAGGTAGAGAGCAGGCGGCAGCAACAAAATGTAAACAATGATCGCGCCACGGGAAATTGATCTGAATGACCCTGTGTATGTGCTAAACTATGGACATGGTCCCAAGTGATCGGGGGCACGGTGATAGCTAAAGAAGGGAATAGGGTGTTTGTAGTCAAAATAGACAATTGACAAATTTGCAGAAATCACCTGGACCAAACGAGGCTGCGGTTCACAGACTGCCCTGAACAACCCACAGCAGACACCATCTTTTTCGAGCCCACAACACACACCCAAAGGATCAACGACACCATCCCGGACCAGGAAATTGAACCCATCACGCCCAACAGCCCAGCAAGGCCAGGCTCACCCAGCAGCCCTGCAGGGCCAACAACACGCCAGCCCAGCAAGGGCACAGCCAAGACACCAGAACAGATATTTGTACCGAAGCGGTCCACCAGGGAAAGAAAGGCTCCCGACCGCCTCACCTTGTAAATAGTTTTCACTTTGACTTTGGGGGGGGAGTGATGTTGTGTATCTGTAAAGCATACACTCCCATGTTCCGCCACCAGGGAGCGCATCCCCTGAAGTCCCAAGGGATCCAAGCATCCCTTGGGAGCACTTTATATAAGCTGGCCCCTAAGGCCTGTTCCTCACTCTGTAGTGTCTTAATAAAGACTGAGGTCACTGTTACTTTAACCTCCCTGTGTGCAGTCTCATCTGTGTTCGGAACACAATACCAACGATGCCTCCGCAAGATCCTGCAAATCCGCTGGGAGGATAGATGCACCAACATCAGTGTCCTCGCCCAGGCTAACATCCCCAGCATTGAAGCACTGACCACTCTCAATCAGCTTCGCTGGGCAGGCCACTTAGTCCGCACGCCAGACACGAGACTCCCTAAGCAATTGCTCTACGTGGAGCTCCTTCATTGCAAACGAGCCAAAGGTGGACAGCGGAAACGTTACAAGGACACCCTCAAAGCCTCTCTGGTGAAGTGCGACATCACCACTGACACATGGGAGACCCTGGCCGAAGATCGCCCTGGGTGGAGAAAATGCATCTGGGAGGGCGTTGAGCTCTTCGAATCTCAACGCTGCCAGCGTGAAGAGGTCAGGCGCAGGCAGCGGAAGGAGCGTGGGGTAAATCAGTCCCAACCCCCCCGTCCCCCGATGAATATCTGTCCCACCTGTGACAGGATCTGTGGCTCTCGTGTTGGACTGTTCAGCCACCAAAGAACTCACTTTAGGAGTGGAAGCAAGTCTTCCTCGATTCCGAGGGACTACCTTTGATGATGATGTGCTAAAGGAACATTACATAAACAAACAACTTCAAGTGGTAACATTAGTGGACCAATAGAGGCCTTCTATCTAACTGAAGGAGTATTACCTCCTTATCAGTTGACTGCATTCCTTTCACAGGCGTGCCCTTGCAGGATTGTTTTTGGAAAAAGGGTAATTAGATTGTTGGTGTTAAACAGTTAACTGCAATTCAAGAGTATAATAGTCTGCATAGTATTTTAGTTCAAAATCTAATAGCCTCTATCTTAAACCTGCATGTATATAAAATAAAACAGATTTATCTGGTGATTACATTTTCATTCTAATTTATTAATAGTTGTTTCTTTCTTTTTATACTTCACTTGAGCCTCCTCCCACTCTAATTACCTTTTGCTACCCTCCTCCCAATCCCTTTGTCCTTGTGCATGTACTTAGCCTCCCCTTAAATGTGTCTTGCTTGTGTCAGTTGCTGAAGAGGGATCCTTGCAATATACTCCAGAGATGATATGCAAAATAATGACAGTATAATATTATCGTGAAGAGAGAGAAGCTTCACCATGGACATGGATGAGGAGCAACAGCAAACCATGGAAGACCATGAGGGCAATGGTAAATAGCCACCATCAACAGCAGACCAGACAGTCCAGCCAGCCAGCCAGACAGGTAGGAGGATCTCACTGTCTGCTTCCTGTAGTCACTAGAGTTTAGTGAGTTGTGCAATTGGCCATTACATTCTGTTGGACATGTTTACAAGAATCGAGCTCTTCATTGTTTTATCTCTTTAGTTATTTGCCAAGAACTTTATGTTCTTTACATTTACTTTTGGACAACTTGCACAAGGAAACCATGACACAATGCAAGAAGTATTATAGTTGAATTAATTTTGTTCACTGTTTTGAGTGCATGTGATTTACATCTTCATTGTGTTTGTCCATTATCATTACCCCTTGTCAGTTGTGAACTTCTTCATAACTCTTGTCCCCTTCTAACTTCTCCTGCAAAGGATCTATCTGTATGAATTTGTATTCTCTTGATTTGTTAGCTTTGTCTTTTGATCAGTTAGTTTTTGTTGTAAATGAAATTAGGTACTCCTTGTTGTGTGCAATCAGTGCCAGTGTAGATCGTTCAAAACCTTACATGGTGTCGAAAGTCAGATCTTATCCACTGAAAATAGCAGGGTACGATTCATCATCATAGGTGGTCCCTCGAACGAGGACGACTTGCTTCTAAACCAAAAGGGGTAAGTTCATAGATGTTTCAATGAAGGACTGGCTATTACAGTCCTGAACTCCAGGGGTGGAAGATGCCTGTGCGTGGATTTTTTTAACATGTGGTGATCGTTGCACATCAGCCACCTCATGGGCTTGACAGAGCTAAGCCTTTATCCAGTGGCAAGGATTAACCAAGACGACTGGAGACCAGCTCTGCTGCACGGACTTCGTGCGCACGTGCTACCCACTCAGCCACGGCTGACACCATAAATAGGAGGATAGATGCATCAACATCAGTATTCTCAATAAGGCCAACATCCCCAGCATCGACCACACTCGACCAACTCCATTGGGCGGGTCACTTTGTCCGCATGCCCGACGTGAGACTCCCAAAGCAAGCGTTCTACTTGGAATGCCTACACGGTAGGCGAGCCCCAGGTGGGCAGAGGAAACGTTTTGAGGACACCCTCAAAGCCTCCTTGATAAAGTACAACATCCCCACCAACACCTGGGAGTCCCTGGCCAAAGACCGCCCAAAGTGGAGGAAGAGCATCCGGGAGGGCACTGAGCACCTCAAGTCTTGTCGTCGAGAATATGCAGAAAGCAAGCACCGGCAGCGGAAGGAACGTGCGGCAAACCAGACTCCCCACCCACCCTTTCCTCCAACCATTATCTCTCCCACCTGTGAGAGAGACTGTAATTTCCGTATTGGACTGTACATTCACCTGAGAACTCACTTTTAGAGTGGAAGCAAGTCTTCCTCGATTTCGAGGGACTGTCTATGATGATGATGGATTAATCGATTGATATATAGATATAGATATAGGCTGTACTAAAGTGTTCTCAGTACACGGGAAGAAATTAAACCAATAACAGAGGCTAGTACAAGGATCAAGCAGGAAACTCGAAAGCACTTGAGCTGTAGGTGAAATGCTGTTAAAATGTTCTGAAACAAGAGCTAAGTGTCAAAGAAACATATGGCTACTACAAATTCTGAGTCTGCATTAGATATTCTCTCCGATTTGGCATCATCAGTCACTCCTATAAGCCGACCCCATGTACCCTACGATCTGGAGCGAACCTTTGCTGAATAATATCCAGATAAATTATAGCATGACCCGGGGACAGTAATAAGACTGCTTGTGTGTATCGAGTACCGTGATCTCCTGTGTGTGTTTCTCCTCTCTTGCGGAAGGCGGGCTGATACACACTCTAGTGAGATGAAGCAGAATTTTAAGCCACCAAACTGATTTATTTTATATGAACTGAACAGAATGCCATCTTGCATTTCATATTGCTCTGGGGACAAAGTCGTCTGCATGGCTGGGGCAGGGTGCCAGCATCTAAAAGGGCACATCAGCTGCACCTACTTGGATCCACTCGTGTAAGGCCCAGTTGTTGCCATGCTGCTCCAAAGGTAGAAAGAAGGGCTGGCAAGGGGGCTGTTCTAATCTTCTTCTCCTGATGGAGCAAGCAAGGGGAAAGTAAGCATTCCCTTCTGGGATCGATTACCATACCAAGGTAAAGGGTTGGGGCCTTTTATTTGGGCCTCATTTGAATGAGGACTGAGGAGGCCTTAAAGTAAGTCTGGTAACTTACTCCAGTCACACCTCCTTGGTGTAGAGGAGGCAGGCAGAAGATCTGCCTATAACTCCTCCTGCCGTAAATGGCTGTAAACAAAAAAAACAAGAGACAGAATCCTGGCAGGATCAGCTTCCACCCCAAATTCTGGCCCCAAGCAACCAATCTTCCTGCTCTCTAACCTAATCCAAGCTGGAATTTTAGGCCATTGTTTATCAACAGTTTGCTTGAGGGAAGTGTCAAGTGACACAATTCAAATATAAATATGCTGTATGATTTGTCCAGATTAATGCTCCCATTAAACTGTGCATTCTGCGTGGCCGTGCAGCTGTCTGGAGCTCCCGTGCAGTGGTCTTTATGCTGAAGTTATAAGAGGCTATTCTACCAGAATCGAGGGCAGAGTCTCACTAGAATACAGTATGGGTTAGAGATACCACTTGCATCACTGAGTCTCTAACCTGCGTTCAATGTTAACCCGAAATGGAGCCTTGCAAAATTACTCTCCTATTGTGTTACATAAAGAGGGCCAGCTACCATTTTTTTTAAACTATAAAGTATAAATAAAGTTGCTGTTTTGGGCAACAGTCAATATCTCAATAATACCCCTCAAGATATTAAGAGGAACAGGTAGGGTAGATAGAGAGAAACTATTTCTGCTGGTTGGTGAATCCACGACTGGGGACACTGTCATGTATCTTACATGGCCACTGTTGGTACTATATCAAGGTGTGCCACCAGAGGGCACAGCAGTGGGAGACTCATAGGTTCCCTGTACAGGTATGCCTGGCCTAGTATAAAAAGCAGGCCACCAGGTGTTAACTAATAAAGGACTAAGGTGATTATAGTTCAAGTACAACACACTGCCTCATGGAGTCATTGTTAGAGCATCTAAGGACACAATAGACACATTATAAAAGTTAGAGCCAGGCCTTTCTGGAGAGAAGTTGGGAAACACTTCTACACGCAAAGGGAGGTAGAAGTTTGGAACTCTCTTCTGCAAACGGCAATTATGTTAGTTCAATTATTAATTTAAAATCTAAGATTGTTAGATTTTTGGTAACCAAAGGTATTAAGGAATATGGGCCAAAGACAGGGATATGGAGTTCGGTCACAGATCAGCCATGATCTCATTGAATGGCGGAGCAGGCTTGAGGGCTAAATGGCCTACTCCTGTTCCTATGTTCCTTCCCTTCTGTCATAAGAACATAAGAACATACGCAATAGGAGCAGGAGTAGACCATACGGCCTCTTGAGCCTGCTCCGCCATTTAATATGATCATGGCTGATCCGATCATGGACTCAGGTCCACTTCCCTGCCCACTCCCCATAACCCCTTAATCCCTTATCAGTTAAGAAACTGCCTATCTCTGTCTTAAACTTATTCAATGTCCCAGCTTCCACAGCTGTTTGAGGCCGTGAATTCCACAGATTTACAACCGTCTGAGAGAGAAATTCCTCCTCATCTCAGTTTTAAATGGGTGGCTCTTTATTCTAAGTTTATGCCCCCTAGTTCTAGTCTCCCCTATCAGTGTCAATATCCTATTGTGAATATTGCCATACATTAAGGACAAAATGTGTGCCAACAGCTGCAATGTACACTGACAAAGCAAACACAAAAGGTGACATCTATTTTCTATGGCGCTGTATATTTGGAGCGTGCTATGGATATTGGGCTCCCTCTGATTCTGGGGTGTTGTCTATGGAGTGTGCTGTCGGTACTGGGACTTCCTCTATTCTGTTTGTTGTCTATGGAGTGTGGTGTAGGTATTGGGACCTCCTCTGATTTTGGGCTGATGGCCTTTGAAGTGCAGCCATATAAAACTGAACAGTAGCGATGTGGAAATGGGTAAGTATGAGCTTTGCTTGAGTAGCTTTAGGGATCAGGGACCCCAACAGAACTTTCTGTCAGAAATTTAATTCTGAGCATAGAGTTGTATAGAGCTCCACCTAGTGGACTACTGATGTAATGCAACTACTGATGTAATAAGATTAAAAGGCCATGTGGCAAGGTCATATGAGGACAGTTTCTGTTAAGGAGCCACCTTGTAGTGTGTGCTTGTTAGTGGTCTCTGTAAAGATATCACTGATGGTGACGAGGATAGGATATTTGGATTCCCAATTTGATGAAATTTTAGTTAGTGGATAATCCTGCCAACTGACAGAGAGACTTTGAGAGGTTCTTTGTTTTGCAGAACAGCTAAAAATCCACAGTAAATTACAAGCACATTTGGCTGAACTGTCGACATCGCCAGAGTCCTGATGGCCGTGCCTATGGGAATAATAGGGCACTTGGGTGAGTTCCATCATGACCGAGAGACTTGCGGAGCATATATGCAGTGGCTAGAAATGTTTTTCACCGTAAATAGTATCCCGATGATGAAAACCGTAGCCGGGTGGTTTTAGAAAGGAAATGGGCTATTTTCTTGACTGAAGCAGGCCCGGAGGAGTATGAAACTCTGAAAAAGGTGCTTATTCCTGTCAAGCTGGAGGACATGCCACTGATGGAGATAAGTTAGAATAGCACGACAGTCCTGAGCCCCTGGAAATTGCTGAAAGTTATCATTTTGGAACAAAAAAAATCAATTAACTGACGACAGTATCAGTGAGTACATTGTAGCTTTAAAAAAGCTATCCGTTCACTGTAATTTTGGAAGCTTTCAGAGACGATTATTGCGGGATCTTTGTTTGTGGGATGAAAAATGAAGCAATCAGAAGAAAGTTGCTGAAACCCCTAACTTGACTTTTGATTTAGTGTCTCAGACAGCTATGTCGATGGATATGGCCAACCAAATACTCCCGAGAATTTTGTGTCATTTTTAGTTGTCAGACAACCGAGGAGAATCGCTTGCAGGCTAAAAGTAAAAGGGTCGCCCATTTAAAATGTAAATGAGGAAGAATTTCTTCTCTCAGAGCGTCGTGAATCTTTGGAATTCTCTATCTCAGAGAGCTGTGGAGGCTGGGTCATTGAATATATTTAAGGTGGAGTTAGACAGACTTTTGAACAATAATGGAGTCAAGGGTTATGGGGAGTGGGCGGTGAAATGGAGTTGAGGCCAAGATCAGATCAGCCATGATTTTATTGAATGGTGGAGCAAGCTCGAGGGGCCAAATGGCCTACTCCTGTTCCTATTTCTTACGTTCTTATGTAAAAGGTAGTTGGACCCCAAGGCCTCAGCAACTGGCCAAGGTAACAGTGAATTGAAGTCATGCTATCACATTGCTCAAAGCTGTCCATATGTGAAGGCAGAGTGTTCCTGAAGAAAACTGGGCACCTTGCGATGGCATGCTGAATGAAGAGTAAACCGACTTTCAATACTAGAAATAAAATTCACCAGACACTACATAGCATTGAACAGAGCCAACAAGACGATGAAGTTCTGGAGATACACGTCATCAAGAGCATGAGGGTATCCAACAATAATTTGCGAAGTATCATCATCCAAGTAGATGTGGCAGGAACCAGGATACCCAAGGAAATCGACACTGATGCATCCATGAGCATAGTACTGGAATCGCTATATCTCAACAAGTTGAGTGATTTTTGACTAGAGAAATCGAAGATAGAGCTATGAGGCTACTCAGTAGAGCAAATCCCTGTTAACATACAAACATAGAAACATAGAAAATAGGTGCAGGAGTAGGCCATTCAGCCCTTCAAGCCTGCACCACCATTCAATAAGATCATGGCTGATCATGCAACTTCAGTACCCCATTCCTGCCTTCTCTCCATACCCCCTGATCCCTTTAGCCGTAAGGGCCACATCTCACTCCCTCTTGAATATATCCAACGAACTGGACTCAACAACTTTCTGTGGTAAAGAATTCCATAGGTTCACAATTCTCTGGGTGAAAAGGTTTCTCCTCATCTCGGTCCTATATGGCTTAGCCTTTATCCTTAGACTGTGACTCCTGGTTATAGACTTCCCCAACATCGGGAACATTCTTCCTGCATCTAACCTGTCCAATCCCGTCAGAATTTTATGTGCTTCTATGAGACCCCCTCTCATTCTTCTAACTTCCAGTGAATATAAGCCTAGTCGATCCAGTCTTCCTTCATATGTCAGTCCTTCCATCCCGGGAATCAGTCTGATGAACCTTTGCTGCACTCCTTCAATCGAAAGTATGTCCTTCCTCAGATTAGTAGATCAAAACTGCACGCAATACTCAAGGTGTGGTCACACCAAGGTCCTGTACAACTGCTGTAAGATTGCCCTGCTCCGATACTCAAATCCTCTCGCTATGAAGGCCAACATGCCATTTGCTTTCTTAACTGTCTGCTGTACCTGCATGCCTACTTTCAATGACTGATGTACCATGACACCCAGGTCTCATTGCACCTTCCCTTTTACTAATCTGTCACCATTCAGATAATAATCTGCTTTCCTGTTTTTGCCGCCAAAGTGGATAATCTCACACATCCACATTATGCTGCATCTGCCATGCATTTGCCCACTCACCGAACCTGTCCAAGTCACCTTGAAGCTTCTTAGCATCCTCCTCACAGCTCACCCAGCTTAGTGTCATCTGCAAACTTGGAGATATTACATTCAATTCCTTCGTTTAAATCATTAATGTATATTGTAAATAGCTGGGGTCCCAGCACTGAATCTTGCGGTACCCCACTAGTCACTGCCTGCCATTCTGAAAAGGACCCATTTATTCCTACTCTTTGCTTCCTGTCTGCCAACCAGTTCTTTATCCACATCAATACATTACCCCCAATCTCATGTGCTTTAATTTTGCACACTAATCTCTTGTGTAGGACCTTGTCAAAAGCCTTTGAAAGTCCAAATACACCACATCCACTGGTTCTCCCTTATCCCCTCTACTAGTTACATCCTCAAAAAATTCTAGAAGATTTGGCAAGCATGATTTCCTTTTCATAAATCCATGCTGACTTGGACCAATCCTGTCACTGCTTTCCAAATGCACTGCTATTACATCTTTAATAATTGATTCCAGCATTTTCCCCACTACCGATATCAGGCTAACCGGTCTATAATTTCCTGTTTTCTCTCTCCCTCCTTTTTTAAAAAGTGGGGTTAAATTAGGTACCCTCCAATCCATAGGAACTGATCCAGAGTCCATGAAATGTTGAAAAATGACCACCAATGCATCTACAATTTCTAGGGCCACTTCCTTAAGCACTCTGGGATGCAGACTATCAGGCCCTGGGGATTTATCAGCCTTCAATCCCATCAATTTCCCTAACACCATTTCCTGACTAATAAGGATTTCCCTCAGTTCCCTCAGTTCCTCCTTCTTGCTAGACCCTTGGTCCCCTAGTATTTTTGGGAGGTTTTTTGTGTCTTCCTTAGTGAAGACATAACTAAAGTATTTGTTCAATTGGTCTGCCATTTCCTTGTTCCCCATTATGCATCACCTGATTCTGACTGCAAGGGACCTACATTAGTCTTCACTAATCTTTTTCTCTTCACATATCTATAAAAGCTTTTGCAGTCAGTTTTTATGTTCCCTGCTGTAGGAAGCAAGGAACTATTGTAGGAAGTATCATCTTACCGGTGAAATACAAGGATCAGTTTCAGAGCTTGCCTCTCATAGTAGTGGCAGGAGCCAAGCCTGCCTTGATAGGTAGAAATTGGTTGGGAACTCTGAAGCTGGATTGGAATGAGATTTTTGTGTGGAAACGAAATTTGCATCGAAAAATGACATCAAGCAGTATCAGAAGGTGTTCTGTGAAACAGGTAGTATGATCCAGGACTGAGGCAAATGTCAGAGTCCAGAAAGACGCAAGACCAGTTCACTGCAAGCCACACCCCGTACCATTTGAACTCAAGGAGAAAGTTGAGCAAGAACTCAAAAGACTAGAAATTGAGAACATTATCTCTAAGCTAGATCTAAGTAATTGGGATACACCCAATGATGTTGTACCTAAGTCCCATGGTAAGGTAAGGTTGTGTGGTGATCATAATGTAACCGGAAACCAAGTTCTAGAGGGTAATCTACCTAATACATTGCCAAATATAGAAGATTTGTTCACAACGCTGACAGGTGGTCAGATCTTCTCAAAGTTAGATCTGATAAATGCCTACTTATAACTTGAGTTAGATGAGGAGTCCAAGTCATGCTTGTCTATAAATACTCATCTAGGCCTATATCAGTTTAATAGGTTACCATTAGGATATGCCCCTGCCATATTCCAAGGGGTGATGAATCAGATTCTGCAAGGCATTGAAGGGGTAGTATGTTATTTAGATGGCATACTCATTTCAGCACCAAACAGGTAAATCCATAATTACTTGTTGAATGAAGTGCACAAATGGCTAGAGAAGCAAAGAGTATTAGTGACTGCTCACAAGTGTGAGCTATTTCAAAACTCAGTGGAGTAATTAGGGCACAGAGTAAACAAAGATGGTTTGCATCCAACCAAGGGAAAGCAGAATGCTATTAGAAATGCACCCACTCCCAAGAATGTCACTGAACTTCGATCATCTTTGGGTCTTTTGAATTATTATGGGAAGTTCCTATCAAATTTGGCTACAGTGTTACATCCATTGAATGAACTATTGAAAAAACAGGTCCATTGGAAGTGGTCAGAAGAATGCGAAGCAGCATTCAAGAAGTGTAAAAGCCAGTTGGTAGAGAGTACCATGTTAGTTCACTATGATGTATCTAAGGAGATCAAGCTAGCATGTGACGCCTCTCTGTATGGAGTTGGGACAGTGATCTCTCATGCACTAGATAGTAGGGAGGAGAGACCAATTGCTTTTGCTTCACGCACTCTCAGTGCCAGTGAATGGAATTATGCGCAGATTGAAAGGGAAGCTTTAGCATTGATTTTTGGGGTCAAGAAGTTCACAAATAATTTTTGGTCATAAGTTTACCATCATTACTGACTAAGCCCCTGGCAGCAATCCTCCATCCAAAGTCCCCAGTTCCAACATTAGCTGCAGCCCGAATGCAGAGATGGACTTTGATTTTGTCTGCATAGACGTATGACATTGAGTACAGACAATCAGCTGATCACGGTAATGCTGATGCTATGTCTAGATTGCCTTCCCCTTCACAAGTTACACCTAATAGTGACGAAGTGTTCTATTTCTCATACTTTGATAAGCTGCCAGTCACAGCTGAAGAGATTGGTAGAGCAACCAAACGTGACCCAATTATGTTAAAGGTGTATGATTACATATCAAATGGATGGCCAAACCAGGTATCAGAGGAAAATATTCATCCATACATCATTCATAGGAATGAATTGTCAGTGGATAAAGATTGTATCATGTGGGGTGCAAGAGTGGTTATTCCAAATAAGTTCAGGTACAAATTGTTAGGAGATCTTCATGACCGGCATCTGGAAATATGCTTGACCAACAGTTTTGCATGCAATTACTTGTGGTGGCCAGGTTTAGGTAAAGATATAGAGTACATTGTTAGTCAGTGTACTTCATCATCATCAAAGACAGTCCCGCGAACGAGGATGACTTGCTTCCACACAAGTTCACAGATGTTTCAATGAAGGACCCAATGTTCCAATACTGAACTCCAATTGAAGGGGTGGAAGATGCCTGTGCGTGGATTTTTTTAATATGTAGTGACCGTTGCAAATCAGCCACCACACGGGCTTAACAGAGCTAGGCCTTTATCCAGTTTCAAGGGTTAACCAGGACGACTGAAAACCTGCTCTGCTGCACGGACCTAGTGCGCACACATATGCAGTGTGGGCTGGCCCATGCTGCCCCTGGGCCCTTGGCTCTTCTGGATCCTGTACCCTCATTCGCCGGACCTCTGCCACAATTGCCCACCGAATCTCAGCCACGATCCCTCATCGCTCTTCCACCTCGGTCACTCTCCACACCTCCACCACGTCCTTCCTGCTCCTCTGCTTTACTAGGGCCCCAACGATGCTCCTGCCCATGCTCCAAACAATGACCTGGGTCCGGATGACATCACCCAATCGCCCACCTCGAAGCCGTCGCACACTTGGAGCAGCTCGCGCTGGAAGTTGTGGTGGTATGCCACTACAGCTCTTATACTTCCCGACCTGCAGAGGTGTTCTCTCGCAGGTCGGGGGGCCACAGTGTACTACAGGTAAGCAAGAAACCACCATCAGTACCATTACAGCCATGGAAATGGTCTCCCAGGGTGTGGCAACATGTAGATTTTGCTGAGCTAGAAGGACAGCAATTGTTCATTGTGATTGATAGTCAGTCGAAGTGGGTAAAGATGTTTCCGATGCAGAAAATAACAAGTAAAACACTAGACAATTTGCAAAGATTGTTTTCTTCATATCGTATCCCAGAAGAAATTGTGCCTGATACTGGGCTGCAATTTGGTTTGGAAGAATTTTCACTGTTCATGAGCAGAAACGGTGTGAAACATACCAAAGTTCCACCATATCGCCCTGCTTCAAATGGTGCAGCAGAGTGCACAGTACAAATTGTAAAATATGCCCTCATCAAGCAAATGTTGGATCCAAATCCAAGGAAACGGCAGTTTGCGTTGGCCCACAAACTGGCAAATTTTCTGATTTCTTATCATAATACTTCTCATAGAACTACTGGTAGAACACCAGCAGAGTTGCTTCTCAAATGACAGCAACGATCCAGGTTCTATTGTTAAAGTCAAACTTGGCACAGCCAGTAGAAAAAAAACAATCCAGACAGAAAGAGATTTATGATAGATGTAGATTAAGAGAAAGAAGTGTGAAATTGAATCAGAAGGTTAGAGTGAAGAACCATCACCATAAATGGTTAAAGTGGTTACCAGGAAGAGTAGTGAAGATATGTAGTCCTTGCACATATTTGGTCAAGATATTTGATCATGGACTGGTTATATTTGTTCACATTGATCATATTTTACCTGCAGGTGTGGAAAGAGTTGAAAGTTGGAATGATTCAATTATTTCTGATGAGTCAGATAGTCTTGTTACAAGTAGAATACTAGTAGCAAATCCTATGTCAGATGTACTAGAAACAAGTCAGGAGAAAGTCAGAATTTAAGTCTGAGTCAGGCAGACAAACCGTCTGAATTTGTAGAGAGTCAAACTGTAGATCAAGGTCAGCCCCTTGGAGAAAAACTCTCCTCAGGCTCAACCTAGAATGATTCTAAATGCCACAACAAATTTAGAAAGTTCTGTTCAAGAATGAAGGCATCCTCTTCAAATAGAAAATCAGTGGTTAAGTTTGATTTGTAAATATGAAACAATAAGTTCATATCTTTTGTTGTGTACACCATGCAACTTGTGTATAATTATTATTTTGTTATGATTACTTCTTCAATAAGGAGGGAGAAGTGTAATAGAGATCCACCTAGTGGACTACTGATGTAATGCAACTACTGATGAAATAACAATAAAAGGTCATGTGGCAAGATCACACTATGACAGTTTCTGTTAAGGAGCCATCTTGTAGTGTGTGCTTGTTGGTCTCTGTAAATATATCATAAGAGTCTCCACTGAGATAAGTTGCAGGTGGTTTGTAGAAGGAGCAGGCTTGATGGGTTGAATGGATTATTCTTGTTCCATGTAAGACAAATTTACAATTCTATAGTGCTTTTTAAACCTCATGATGCCCCAACTGCTAAAGAAGCTTGTTTGAATTATTGCATTGTAGGCAAACAAAGCAGTCTATTTATACATATCAAGGCCCCATAAACCACACCGCTCCAGTGAGATAGGGTACAAAATTATCATCATAGAATCTTTTTGTTGGTTGAGGGATAAATATTGTCTAGGACACTGGGAGAACTCCACAGATCCTTCTTAAAACTCTCTCGATCCTATACTGTAGTGTTAGCTTAGATTACATGCTCAAATCTCTAGAGTGGGGCTATGAACCCACAACCTCTGACTCTGAGGCTGGAGTGCTACCACGGATCCAAGGCTCACAGCTGATGATTGTGAGCATTTCACTGATTTTCGAAAGCTGGGTCATTTTGTTAACAATGAGTTGTGGAAGGAATTTGAATATGTATGTTGATAAACTGATTCCTCAGTTAGCCTTTTCTAAATAGACTATTAACACAATTAGCTTTGTTTCAGTGTTTAATGTTGTGTCGTTAAAGGGAGATTAATGATGTAGACTTGCGAGACAAATAGATAAACATTGCTCTATTACCATCAATTACTTCTGCCTCTATGTCGAAGCTAATATGACTGGAGATTCAATGATTAAAACACCAAAAAGTTTTTTTTTGTACCATTGTTGGATTCCCTAATATTTGAAACCATCTATTCTATAAATAAAAGTTTTATGTCTGGTGCTTTTCTGTCATACTCCTGGCATAAAAACAAAGATTTGCATTTATATAGCGCCTTTCACAACTGCAGGATGTCCTAAAGTGATTTACAGTCAATGAAGTACTTTTGAAGTGTAGTCACTGGTCATTGTTGTAATGTCGGGAAATGGGGCAAACAATTTGCACACAAGGTCCCACAAGCAGCAATGTGATAATGACCAGATAATCTGTGCTTTAGTGATGTGGATTGAATAGTGTCATGGAATCTTTTATGCCCACTTAAGAAAACAGACTCAGTTTAATGGTTCGTTTGAAAGACGGTACCTCTGACAGTGCAACATTGGGAGCGATAGCCTAGAATTCTGAGCTCAAATCTCTGGCATGGGAATTAAACCCTCAACCTTTTGACTCAGAGGTGAGTGTGTTACAAACTGAACCATAGAAGACACCTAAAGGACCTTTGGGGGGGAACATTAATGGAAAAAAATTGTGTGGGTTGAGGTTGGGTGGGATGTTAAAGTGTTAAAAATCTGAATCCCGACTAGAGCTCGCCTCCAACCTGGACACCGCCAGTTTTAATGGAGGTGGGATGGAGTGGCGAGCAGCCAACCCACTCCCAGGAGACAGATTGCCTATTTAAATATTATAATGAGGCTAGCATGCCTCAGGTTTAACCACCATTTTGAATTTAACAGTGGCTGGTCGGGTTTTTCAGGCCTTGTGAAACCCACCAACTAAAGTAAGGTGAGGACTGCTGGATCCAAGAGGTAACACTTACTTTCTGGATCCAGTGTCCCTACCTAATCCATCTCCTGTGATCGGAGACCCCCCACCAATGAGGCTTCGGAGTCTGCCCCCCCTTCCAGGCTTCCGATTTCCCTCCCGCGAAGCCTCCCCCGCCCCCCACCACCCCCACTGATGATGTACAGGCCGCTTTCGATATTCTCTGCCTCCACCACTTCCCCCCCCCAATCATCCTCCAGCCCCACGACCGTGCTCGAGCCCTCACTTAATCCCTCCCTCCCTCCTCTCTGCAGCCTAGTGCTGCAGGCCTACCTACTTGCAGCCAGCCAGCCTCTCCATATGGTTGGTTGCGGGTGGGAAATTAGAGATTTCAAATGTAAATCAGGCCACACCATTAAATGTGGCAGGGCCTGTGGGAACCCCATTGTCCTGGATTTCCTGACTGCTTCTGAGCCTAACCCCCCCACCCCCCCAACCCGACCCCACCACCCCTCCTCACGCCCAGTCTGTCAAAAGATTAAAATTCCGACCGTAGTTTTTCACTTTCTGCTGCTGTGAGAGACAGCAACAACTTGCATTTATATAGCACCTTTTTCATGGTAAGAATTTTCATGGCGCTTCACAGGAGCATTATCAATCAAAATTTGACATCGAGCCACATAAGGAGATATTAGGACAGATAATCAAAAGCTTGGTCAAAGAGGTAGGTTTAAAGCAGCATCTTAAAGGAAGAGAGTGAGGTAGCGAGGCGGAGAAGTTTATAGAGGGAATTCCAGCCTTTAGGGCCTCGGAAGCTGAAGTCACGGTCACCAATGGTGAAGCAATTAAAATCGGGGATGCACAAGAGGCCAGAATTGGAGGAGTGCAGATATCTTGGAGGGTTGTGAGGCTGGATTAGATTATGGAGATAGGGAGGGGCGAAGCCATGGAGGGATTTGAAAACAAGGATGATTATTTTAAATTCAAGGCATTTCTCAACCAGGAGTGAATGTAGGTCAGTGAGCACAGGGGTGATGGGTGAACGGGATTTAGTGTGAGTTCGGATACGAGCAGCAAAGTTTTGGATGCGTTAAAGTTTATGGAGGGTGGAAGATGGAATAGGAGACACAAAAGAGGTTCATGGCAAGTGCTTTTCCAACACTTTGCTACAACCCGTCAAGCTGTTAAGGTCCCAGAATGCTCTGTGGTTTTCACAGTTCTCAAAAACCCAAGAACATATTTGCCACAGCTGATCAATGGGCACAGCGATTAAGTGTTAGTGACAGCTGGTTTTAATCCGGCCATACAAAACTGTCAAAATAATCTTCTGTCAAAGCTGGTTGTATGAAAGCTACATTGGTTCTGAGAGATGCTGTTGGTCCGTGTATTTCTTAACCAGAAAATAAGAAATGGCTATCAACAAGTCACATTTTCATGAACAAACTCAAGAGCGAGAGGGACTATGGGAACTGAATTAAATCAGTTTATTTACTAGACTCTCTGACGGTTATTAAACTGTAATTGGTGAGAATGAGGGTGAGAGTATTTTAATTCAGTATATTGGATATTACGCATTTTCACTAAAAGAAAGGACTTGCATTTATACAGCACCTTTCATGGCCTCAGGATGGCTAAAGCACTTTACAACCAATTAATTACTTTTGAAGTGTAGGCATTGTTGTAGTGTAGGAAACGCGATAGCCAATTTGCGCACAGCAAAGTCCCACAAACAGCAATGTGATAATGAGTGGATAATCTATTTTAGTTATGTTGGTTGAGGGATGGATTTTGGCCAAGACAGCGGGGTGAACTCCGCCAAACTTTTTTGTGCCATGGAATCTTTTATATCCACCTGAGAGGGCAGACGAGACCTCGGTTTAACTTCTCATCCAAAAGATGGTACCTCCATCAGTGCAGCATTCCCTCAGTATTGGACTGAAGTGCCAGCCTGGATTATGTGCTCATGTTTACGAGTCTAATACTGCTTATTTATGTGAAGGTATGAGTTAGATTTCCTATCCATTGACCAGGAATAGGCAAAATAATAGACATAAATTAGAACACATTTTTCAAAGGGAGCCTCTAGGAGAATTTATGGATGTTTTGGAGTGGGGAACATGGCATTCCCTTCCCCCTGGCAGGCTAAGCTTTGGCTAAACTTTCTTCAACAGGAAAATGACCCCTAGATACACCCCTAGCATAGGTGACTGCCAATGCCATTCAAAACAGTGGATCTCTCCCTGACCCCAATAACTTTGGTGGCATTAGCAATGGAGGTTCCAGGTGGGCACACCTCGATACTTATGATTGGACGGACCACCCCCATGGAATTTTGGAGCACTGATCTATAATTTGATAATCAGAAACTCAAGGGCTAATTGAATCACCGCAACACACCTGGCAAACAGATGATAAATTCACTCATGTTGATGACTAGTTTAAGCAAAGAAATTATGCTAACCCTTTATACATCACTGGTTAGGCCTCAGATGGAGTATTCTTCCAATTCTGGGCACCACACTTTAGGAAAAATATCAAGGCTTTGAAGAAGGTGCAGAGGAGGTTTACTATGGAGAGACTAGAGAAGCTGGGATTGTTCTCATTCAATAGTAACTTTCAAAAGGGAATTGGATATGGTTCTTAATGAATACTTTGCGTCTTTTTTCACAAAAGACATTGCAATCGGGAGGAGGATTGTAAAATATTGAATGAAATAAACATAGAGAGAGAGGAAGTATTAAGGGGTTTAGCAGCTTTGAAACTGGATAAATCCCCAGGCCTGGATGAAATGCATCCCAGACTGTCCACAGAAGCAAAAGAGGAAATAGCAGAGGCTCTGACTATCATTTTCCAATCCTCTCTGACTACAGGTATGGTGCAGGAGGACTGGAGGAGTGCTAACATTGTACGTTTGTTTAAAAAGGGAGAAAGGGATTGACTGAGTAATTGCAGACTAGTCAGCTTAACCTCGGTGGTGGGAAAATTATTGGAAAAAGTTCTAAGGATAAATCTTCATTTAGAAAGACATGGATTAATCAAAGACAGTCAGCATGGATTTGTTAAGGGAAGGCTGTGTCTGACTAACTAGATTGAATTTTTTGAGGAGGTAACAAAGAGGGTCGATGAGGGCAATGTGTATGATGTAGTGTATATGGATTTTAGCAAGACTTTTGATAAGGTCCCACATGGCAGACAGATCACAAAAGTAAAAGCCCATGGGATCCAAGACAAAGGGGCAAGTTGGATCAAAAATTGTCTCAGGGGCAGGAAGCAGAGGGTAATGGTTGATGGATGTTTTTGTAACTGGAAAGCTGTTTCCACTGGGATTCCACAGGATCCAATACTAGGTCCCTTGCTTTTTGTGGTATATAGCAATGATGTAGGGAGTATGATTAACAAGTCTGCAGATGATACAAAAATTGGCGGCTGGTTGATAATGAAGAGGAAAGTCATGGGCTGTAGGAAGATATCAATGGACTGGTCAGGTGGGCAGAACAGTGGCAAATGGAATTCACTCTGGAGAAGTGTGAGGTAATGCATTTGGGGAGGGCTAACAAGACAAGGGAATACACAATAAATGGTAGGACACTGAGAAGTGTAGAGGAACAAATGGATCTTGGAGTGCATGTCCACGGATCCCTGAAGGTAGCAGGCAAGGTAGATAAAGTGGCTAAGAAGGCATACGGAATACTTGCCTTTATTAGTCAAGGCATAGAGTAAAAGAGCTGGGAGGTTATGCTTGAACTGTATAAAACACTAGTTAGACCACAGCTAGAGTACTGTGTACAGTTCTGGTCACCCCATTACAGGAAAAATGTGATTGCACTTGAGAGGGTACAGAGGAGATTTACAAGGATGTTTCCTGGACTGGAGAATTTTAGCTCTGAGGCTTGGCTTGTTTTCTTTTGAACAGAGAAGGCTGAGGGGAGACTTTATTGAGTTGTATAAAATTATGAGAAGCCTAGATTTAAAGTAATTGGTATAAGGTTTAGAGGGGATTTGAGGGATTTTTTTTCACTCAAACGGTGGTGGGTGACTGGAACTCACTGCCTGAAAGGATGGTAGAGACAGAAACCCTCACCACATTTAAAAAGTACTTGGATGTGCACTTGGATTGCCATAACCGACATGGCTACGGACTAAGAGCTGGAAAGTGGGATTAGGCTGGACAGCTCTTTGTCGGCTGGTGCATTTCTATGATTCTATGGGCTGTATTTTCGGCTTTCCTGATTTCGGGGTGTTAATGGTGGTGGGGCGCTCCCGATACTGCCTGAAAAAAATTTGTGCCCTCGACTGAAAATTTCACCACAAAAATGAGGATCCATGATCAGGGGTATTGAATCAGATGATACACAACAAACATTGTGTGCCTGAGCTGAAAATCATGGCGTTTTGCGCATGCACAGATGTGTTTTAGTTTTCCAGGGCGCAGATGGTATTTCAGGGCACAGCAGCTTCAGCCCCGGCCAACTTATAGAATCATAGAATCATAGAAATTTACAGCACGGAAGGAGGCCATTTCGACTCATCATGTCCGTGCCGGCCAACAAAGAGCTATCCAGCTGATTTCCACTTTCCAGCTCTTGGTCCGTAGCCCTGTAGGTTACGGCACTTCTGTGACTTCTGCAGAGATGACTTAGCAGGAGGGCAGGCAGCGTGCCAGAGGTTTTTCAACAGAGGCTGCTGAGGCCTTAATCCATGCAGTGAAGAGGAGGTGGACATCGCTGCATCTGGTTGAGGGAGGGAGGTCACTGCCAAGCATTTTTAAGTGGATATGGCGTGAAATTGCACAGGTGGTGTCTGTGGCAGACACGGTGGCCAGAACTGGCACCCAATGGTGCAAAACATTTAATGATCTTACGTGAGTTGTCAGGATTAGTACCCTTCACATTTATGTAAGCCTGCTATCCATCCAACATGAATGTCAGACACTATGGGGTAGAAATTGTCTTTGCCGGAAACGGGGCGCACCTACCATTTTTGGAGTGTTCTGGCCATCGCAATGGATGCGGCAGCCTATCCAGCAAAGTACAGCTCCTTGGGATTAGTTTTTCCTGTGGTGCAGAAGTGAATCACCATGGGAGCGGAAGTGGGAGCGGAGCGCAGTGGCCGTCACTAGCGGGGCAGAAGTGGGCAGGGCTGGCGCGTCACAATGTCCCTCCTTTTCAGTTAAAGGGGAGAGCCACTACAAACTCTGTATTCATTTTAGTTAGGTCCACTGGGCCACCAGAGAGGGTTTCGGCTGGGCCAGCAGCCTGGCACCCAAGAGATGGTGCCAAACAGCCTGTTGGCGGCCCGCTATTTTATACGGTCAGCAAAAGCTGTCGGGGGCACCCGGCAGTGTCGGATCTACTCCCACAGGGCAATTTCGGGTAAGGGGCAATTTCGCGAAGGGGTCCCCACCAGACGGTAAGGGGTCGGCGCGTGCATGCTGCGGCAGGAAAATGGGCGGAGCGATCCCGGACATCACTCCACTCCTGAGGAAGGGCAATTTCTAAAATGGCAGCCCCTCCACGTAGAGTCAGCGGCTACTCCGCGGTGGCCAGAAGCCTTAGCGGGATAGGCAATTTTGGCCCCTATGTGAAGTCTTTGATAGATCTGCCCCTTCTCAATGTCTTGCAGGCTTTGATGTGGGTTGCACAATGCTTCAGAAAGTTGAAGGCTTACTTCTCCAGCCATTGCCTCTTAATTAAGGATGCACAAACACTCTAGTTCCCATATCATTGAGAAACTTCCTTGCAACACACTCCCACTGCTGATATGGGTTTCAGAAAGGTCACCTTGAGCCCCCATGCCACCTCCTTCTCACCTCTTCCCAATCGCTCAGAAAGCTCATGCAACATCCACACAGATTGACATGAAGACATTTGCACATCCACACAGTGGCAGCTGTTGAACTATGGTAGGCACATGTGAGAGGTGGACCTTTTCTAAACCCTTCCTATTTTTCTCATTGCAGGCAAAGCTCTCACACAACAGGCGTGAGCAACACCGGAAAGGCGGGAATCCGCCTCAGTTCCTCGATTTAGCGGATGTGGAGGAATAGGTATCGGTCCTCATGGGAGCCCCAGCTTGGACAGTTGCCTGGGGCGATGCTGAGGCCCCTTTGGGTAGTGAGGATATGTCAATGGATCGAGCAACTGATGTGACTTCATTTAGACGTATTATGAAGTGGCATAGGCCCTTCACATGTACATTTCCAATGCCACCTTCCTGATAGCAGCCTTGCCCCCTCTCCTGTCTGTTGTTTTCTGCTTGCAGACAACCAGCCACAATCGCGACAGATGTCCAGGGAGCCATCTACATCTGGCCATGGGGGAGATGATGAGACATGCGAGGAGACTGTTATGCTTGAGCTGCAGAGCCCACCAGTTGCCCCGTTTGGACAAAGCACATCGGGGGATGAGCCCGATCTCCCTGGGTTTGAGACGTCTCAGACTCCTGGCCCCAGCAATGTGGTGTGAGTGGGGAATCTCAGATACCAGCTCTCCAGAGGGTTAGTCAGCAAAGTAGGTCTGCTGAAGAACAGGCAAACATGGAACTGGACTTGGTGGAAATGTCCAGGGAAACACAGAGATGCACCGTGAGCTTATGGGTGCATTGGGTAGGATTCCAGAGAGCAGAGACAAACTCGCTGTGAATGTTGCAGAGGCAGCATTACGCATTGTCTGTGCAACTCAGGATTCCAGCGAGGCCATCATTGCCCACTCCTAGAGGTAGGTGGCCGGCAGCAGCAATAGTGGCATTCCAGAGGGTGTGGCTCGTGCCATTGATCACATCGCAGCATCGATCGAATCGCAGGCACAAGCTACGCTGCAGTTTGGTGATGTGATATGCTCGATGACTGGTGCCATCCTCTCTGTCTTTGCCACTGTCCAATGGGGAAGTGACGGTGCCGAAGCAGGCCAGCAAATGGTGGAGACACATCGTGCTCCGGATGTTGAGGCCCAGCCCCATCAGAGTGTCAGTGGCTCCCAGGAAATGGAAGGTGCTGTCCTTCCTCAGGATGACAGCATTTCGGCTCCCATCACTGACTCTCCAACCATGCATCCTACGTGGTCCACACCCGAGCCATCAGAGACTGCTTCCGTCGATGCTGAGGCATAGCAGTCTGTAGTCGGGCCTTCCAGGCCCAGAGCTGGTCCAAGGCATCGTCATTGGCCATCTGCACTGTCTGCCCCTCTAAAGGTTAGTGGGAAAATAGAAGATTGGGAAAATTTTAAACGACAGCAAAAAATGACTAAGAAAGCAATAAAGAAAGGAAAGATAGATTACAAAGGTAAACTTGCGCAAAACATAAAAACAGATAGTAAAAGCTTTTACAGATATATAAAACGGGAAAGAGTGACTAAAGTAAATGTTGGTCCCTTAGAAGATGAGAAGGGGGATTTAATAATGGGAAATGTGGAAATGGCTGAGACCTTAAACAATTATTTTGCTTCGGTCTTTACAGTGGAAGACACAGAAACCATGCCAGAAATTGCTGGTCACAGGAATGTGAGAAGGGAGGACCTTGAGATGATCACTATCACTAGTGGGGTAGTGCTGGACAGGCTAATGGGACTCAAGGTAGACAAGTCCCCTGGTCCTGATGAAATGCATCCCAGGGTATTAAAAGAGATGGCGGAAGTTATAGCAGATGCATTCGTTATAATCTACCAAAATTTTCTAGACTCTGGGGAGGTACCAGCGGATTGGAAAGCAGCTAATGTAACGCCTCTGTTTAAAAAAGAGGGCAGACAAAAGGCAGTGGGGAAAATGTTTGAAACTATCATTAAGGAAGAAATAGTGGGACATCTAGATAGGAATAGTGCAATCAAGCAGACGCAACATGGATTCATGAAGGGGAAATCATGTTTAACTAATTTACTGGAATTCTTTGAGGATATAATGAGCATGGTGGATAGAGGTGTACCGATGGATGTGGTGTATTTAGATTTTCAAAAGGTAATCGATAAGGTGCCACATAAAAGGTTACTGCAGAAGATAAAGGTACGCGGAGTCAGTGGAAATGTATTAGCATGGATAGAGAATTGGCTGGCTAACAGAAAGCAGAGAGTTGGGATAAATGGGTCCTTTTTCGGGTTGGAAATCGGTGGTTAGTGGTGTGCCACAGAGATCGGTGCTGGGACCACAACTGTTTACAATATACATAGATGACCTGGAAGAGGGGACAGAGTGTAGTGTAACAAAATTTGAAGATGACACAAAGATTAGTGGGAAAGCGAGTTGTGTCGAGGACACAGAGAGGCTGCAAAGAGATTTAGATAGGTTAAGCGAATGGGCTAAGGTTTGGCAGATGGAATACAATGTCAGAAAGTGTGAGGTCATCCACCTTGGGGAAAAAAAACAGTAAAAGGGAATATTATTTGAATGGGGAGAAATTACAACATGCTGCGGTGCAGAGGGACATGGGGGTCCTTGTGCATGAAACTCTTTTGGAGTTTACCTGAAAAACAGAAACATTAATCCGTGCCCCCCAGACCTGGATGACACACCAGACATTTACAAGGCCCTTTTTTTCCTTTTTCTTTTGTTTTTTTTTGTTTTTCTTTTTTTATGGTTTTTTTTTGGCACTAATATCACACATTTTTTTTTCAATGGCCAGGGACACCGCCCGCTCCGACCCCAGGAAGAACACGGCCTTCCCAGACATCTTGGAGGCTGCGACAATGGCCGAGGGGCCGACTACCCCAGCCATCGCCCGCACGCACTCCTCAATGCTCATTGTGGGGGGAGTGTAGCTCTTGACCCCGTTTTTCCTTGTAATGAGTCTGAATGGTGGCAGGGCAGCAGGTGGCGCAGGAGGAGCCGTGGATGTGGATGCCGCCTGCGCATATGTCCTAGCTGGCCCTGCCAACGGCGTAGATGGGGTCGTCATCACGGGGTCCCTTTAAGGGCTATACCCACCCCAAAGTCACAGGCCTTAATGGTTTTAATTGGCCTCGTTTCAATGTATGAGCAGAAGAGCTCTGAAAGAGGCACACCTCTCCCCTAGTTGGCAATTTGGGAGGGGCCTTGCTCCCTCTGCTCAGTTGTTTTAATTGTTTTTTTTATTTTTTTTTTTAAATTAGGAGGAACAGCTCTCAGAGAGAGAGGGGAGAGACAGAGAGAGAAAGATAGAAAGAGGGGGTGTGGGAAGGAGGGAGGCTGCGAGGGCAGGTCTCCCTTCACAGCAATGGGTGGGTGCACTCCCCAGATGGCAAAACAAAACACAGTCTTTGGGGTGGTCTTCGGGTGGGGGGAGAAGATGTCTTCACCTGGGGCAGCTGGAGCCACACAGGCACACACTCCCAACGATGTTAACCAGGGTAATCAATAGTTATCAGCCTGGTAGCTCCAGCTATCCCAGGCTAGGCAATGGGGAGGGGTGCTTCAATGGTGTGTGGGGCCTAGTTGTAAGCAAGGTCCCCACACACACTTCCATACACACACACCCCCCGCGATGTTCCGGCCCTCGAAAAGTCTTCTTCCCTCCCCCCACCGATACAACAATGTCTTTCGGGGAAATGCACCCACACCCACCTGTAGAATGTTATAGAATCTCCCTCATTCCACACAGGTTGTTGCTTTTTTTCACTCTCTCCAACTCTCTGTAGCAGTAATGAAGTTGGTATTTTTTTCTGCGCTCCACCTCTCCCTCCAGATGTTGAATGGGTAGCAAGCCAGCCCTTCCCTCCTCTTCCTGGGCTGGTCTCAGGGCTCACTCCAGGCCTTCCCAGGCAGGAGCAAAGCAGGTAGCTCCTTCCCTCACAGCAGCACAGCTCCAATTGAATAGGCCACGCCTCCACTGCTCCACCATTGGCCCTTGTGCATGAAACTCTTTTAGGGAGTTAACGGAAAAAACATTAAACCGTGCCCCCCGATCTGGGGGAAACACCAACATTTACAATGCCAATTTTTTATTTTTTTTTGCACAGAATTGAATTTTTCTCCAAGTACCCCCTATAAAAGGGGAGGGGGACACTAAAAGCACCGGCAATTAAAACAAATTAAACTTTAAAACGTAAAATCAAATTAAAATTTGGTTGCCGGGCGTGATGATGCACTCCAGTCCCTCCGGTGCCCACCTCTCGCGGAAGGCCGCGAGCGTACCGGTGGACACCGCGTGCTCCATCTCCAAGGACACCCTGGACCGGATGTAAGAGCGGAAGAGAGGCAGGCAGTCAGGTTGAACGACCCCCTCGACCGCCCGCTGCCTGGACCGGCTGATGGCACCCTTGGCCGTGCCCAGTAGCAGTCCTACGAGGAGGCCCTCGGACCTACCTGCTCCCCTCCGCACAGGGTGCCCAAAGATCAGGAGAGTGGGACTGAAGTGCAGCCAGAATTTCAGGAGCAGCCCCTTTAAATAATAAAACAGGGGCTGCAACCTCGTGCACTCAATAATAAAATGGGACACGGACTCCTCCAGACCGCAGAAATTGCAGGCGGCCTGGGAGTCCGTGAACCGGCTTAAAGATTTGTTGCACGCCACTGCTCCGTGCACCACCCTCCAGGTCAAGTCCCCGATGAATAGTGGGAGGACTCCCGCGTAGAGTGCCCTCCATCGGGGACCTCCGCCTCCTCCGGATGGCAAGATGGTACGCCATGGCGTGTCCGGAGGGCCGGCGAGGATGGCAAAGTTGGGAGTGTGCAGGAGCAGCCCGTACAGGATACCCCTCCGCGCGGAACGGAAAGGCACGGAGGGGATTTCCCCGAGGCGGCTCAAGTTGTGAGGCGCCGGCCCCCGAGGGAGGTTCCGGGATTTGGCGCCAATGAGGAATTCCGTCCGGACGGGGGTCAGTTCGGACGGGATCTCCCCACGTGCTTGAGCCTCCTCGATGCACCTAACAGAGTCAGGGCCCAAAGCTGTTTTTAGCGACTCGATGGCTTCGGCCGCGCGGCGGACGTTGGCTGAATTTAGGCGCCGCACCAGCGTGCCTGGCGCCATCCAGCCCGCTCCTCCACCATCGAGCAGGTCCCTGACCCTGGTCACCTCACCAGCCACAGCCCTCTCTTCCGACCGCCACATAAAACCTCGGTCGTGGAGGTACGGATTCCCGAGCAGCGGCTCCTGCAGGACAGCCGCCACTCCAGCCGGCGGAGAGCTGCGCTTGGTGGAGACTTTGTTCCAGACCCTGATGAGTTCCTTGTAAAAGACAGGCAGCTCCCGGAGGGCGGTCCTGACACCCCCCAAGTTCACAAACAGGAGCTGCGTGTCGTAATTGAGGTCGCGCTGCTGGCGGAAGAAATACGTCGCCAGAGCACGCCACCTAGGAGGGGACTCGACATAAAGGTATCTCTGCAGGGTCTGAAGATGGAAAGTCGCGAGCTGGGCGCTGACGCACACCAACGACTGGCCGCCCTCCTCAAGCGGGAGACTCAAGACCGCCGCAGAGACCCAGTGCTTCCTGTTGTTCCAGAAGAAGTCCACCAGCTTCTTCTGTATCTTGGCGACAAACGCAGGGGGAGGGGTCAAAGTGACCAGCCGGTACCACAACATTGCGGCCACCAGCTGGTTTATGACTGGCGCTCGACCCCTGTAGGACAGCACTTGGAGCAGTCCTGTCCAGCGCCCTAGGCGAGTGGCGACCTTGGCCTCCAGCTCCTGCCAGTTCGCCGGCCAGGATTCCTCGTCGGGGCTAAGGTAGACTCCCAGATAGAGGAGATGGGTCGTGCTCCAGGCAAAAGGCCTGAGCTCCTCCGGCAGGGAGTCCACCCGCCACTGACCCACCAGAAGTCCGGAACATTTCTCCCAGTTGATCCTGGCGGAGGACGCGGCCGAGTAAATCTCTTGGCACTCACGCATCCTCCGCAGGTCAGCGGGATCCTCTTCCGTGAGGAGCACGTCATCGGCGTAAGCTGAGAGGACGACCTCCACGCCCGGCCCTTGCAGAGCCAGTCCCGTCAACCTCGTCCGCAGGAGGCGCAGGAAAGGCTCCACGCAGATGGCGTATAACTGGCCGGAGATGGGGCATCCCTGGCGCACCCCTCTCCCAAAGCGAGGGGGCGCCGTCAAGGACCCGTTAACCTTAATCAGACACTCCGCGGCGGCATACAAAAGTCGGATCCGGGCGACGAAATGCGTCCCGAACCCGAAAGCGCGCAGAGTTCCGAGCAGATAGTCGTGATCCACCCTGTCGAACGCCTTCTCTTGATCGAGGGATAGGAAGGCGACCGACAGACCAGCCTCCTGGGAACAATGGATGAGGTTCCGGACCAGATGGATGTTATCGTGGATTGTCCGGCCCGGGACCGTGTAGGACTGGTCGGGGTGGATCATGTGGTCCAGCACGGCACCAAGGCGAGCAGACATCGCCCTGGCGAAGATTTTGTAATCCGTGCTGAGGAGGGAGACCGGGCGCCAGTTCTTAAGGAGGTGGAGATCGCCCTTCTTAGGCAGCAGGACAATGACTGCCCTGCGCCAAGAGAGGGGCATCTCCCCGGTCGCCAGACTTTCCCCCAGGACCCGCGCGTAGTCGCCCCCCAGGACGTCCCAGAACGCCCTGTGGAACTCTACGGTCAGCCCGTCCAGCCCCGGGGATTTTCCACTCGAGAGCCGGGCGAGGGCACCGGTCAGCTCCGCCAGGCTTAGCGGAGCTTCTAGATTTTCGGCGCCCTCCGGGCTGACCTTCGACAGGTCCTCCCACAAAACTCTACGTGCTTCATCGCTGGACGGCTCCGGAGAGAACAGGGCCCCGTAATATTACCGGGCCCTGTTGTTGACGCCCTCCGGATCCGAGACGAGAGAGCCGTCGTCGGCCAGCAGCGTCAAGAGCTGCTCACGGACACTCTGTCTTTTTTCCAGCGAGTAGAAGAAGGGGGATCCGCGGTCCAGATCCCGCAGGAAACGGATCCGCGAGCTCACGAACGCGCCTCGAGACCCGACGAGCTGCAGGTCCTTCAGCGCGGCGTTCTTCGCTTCGTACACCGTCCGCAGGGCCGGGTCCTGGACGACTTGACCGAGACGGGACTCCAGGTCGAGCACCTCTTTTTCTAGGCGCCCGACCCTGGCCGCCCGCCTCTTGGTCGACCCCCTCGCGTACTCTTGACAGAAGACGCGGACGTGAGCCTTGCCCACGTCTCACCATAGCCTCAAGGAGGGGAAGCCCCCCTGCTTCCTTCTCCAGTCGGACCAGAATCGACGGAACGAGTCCTGGAACCGCACGTCCTCCAGCAGCCGGTTGTTAAAGTGCCAGTACGCGGACCCTGTCCTCGCGCGGAGCGAAGCGAGCTCCGCCCACACCAGGTGGTGGTCCGAACACGGCACCGGCCTCATGGAGGCCGCCGGGACGCAGGAAACGTACGCCCGAGACACGTAAAGGCGGTCGACTCTGGACCATCCTACTCCAGGCCTCACCCAAGTAAAGGCGCTGGAGTCGGGGTGGAGATTTCGCCAGACGTCCACCAAGTCGAAGGACCTGACCAGGTCCCTCAACTTCTCCATCACCGTCATGCTCTGCGGGGCACCGGAGCGGTCCCTCGCCTCGAGAGTGCAGTTAAAATCCTCCCCGAGGACAATGCAGTCGCCGACGTCGACGGAGTCAAGAAGAGCGGACACCTCTTCGAAGAAGCACGCCTGCTGCGGGCCGGGCTGAGGGGCGTACACGTTCACGAGATGGAGTGGCACGTCCCCCAGGTGAACCGTTACGTGCAGCAAGCGGCCTGGCACGGGCTCCTCGACCCCCAAGATCTCCGGCTGAAAATGCGGGCCCAGCAAGATGGCCACCCCACTAGAAGTGGCGGTGAGGTGGCTCATGCGGACCTCTCCTTGCCATTCCAGGAGCCACGTGGCTTCGTCTCCCGGAACGGTGTGGGTTTCTTGCAGGAAGCACACCGCATATTTCCCCTCGCACAGGAGCGAAAAATTGTCAAATCTACGACGTGCCCCTCTGCCGCCGTTGATGTTGAAGCTGGCTATGGTTATCTTCATGGCAAAAGCATAGTGCAACCTCTACCTTAACCTATTGTGGCGGGGGAGTGGAGTCTTTTGTTGACCTCCACTCCTTCAGCAGCCCAGCGAGGAACTTTTTGAGCCGGCGCAGCTCAAGGCCTTGCGCCCTTGATAAGGGCCCGCCCGCGGCCATGGTTTTAGCGGTGACGCAGACGGAAGCGATGAGCAGCCCCGGCTCGGACCATCTTTCCCGGGCCAGATGGGCTCGGTTGCGGCGACCCTGGCTCTCGACCAAAAAATCCCGGAGATCCTCTACGGGAATGAGGGGGGACTCAGCGGCGGGCACGAGGAGATCCACCGCCTCACTGTCGATAGCCTCGAGATCTTCACCCGCGTCCTCCACCGAGTCCCCGTCCCCCTCCGGGAGGTCGCCGCTAGCAGCCGGCCCGTCGACCGCACGAGGTACAGCAAACGGCCCGGCCGCTCCATCCGGCCCTGGCTCTGCCCCGATCCCACCCCCAGGATCGTCGGCAGAGGAGTCCCCACTGGGCTCTTTTAGAATTGGTGCTGTGTCGGGAAGCGACAGCGGAAGGGGTTCCTCCTCCGCCCGAGGAACCGGGGAACAAGGAGAGACCCGGCCATAGAAATTCCCCAGGCCCTCCAAGCGCTCCAGCTCCAAAGTAGGGGGCGAGGGTGGGTGTTCCTCCCCCTCCCCGTCGCCACCCTCCGGCCCAGCGTGTACAGATTCATTAAAAGTGCTAATACTTTGTATTTCTGCCGAGTCGAGCAAATCCCGGGGGAAGTTGGGTATTGGCTGGGCGGGCTCAGGTTCGGCCTTTTCGGCCCCGCCCGCCTCAGTCCCCGGGACGCTCGACCCGGCGGCTACGCATTCTTCCGCTGGCCCCACGCCCCCCATGACAGGCAGATCTTTCACGCCATCCCCGGGAGGCAGCGGCTTGGCAGCCTCGACTGCCTCACCCTCCCCGGGGACAGATTCCTCGTGCCTACGGCGCAGTTTGGAGGCGCCGGTGGGGGACGCGGGACACGCGGCGGGCACCGACTTCTCCGCGGAGGGATGTTGTTCCCCCCCGCCTCATTGGAGCGGCGCTCCTTTTTTTCCTTGGGGGGGCACGGAGACAGGGAGACACCCGTGTCTGCCGAGGCCTCCCGCTCCACTCCCCCCTTTTTCTTGTCTTGCCCGCGCCCGAACCCCTCTGCGGTATTAGTCAAGGGCTCGGGCACGGGCTCAGGGCACCCCGCGCTCGCCGGTGACGTGGTTGGGCAGAGCGCGGTGAACAGTTTGTCTGGCGCACCGAGGGGACCCGCCTCTAGATGTTTCGCCTTCTTCCGCGCCTTCTTTCTGATCGGACGCTCTCCCTCCCCCCCGCCGGAGGCCGTGAAAACAAAGGCCCCCGACGATGCCCGCGCACCTATGGCTCCCGGCACGCGGACGCAACAAGGGGAGGGGTGGCGGCGGCGCCAGCCTTGGCCGCCCTCGGTGGTTTGGCAGCTTTGGAGGTGGGGCAGTTCTTGCGAACGTGCCCCACCTCCCTGTAGGCATGGCACCGCACGCCGTCCGACGTCCAAAAGACGCGGTAGGCAGTCCCCTTGTGCACCACATTAAAATTGCCCTCTGTAGTCTCTTCCCACGACAGCCGGACAAAGAGCTGGCGGCGGAAGGAGAACACATGGCGCAGGCTGTTCTCCCTGAGGCCAAGCGGTATGGGGTTGATCCCCGACCTTACCTCACCCAGTTGGTGTAGGTGAGGGAGGAGGAGCTCAGCGGGAACAAAGGGCGGGACGTTTGATAGAATGACCCTCTGCACGGTGGCCTCGAGTGGGTCCACCGGCAGGAACGCCCCGCCCAACGTGAGCCCCTTTTCAATGGCCAGGGACACCGCCCGCTCCCACCCCAGGAAGAACACGGCCTTCCCAGACATCTTGGAGGCTGTGACAATGGCCGAGGGGCCGACTACCCCAGCCATCGCCCGCACGCACTCCTCAATGCTCATTGTGGGGTGAGTGTAGCTCTCGACCCCGATTTTCCTTGTAATGAGTCTGAAAGGTGGCAGGGCAGCAGGTGGCGCAGGAGGAGCCGTGGATGTGGACGCCGCCTGCGCATATGTCCTAGCTGGCCCTGCCACCGGCGTAGATGGGGTCGCCATCACGGGGTCCCTTTAAGGGCTACACTCACCCCAAAGTCACAGGCCTTAATGGTCTTAATTGGCCTCGTTTCAAAAGACTGAGCAGAGGAGCTCTTAACGAGGCACACCTCTCCCCTAGTTGACAATTGGGGAGGGGCCTTGCTCCCTCTGCTCAGTTGTTTTTAATGTTTTTTTTTTAAATTAGGAGGAAGGGCTCTCAGAGAGAGAGGGGAGAGACAGAGAGAGAGAGATAGAAAGAGGGGGTGTGGGAAGGAGGGAGGCTGTGAGGGCAGGTCTCCCCTCACAACAATGGGTGGGTGCACTCCCCAGATGGCAAAACAAAACACAGTCTTTGGGGTGGTCTTCGGGTGGGGGGAGAAGATGTCGTCACCTGGGGCAGCTGGAGCCACACAGGCACACACTCCCAACAATGTTAACCAGGGTAATCAATAGTTATCAGCCTGGTAGCTCCAGCTATCCCAGGCTAGGCAATGGGGGAGGGGTTCTTCAATGGTGTGTGGGGCCTAGTTGTAAGCAAGGCCCCCACACACACTTCCACACACGCACACAACCCCCGCGATGTTCCGGCCCTCGAAAAGTCTTCTTCCCTCCCCCCACCGATACAACAATGTCTTTCGGGGAAATGCACCCACACCCACCTGTAGAATGTTGTAGAATCTCCCTCCTTCCACACAGGTTGTTGCTTTTTTTTCACTCTCTCCAACTCTCTGTAGCAGTAATGAAGTTGGTATTTTTTTCTGCGCTCCACCTCCCCTCCGGATGTTGAATGGGTAGCAAGCCAGCCCTTCCCTCCTCTTCCTGGGCTGGTCTCAGGGCTCACTCCAGGCCTTCCCAGGCAGGAGCAAAGCAGGTAGCTCCTTCCCTCAAAGCAGCACAGCTCCAATTGAATAGGCCACGCCTCCACTGCTCCACAATTGGCCCTTGTGCATGAAACTCTTTTAGCGAGTTAACGGAAAAAACATTAAACCATGCCCCCCGATCTGGGGGAAACACCAACATTTACAATGCCAATTTTTTTTTTTTTTTTTTGCACAGAATTGAATTTTTCTCCAAGTACCCCCTATAAAAGGGGAGGGGGACACTAAAAGCACCGGCAATTAAAACAAATTAAACTTCAAAACGTAAAATCAAATTAAAATTTGGTTGCCGGGCGTGATGATGCACTCCAGTCCCTCCGGTGCCCACCTCTCGCAGAAGGCCGCGAGCGTACCGGTGGACACCGCGTGCTCCATCTCCAAGGACACCCTGGACCGGATGTAAGAGCGGAAGAGAGGCAGGCAGTCAGGTTGAACGACCCCCTCGACCGCCCGCTGCCTGGACCGGCTGATGGCACCCTTGGCCGTGCCCAGGAGCAGTCCTACGAGGAGGCCCTCGGACCTACCCGCTCCCCTCCGCACAGGGTGCCCAAAGATCAGGAGAGTGGGACTGAAGTGCAGCCAGAATTTCAGGAGCAGCCCCTTTAGATAATGAAACAGGGGCTGCAACCTAGTGCACTCAATAAAAACATGGAACACGGACTCCTCCAGACCGCAGAAATTGCAGGCGGCCTGGGAGTCCGTGAACCGGCTTAAAAATTTGTTGCACGGCACTGCTCCGTGCACCACCCTCCAGGCCAAGTCCCCGATAAATACTGGGAGGACTCCCGCGTAGAGTGCCCTCCATCGAGGACCCTCCGCCTCCTCCGGACGGCAAGATGGTACGCCATGGCGTGTCCGGACGGCCGGCGAGGATGGCAAAGTTGCGAGTGTGCAGGAGCAGCCCGTACAGGAAACCCCTCCGCGCAGAACTGAAAGGCACGGAGGGGATTTCCCCGAGGCGGCTCAAGTTGTGAGGCGCCGGCCCCCGAGGGAGGTTCCGGGGTTTGGCGCCGATGAGGAATTCCGTCCGGACGGGGGTCAGTTCGGACGGGATCTCCCCACGTGCTTGAGCCTCCTCGATGCACCGAATGGAGTCGGGGCCCAGAGCTCTTTTTAGCGACTCGATGGCATCGGCCGCGTGGCGGACGTTGGCAGAATTTAGGCGCCGCGCCAGCGTGTCTGGCGCCATCCAGCCCGCTCCTCCGCCATCGAGCAGGTCCCTGACCCTGGTCACCTCACCAGCCACAGCCCTCTTGTCCGACCGCCACAAAAAACCTCGATCGTGGAGGTACGGATTCTCGAGCAGCGGCTCCTGCAGGACGGCCGCCACTCCAGCTGGTGGAGAGCTGCGCTTGGTGGAGACTTTGTTCCAGACCTTGATGAGTTCCTTGTAAAGGACAGGCTGCTCCCGGAGGGCGGTCCTGACTCCCCCCACACTCACAAACAGGAGCTGCGTGTCGTAGTTGAGGCCGTGCTGCTGGCGGAAGAAATACATCGCCAGAGCACGCCACCTAGGAGGGAGCTCAACGTAAAGGTATCTCTGCAGGGTCTGAAGACGGAAAGTCGCGAGCTGGGTGCTGACGCACACCAACGACTGACCGCCCTCCCCAAGCGGGAGCCTCAAGACTGCCGCAGAGACCCAGTGCTTCCTGTTGTTCCAGAAGAAGTCCACCAGCTTCTTCTGTATCTTGGCGACAAACGCAGGGGGAGGGGTCAAAGTGACCAGCCGGTACCACAACATGGCGGCCACCAGCTGATTTATGACTAGCGCTTGACCCCTGTAGGACAGCACTCGGAGCAGTCCTGTCCAGCGCCCTAGGCGAGCGGCGACCTTGGCCTCCAGCTCCTGCCAGTTCGCCGGCCAGGCTTCCTCGCCGGGGCTAAGGTAGACTCCCAGATAGAGGAGATGGGTCGTGCTCCAGGCAAAAGGCCTGAGCTCCTCCGGCAGGGAGTCCACCCGCCACTGACCCACCAGGAGTCCGGAACATTTTTCCCAGTTGATTCTGGCGGAGGATGCGGCCGAGTAAATCTCCTGGCACTCACGCATCCTCCGCAGGTCAGCGGGATCCTCTACCGCGAGGAGCATGTCATCGGCGTAAGCCGAGAGGACGACCTCCACGCCCGGCCCTTGCAGAGCCAGTCCCGTCAACCTCATCCGCAGGAGGCGCAGGAAAGGCTCCACGCAGACGGCGTATAACTGGCCGGACATGGGGCATCCCTGGCGCACCCCTCTCCTAAAGCGAAGGGGCGCCGTCAAGGACCCGTTAACCTTAATCAGACACTCCGCAGCGGCGTACAAAAGTCGGATCTGGGCGACGAAATGCGTCCCGAACCCGAAAGCGCGCAGAGTTCCGAGCAGATAGTCGTGATCCACCCTGTCGAACGCCTTCTCTTGGTCGAGAGATAAGAAGGCGACCGACAGACCAGCCTCCTGGGAATGATGGATGAGGTCCCGAACCAGATGGATGTTGTCGTGGATTGTCCGGCCCGGGACCGTGTAGGACTGGTCGGGGTGGATCATGTGGTCCAGCACGGCGCCAAGGCGAGCAGACATCGCCCTGGCGAAGATTTTGTAATCCGTGCTGAGGAGGGAGACCGGGCGCCAGTTCTTAAGGAGGTGGAGATCGCCCTTCTTAGGCAGCAGGATGATGACTGCCCTGCGCCAAGAGAGGGGCATCTCCCCGGTCGCCAGACTTTCCCCCAGGACCCGCGCGTAGTCGCTCCCCAGGACGTCCCAGAACGCCGTGTGGAACTCCACGGTCAGCCCGTCCAGCCCGGGGTTTTTCCCCTCGAGAGCCGGTCGAGGGCACCGGTCAGCTCCGCCAGGCTTAGCGGAGCTTCCAAATTTTCACCGCCCTCCGGGCTGACTTTCGGCAGGTCCTCCCACAAAACTCTACGCGCTTCCTCGCTGGACGGATCCGGAGAGAACAGAGCCCCGTAATATTCACGGGCCCTGTTGTTGACGCTCTCCGGATCCGAGACGAGAGAGCCGTCGTCGGCCAGCAGCGTCAAGAGCTGCTTACGGACACTCTGTCTTTTATCCAGCGAGTAGAAGAAGGGGGATCCGCGGTCCAGATCCCGCAGGAAACGGTTCCGCGACCTCACGAACGCGCCTCGGGACCCGACGAGCTGCAGGTCCTTCAGCGCGGCCTTCTTCGCTTCGTACACCGTCCGCAGGGACGGGTCCCCGACGACTTGACCGAGACGGGCTTCCAGGTCGAGCACCTCTTTTTCTAGGCGCCCGACCCTGGCTGCCCGCCTCTTGGTCGACCCCCTCGCGTACTCTTGACAGAAGACGCGGATGTGAGCCTTGCCCACGTCCCACCATAGCCTCAAGGAGGGGAAGCCCCCCTGCTTCCTTCTCCAGTCGGACCAGAATCGACGGAACGAGTCCTGGAACCGCACGTCCTCCAGCAGCCGGTTGTTAAAGTGCCAGTACGCGGACCCCGTCCTCGCGTGGAGCGAAGCGAGCTCCGCCCACACCAGGTGGTGGTCCGAACACGGCACCGGCCGCATGGAGGCCGCCGGGATGCAGGAAACGTACGCCCGAGACACGTAAAGGCGGTCGACTCTGAACCATCCTACTCCAGGCCTCACCCAAGTAGAGGTGCTGGAGTCGGGTTGGAGATTTCGCCAGACGTCCACCAAGTCGAAGGACCCGACCAGGTCCCTCAACTTCTCCATCGCCGTCATGCACTGCGGGGCACCGGAGCGGTCCCTCGCCTCGAGGGTGCAGTTAAAATCCCCCCCGAGGACAATGCAGTCGCCGACGTCGATGGAGCCAAGAAGAGCGGACACCTCTTCAAAGAAGCGCGTTTGCTGTGGGCCGGGCTGAGGGGCGTACACGTTCACGAGATGGAGCGGCACGTCCCCCAGGCGAACCATTACGTGCAGCAAGCGGCCTGGCACGGGCTCCTCGACCCCCAAGATCTCCGGCTGAAAATGCGGGCCCAGCAAGATGGCCACCCCACTAGAAATGGCGGTGAGGTGGCTCATGCGGACCTCTCCTTGCCATTCCAGGAGCCACGTGGCTTCGTCTCCCGGAACGGTGTGGGTTTCTTGCAGGAAGCACACCGCATATTTCCCCTCCCGCAGGAGCGAAAAATTCTTAAATCTACGGTGTGCCTCTCTGCTGCCGTTGATGTTGAGGCTGGCTATGGTTATCTTCATGACTAGAGCATAGTGCAACCTCTACCTAACCTATTGTGGTGGGGGAGTGGAGTCGTTTGTTGACCTCCACTCCTTCAGCAGCCCAGCGAGGAACTTTTTGAGCCGGCGCAGCTCAAGGCCTTGCGCCCTTGATAAGGGCCCGCCCGCGGCCATGCTTTTAGCGGTGACGCGGACGGAAGCGGATGAGCAACACCGGCTCAGACCATCTGTCCAGGGCCAGACGGGCTTGGTCGCGGCGACCCCGGCACTGGACCAAAAAGTCCCGGAGTTCCTTTGCAGGAATGAGGAGGGTCTCAGCGGCGGACGCGAGCAGATCCACCACGTCCCTGGCGGTGGACTCTAGATCTTCTCCCGCGTCCTCCACTGAGTCCCCGTCCCCCTCCGGGAGGTCGCCGCTAGCAGCCGGCCCGTCGACCGCACGAGGTACGGCAAACGGCCCGGCCGCTCCATCAGGCCCTGGCTCTGCCCTGATCCCACCCCCAGGATCGTCGGCAGAGGAGTCCCCACTGGGCTCTTTTAAAATTGGTGCTGGGTCGGGAAGCGACAGCGGAAGGGGTTCCTCCTCCGCCCCAGGAGCCGGGGAACACGGAGAGACCTGGTTTAGGAAGTTCTCCAGGTCCACCAAGTCCCTCAGCTCCAAAGTAGGGGGCGAGGGTTGTTGTTCTTCCCCCTCCCCGCCACCACCCCCCGGCCCAGCGTGTTGATGTATGTTAAAATTGTTTGCAGTGTCAGTTTCTGCCGAGTCGAGCAAATCTCGGGGGAAGTTGGGTATTGGCTGGGCGGGCTCAGGTTCGGCCTTTTCGGCCCGCCCGCCTCAGTCCCCGGGACGCTCGACCCGGCGGCTACGCATTCTTCCGCTGGCCCCACGCCCCCCACGACAGGCAGATCTTTCACGCCATCCCCGGGAGGCAGCGGCTGGGCAGCCTCGACTGCCTCACCCTCCCCGGGGACAGATTCCTCGTGCCTACGACGCAGTTTGGGGGCGCCGGTGGGGGACGCGGGACACGCGGCGGGTACCGACTCCTCCGCGGAGGGATGTTGTTCCCCCTCAACCTCATTGGAGCGGCGCCTCCTTTTTTTCCTGGGGGTGCGCGGAGGCAGGGAGATCCCCATGTCTGCCGAGGCCTCCCGCTCCACCCCCCCCTTTTCCTTTTCTTGCCCGCGCCCGGGCCCCTCTGTGGTGTTGTTCAAGGGCCCGGGCACAGGCTCAGGGCACCCCGCGCTCGCCGGTGACTGGGTTGGGCCGAGCGCGGTAAACAAGTTGTTTGGCGCACCGAGGGGACCCACCTCTCGATGTTTCGTCTTGTTCCGCGCCTTCTTTCCGGTCGGACGCTCTCCCTCCCCCCCGCCGGAGGCCGTGAAAACAAAGACCTCCGACGATGCCCGCGCACCTACGGCTCCCGGCACGCGGATGCAACTAGGGGGAGGGGTGGCGGCGGCGCCAGCCTTGGCCGCCTTCGGTGGTTTGGCGGCCTTGGAGGCGGGGCAGTTCTTGCGAATGTGCCCCACCTCCCTACAGGCATGGCACCGCACGCCGTCCGACGTCCAGAAGACGCGGTAGGCAGTCCCCTCGTGCACCACATTAAAATGCCCTTCCGTCGTCTCCTCCCGCGCCAGCCGGACAAAGAGCTGGCGGCGGAAGGAGAACACGTGGCGCAGGCTGCTCTCCCTGAGGCCGAGCGGTATGGGGTTAATCCTTGACCTTACCTCCCCCAGTTGGTGTAGGTGAGGGAGGAGGAGCTCAGCGGGAACAAAGGGCGGGACGTTCGATATGATGACCCTCTGCGCGGTGGCCTCGAGAGGGTCCACCGGTAGGAACGTCCCGCCCACCGTGAGCCCCCTTTCAAGGGCCAGGGACACCACCCGCTCCGACCCCAGGAAGAACACAGCCTTCCCAGACATCTTAGAGGCTGCGACAATGGCCGAGGGGCCGACTACCCCAGCCATCGCCCGCACACACTCCTCGATGCTCATTGTGGGATGAGTGTAGCTCTTGACCTCGTGTTTCTTCGTAATCAATCTGAATGGTGGCAGGGCAGCAGGTGGCGCAGGAGGTGCCGTGGATGTGGATGCCGCCTGCGCATACGTCCTAGCTGGCCCTGCCACCGGCGTAGATGGGGTCGCCATCACGGGGTCCCTTTAAGGGCCACACCCACCCCAAAGTCACAGGCCTTAATGGTCTTTATTGGCCTCGTTTGTGTTTTGAGCAGAGGGAGCTCTGAAAGAGGCACACCTCTCTCCTAGTTAACGATTGGGGAGGGGCCTTGTTCCCTCTGCTCAGTGTCTTAATTGTTTTTTTTTAATTAGGAGGAAGGGCTCTCAGAGAGAGAGGGGAGAAACAGAGAGTAACAGAGAAAGAGAGAGCGGGGGGTGTGGGAAGGCGGGGAAACTGCGAGGGCAGGTCTCCCCTCGCAGCTGTGGGTGGGTGCAATCCCCAGATGGCAAAACAAAAATAGTCTTTGGGGTGGTCTTCGGGTGAGGGGAGAAGATGTCTTCACCTGGTGCAGCTGGAGCCACACAGGCACACACTCCCAACGATGTTAATTAGGGTGGATTAATTGTTTCTTCAGCCTGGTTGCTCCAGATATCCCAGGCTAGGCAATGGGGGAGAGGTGCTTCACTTTGTTCACACACTTCCACACACACAAAACCCGCGCGATGTTCCGGCCCTCGAAAAATCTTCTTTCCTCCCCCCACCGATACAACAAAGTCTTTTAGGGACTGCACCAATACACCTACCTGTAGAATGGTAGAGTCTCCCTCCTTCCACACTGGATGTTGTTGTTGGTCTTTCCCCCTCTCTCCAACTCTTTGTAGAAATGGTGAAGTTGTTCAAGTTTTCTGCTTTTTCCTCCTCTCCCTCTGGGTGAAAGTTGGTGGTGAAGCCCCTTCCTTCTTTCCTTCTCTTCCTGGGCTGATTCACAAGCCCAGCCAGGAGCAAAGCAGGTAGCTCCTTCCCTCACAGCAGCACAGCTCCAATTGAATAGGCCACGCCTCCACTGCTCCACCATTGGCCCTTGTGCATGAAACTCTTTTAGGGAGTTAACGGAAAAAAAACATTAAACCGTGCCCCCCGATCTGGGGGAAACACCAACATTTACAATGCCATTTTTTTTTTTTTGGCACAGAATTCAATTTTTTTTCCAAGTGCCCCCTATAAAAGGGGAGGACCTTGTGCATGAAACTCTTTTTGGAGTTCATCTGCAAAACAAAAAACATTAAACCGTGCCACCTGACCTGGGTGACACACCAGACATTTACAAGGCCCTTTTTTTTTTTCCCCTTTTTTTTGGTTTTTTTTTTGTTTTTGTTTTTGTTTTTTTTTGGGGGCACTAAAATCACAATTTTTCCCCAGTGCCCCCTATAAAAGGGAAGGAGGACACTAAAAGCACCTGCAATTAAAACAAATTAAACTTTAAAACGTAAAATCAAATTAAAATTTGGTTGCCGGGCGTGATGATGCACTCCAGTCCCTCCGGTGCCCACCTCTCGCGGAAGGCCGCGAGCGTACCGGTGGACACCGCGTGCTCCATCTCCAAGGACACCCTGGACCGGATGTAAGAGCGGAAAAGAGGCAGGCAGTCAGGTTGAACGACCCCCTCGACCGCCCGCTGCCTGGACCGGCTGATGGCACTCTTGGCCGTGCCCAGGAGCAGTCCTACGAGGAGGCCTTTGGACCTACCCGCTCCCCTCCGCACAGGGTGCCCAAAGATCAGGAGAGTGGGACTGAAGTGCAGCCAGAATTTCAGGAGCAGCCCCTTTAAATAATAAAACAGGGGCTGCAACCTTGTGCATTCCATAAAAACATGGAACACGGACTCTTCCAGACCGCAGAAATTGCAGGCGGCCTGGGAGTCCGTGAACCGGCTTAAAAATTTGTTGCACGGCACTGCTCCGTGCACCACCCTCCAGGCCAAGTCCCCGATGAATAGTGGGAGGACCCCTGCGTAGAGTGCCCTCCATCGGGGACCCCCGCCTCCTCCGGATGGCAAGATGGTACGCCATGGCGTGTCCGGACGGCCGGCGAGGATGGCAAAGTTGAGAGTGTGCAGGAGCAGCCCGTACAGGAAACCCCTCCGTGCGGAACTGAAAGGCACGGAGGGGATTTCCCCGAGGCGGCTCAAGTTGTGAGGCGCCGGCCCCCGAGGGAGGTTCCGGGGTTTGGCGCCGATGAGGAATTCCGTCCGGACGGGGGTCAGTTCGGACGGGATCTCCCCACGTGTCTGAGCCTCCTCGATGCACCTAACAGAGTCAGGGCTCAAAGCTGTTTTTAGCGACTCGATGGCTTCGGCCGCGTGGCGGACGTCGGCTGAATTTAGGCGCCGCGCCAGCGTGTCTGGCGCCATCCAGCCCGCTCCTCCACCATCGAGCAGGTCCCTGACCCTGGTCACCTCACCAGCCACAGCCCTCTCTTCCGACCGCCACATAAAACCTCGGTCATGGAGGTATGGATTCCCGAGCAGCGGCTCCTGCAGGACGGCCGCCACTCCAGCCGGCGGAGAGCTGCGCTTGGTGGAGACTTTGTTCCAGACCCTGATGAGTTCCCTGTAAAAGACAGGCAGCTCCCGGAGGGCGGTCCTGACACCCCCCAAGTTCACAAACAGGAGCTGCGTGTCGTAATTGAGGTTGCGCTGCTGGCGGAAGAAATACGTCGCCAGAGCACACCACCTAGGAGGGGGCTCGACGTAAAGGTATCTCTGCAGGGTCTGAAGACGGAAAGTCGCGAGCTGGGCGCTGACACACACCAACAACTGACCGCCCTCCTCAAGCGGGAGACTCAAGACCGCAGCAGAGACCCAGTGCTTCCTGTTGTTCCAAAAGAAGTCCACCAGCTTCTTCTGTATCTTGGCGACAAACGCAGGGGGAGGTGTCAAAGTGACCAGCCGGTACCACAACATTGCGGCCACCAGCTGGTTTATGACTAGCACTCGACCCCTGTAGGACAGCACTCGGAGCAGTCCTGTCCAGCGCCCTAGGCGAGTGGCGACCTTGGCCTCCAGCTCCTGCCAGTTCGCCGGCCAGGCTCCCTCGTCGGGGCTAAGGTAGACTCCCAGATAGAGGAGATGGGTCGTGCTCCAGGCAAAAGGCCTGAGCTCCTCCGGCAGGGAGTCCACCCGCCACTGACCCACCAGGAGTCCGGAACATTTCTCCCAGTTGATCCTGGCGGAGGACGCGGCCGAGTAAATCTCCTGGCACTCTCGCATCCTCCGCAGCTCAGCGGGATCCACAACCGCGAGGAGTACGTCATCGGCGTAAGCCGAGAGGACGACCTCCACGCCCGGCCCTTGCAGAGCCAGTCCCGTCAACCTCGTCCGCAAGAGGCGCAGGAAAGGCTCCACGCAAATGGCGTATAACTGGCCGGACATGGGGCATCCCTGGCGCACCCCTCTCCTAAAGCGAAGGGGCGCCGTCAAGGACCCGTTAACCTTAATCAGACACTCCGCGGCGGCGTACAAAAGTCGGATCCGGGCGACGAAATGCGTCCCGAACCCAAAAGCGCGCAGAGTTCCGAGCAGATAGTCGTGATCCACCCTGTCGAACGCCTTCTCTTGGTCGAGGGATAGGAAGGCGACCGACAGACCAGCCTCCTGGGAACAATGGATGAGGTCCCGGACCAGATGGATGTTATCGTGGATTGTCCGGCCCGGGACCGTGTAGGACTGGTCGGGGTGGATCATGTGGTCCAGCACGGCACCAAGGCGAGCAGACATCGCCCTGGCGAAGATTTTGTAGTCCGTGCTGAGGAGGGAGACCGGGCGCCAGTTCTTAAGGAGGCGGAGATCGCCCTTCTTAGGCAGCAGGACGATGACTGCCCTGCGCCAAGAGAGGGGCATCTCCCCGGTCGCCAGACTTTCCCCCAGGACCCGCGCGTAGTCGCTCCCCAGGACGTCCCAGAACGCCGTGTGGAACTCCACGGTCAGCCCGTCCAGCCCCGGGGATTTTCCCCTCGAGAGCCGGTCGAGGGCACCGGTCAGCTCCGCCAGGCTTAGCGGAGCTTCCAGATTTTCGGCGCCCTCCGGGCTGACCTTTGGCAGGTCCTCTCACAAAACTCTACGCGCTTCCTCACTGGACGGATCCGGAGAGAACAGAGCCCCGTAATATTCACGGACCCTGTTGTTGACGCCCTCCGGATCCGAGACGAGAGAGCTGTCGTCGGCCAGCAGCGTCAAGAGCTGCTTACGGACACTCTGCCTTTTTTCCAGCGAGTAGAAGAAGGAGGAGCCGCGGTCCAGATCCCGCAGGAACCGGATCCGCGACCTCACGAACGCGCCTCGGGACCCGACGAGCTGCAGGTCCTTCAGCGCGGCCTTCTTCGCTTCGTACACCGTCCGCAGGGCCGGGTCCTGGACGACTTGACCGAGACGGGACTCCAGGTCGAGCACCTCTTTTTCTAGGCGCCCGACTCTGGCCGCCCTCCTCTTGGTCGACCCCCTCGCGTACTCTTGACAGAAGACGCGGACGTGAGCCTTGCCCACGTCCCACCATAGCCTCAAGGAGGGGAAGCCCCCCTGCTTCCTTCTCCAGTCGGACCAGAATCGACGGAACGAGTCCTGGAACCGCACGTCCTCCAGCAGCCGGTTGTTAAAGTGCCAGTACGCGGACCCCGTCCTCGCGCGGAGCGAAGCGAGCTCCGCCCACACCAGGTGGTGGTCTGAACACGGCACCGGCCGCATGGAGGCCGCCGGGACGCAGGAAACGTACGCCCGAGACACGTAAAGGCGGTCGACTCTGGACCATCCTACTCCAGGCCTCACCCAAGTAAAGGCGCTGGAGTCGGGGTGGAGATTTCGCCAGACGTCCACCAAGTCGAAGGACCCGACCAGGTCCCTCAACTTCTCCATCGCCGTCATGCACTGCGGGGCACCGGAGCGGTCCCTCGCCTCGAGGGTGCAGTTAAAATCCCCCCCGAGGACAATGCAGTCGCCGACGTCGACGGAGCCAAGAAGAGCGGACACCTCTTCAAAGAAGCGCGTTTGCTGCGGGCCGGGCTGAGGGGCGTACACGTTCACGAGATGGAGCGGCACGTCCCCCAGGCGAACCGTTACGTGCAGCAAGCGGCCTGGCACGGGCTCCGCGACCCCCAAGATCTCCGGCTGAAAATGCGGGCCCAGCAAGATGGCCACCCCACTAGAAATGGCGGTGAGGTGGCTCATGCGGACCTCTCCTTGCCATTCCAGGAGCCACGTGGCTTCGTCTCCCGGAACGGTGTGGGTTTCTTGCAGGAAGCACACCGCATATTTCCCCTCCCGCAGGTGCGAAAAATTGTCAAATCTACGGCGTGCCCCTCTGCCGCCGTTGATGTTGAGGCTGGCTATGGTTATCTTCATGGCAAAACATAGTGCAACCTCTACCTTAACCTATTGTGGGGGGGGGAGCGGAGTCTTTTGTTGAACTCCACTCCCTCCGCAGCCCAGCGAGGAGTCCCTCGAGCTCGCGCAGCTCAAGGTGTTGCGCCTTTGTCAAGGGCCCGCCCGCTGCCAAGGTTTTAACGGCGGCGCGGACGGACCCCTGGATCAGCTCTGGCTCGGACCATTTTTCCAGGGCCAGTCGGGCTTGGTTGCAGCGACCCCGGCTCTGGGCCAAAAAGTCCCGGAGTTCCTTTGCAGGAATGAGGATGGTCTCGGTGGCGGCCGCGAGCAGATCCACCGCCTCGCTGGCGGTGGTCTCTAGATTTTCACCCGCGTCCCCCACCGAGTCCCCGTCCTCCTCCGGGAGGTGGCCGCCAGCAGCCGGCCCATCGATCGCACAAGGTACGGCAAATGACCCGGCCGCTCCAACCGGCCCTGGCTCTGCCCCGATCCCACCCCCAGGATCGTCGGCAGAGGAGTCCCCACTGGGCTCTTTTAAAAATGGTGCTGGGTCGGGAAATGACAGCGGAAGGGGTTCCCCCTCCGCCCCAGGAACCGGGGAACAAGGAGAGACCCGGCCATAGGAAATCCCCAGGCTCCCCAAGTGCTCCAGCTCCAAAGCAAGGGGCGAGGGTGTGTGTTCCTCCCCCTCCCCGCTGCCACCCCCCGGCCCAGCATCTACAGTGTCATAAAAATCATTTGTTTCATTTTCTGCCGGGTCGAGCGACTCCCGGGGGACGTTGGGTATTGGCTGGGCGGGCTCAGGTTCGGCCTTTTCGGCCCCGCCCGCCTCAGTCCCCGGGACGCCCGGCCCGGCGGCAATGCATTCCTCCGCGGTCCCCAAGCCCCCCACGACAGGCAGATCTTCCACGCCATCCCCGGGAGGCAGAGGCTGGGCAGCCTCGACTGTCTCACCCTCCCCGGGGACAGACTCCTCCCGCCTACGGCGCTGCTTGGGGGCGCTGGTGGGGGATGCGGGACACGTGGTGGGCACCGACTCCTCCGCGGAGGGATGTTGTTCCCCCTCCGCCTCAACGGAGCGGCGCCTCCTTTTGTTGCTGGAGGTGCGCTGAGGCAGGGAGACCTCCATGTCTGCCGAGGCCTCCCGCTCCGCCCCCCCTTTTTCCTTTTTTTGCCCGCGCCCGGGCCCCTCTGCGGTATTGGTCAAGGGCTCGGGCACGGGCTCAGGGCACCCCGCGCTCGCCGGTGGCTGGGTTGGGCCGAGCGCGGTGGTCAATCCTTCTGGCGCACTGAGGGGACCCGCCTCTAGATGTTTCTCCTTGTTCCGCGCCTTCTTTCCGTTCGGACACTCTCCCTCCCCCCCGCCGGAGGCCCTGAAAACAAAGGCCTCCGACGATGCCCGCGCACCTACGGCTCCCGGCACGCGGACGCAACTAGGGGGAGGGGTGGCGGCGGCGCCAGCCTTGGCCGCCTTCGGTGGTTTGGCGGCCTTGGAGGCGGGGCAGTTCTTACGAACATGCCCCACCTCCCTACAGGCATGGCACCGCACGCCGTCCGACGTCCAGAAGACGCGGTAGGCAGTCCCCTCGTGCACCACATTAAAACTACCCTCCGTCGTGTCCTCCCGCGCCAGCCGGACAAAGAGCTGGCGGCGGAAGGAGAACACGTGGCGCAGGCTGTTCTCCCTGAGGCCGAGCGGTATGGGGTTGAACCCTGACCTTACCTTCCCCAGTTGTTGTGGGTGAGGGAGGAGGAGCTCAGCGGGAACAAAGGGCGGGAGGTTCGACACGATGACCCTCTGCGCGGTGGCCTCGAGAGGATCCACCGGCAGGAACGTCCCGCCCACCGTGAGCCCCTTTTCAAGGGCCAGGGACACCGCCCGCTCCGACCCCAGGAAGAACACAGCCTTCCCAGACATCTTGGAGGCTGCGACAATGGCCGAGGGGCCGACTACCCCAGCCATCGCCCGCACACACTCCTCGATGCTCATTGTGGGGTGAGTGTAGCTCTTGACCCCGTGTTTCCTGGTTATAAGTCTGAATGGTGGCAGGGCAGCGGGTGGCGCAGGAGGTGCCGTGGAAGCGGTTGCCACCTGCGCATATGTCCTTGCTGGCCCTGCCACCGGCGTGGATGGGGTCGCCATCACGGGATCCCTTTAAGGGCTACACCCACCCCAAAGTCACAGGCCTTAATGGTCTTTATTGGCCTCGTATATTGACTGAGCAGAGGAGCTCTTAACGAGATACACCTCTCCCCTAGTTGGCAATTGGGGAGGGGCCTTGCTCCCTCTGCTCAGTTGTCTCAATTGTTCTGTTTTTTTTTAAATTAGGAGGAAGGGGTCTCAGAGAGAGAGGGGAGAGACAGAGAGAGAGAGATAGAGATGGGGGGTGGGAAGGGGGGGGAACTGCGAGGGCAGGTCTCCCCTTGCAGCTGTGGGTGGGTGCAATCCCCAGATGGCAAAAATCAAATAGTCTTTGGGGTGGTCTTCGGGTGAGGGGAGAAGACGTCTTCACCTGGGGCAGCTCGAGCCACCAGGCACACACTCCTAACGATGTTAATAGTGTGATTAAGAAAAATCTTCAGCCTGGTAGCTCCTGGGGGAGGGTGGGGGTTCAATTGTGTGTGGGGCCTAGTTGTAAGCAAGGCCCCCACACACACTTCCACACACACACACCCCCAGCCCTCAGTGGTCTTCTTTCCTCCCCCCACCGATATAACAAAGTCTTTTTGGGAAATGCACCCACACCCACCTGTCCAAATGGTAGTCTCCCTCCTTCCACACTGGATGTTTGTTGTTGGTCTTTCCCCCTCTCTCCAACTCCTTGTAGAATGGTGGTAAAGTGTTCAAAGTTTTCTGCTTTTTCCTCCTCTCCCTCTGGGTGAAAGTTGGTGGTGAAGCCCCTTCCTTCCTTCTCTTCCTGGGCTGTTCTCAGGGCTCTCCAGGCCTTCCAGGCAGGAGCTAAGGTTGGTAGCTGCTCCTCTCTCAGCAGCAGGGCTCCAATTGAATAGGCCACGCCTCCACTGCTCCACCATTGGCCCTTGTGCATGAAACTCTTTTAGGGAGTTAACGGAAAAAAAACATTAAACCGTGCCCCCCGATCTGGGGGAAACACCAACATTTACAATGCCATTTTTTTTTTTTTGGCACAGAATTCAATTTTTTTTCCAAGTGCCCCCTATAAAAGGGGAGGACCTTGTGCATGAATCCCAAAAAGTTAGTTTGCAGGTGCAGCAGGTAATCAGGAAGGCGAATGGAATGTGACCTTCATTGCGAGAGGGATGGAGTACAAAAGCAGGGAGGTCCTTCTGCAACTGTACAGGTATTGGTGAGGCCGCACCTGGAGTACTGCATGCAGTTTTGGTCACCTTACTTAAGGAAGGCTATATTAGCTTTGGAGGGGGTACAGAGACGATTCACTCGGCTGATTCCGGAGATGAGGGGGTGAACTTATGATGATAGATTGAGTAGACTGGGTCTTTACTCATTGGAGTTCAGAAGGATGAGGGGTGATCTTATAGAAACATTTAAAATAATGAAAGGGATAGACAAGATAGAGGCAGAGAGGTTGTTTCCACTGGTCAGGGAGACTAGAACTAGGGGGCACAGCCTCAAAATACGGGGGAGCCAATTTAAAACCGAGTTGAGAAGGAATTTCTTCTCCCAGAGGGTTGTGAATCTGTGGAATTCTCTGCCCAAGGAAGCAGTTGAGGCTAGCTCATTGAATGTATTCAAGTCACAGATAGATAGATTTTTAACCAATAAGGGAATTAAGGGTTATGGGGAGCGGGCGGGTAAGTGGAGCTGAGTCCACGGCCAGATCAGCCATGATCTTGTTGAATGGCGGAGCAAGCTCGAGGGGCTAGATGGCCTACTCCTGTTCCTAATTCTTATGTTCTTATGTAACACAGCAGCCCTCAAGCAGCCTTGCTGCAGGCACTGAGACCTCATTGAGGAGGAGCAGCAGGCATGGGAGGGGGGGGTAAAGGGTATGGGGTGGGAAAGCACAGGCCAAGTCCCAATAAGGGGTCGCACAACCAAGTGCAAATGCGTTCACATGTAATGAGTGCTCCTATAGATAGTTATTTTGGTATTATTTACTTTAACCTGAGTCATTTGCAGCAGGACGCTGCTTATTGTATAGTTTTATTTTGATGGTTTAAAGTATCGCTTTAGAGCATCTTTTGCTGTTTTATAGCATCTTTTGAAATTGTTTGTTCATTTATTTGTTGCGTTTGTTTGGGGAGTCATGTTTGATACTTTTGTTCATTAAATGATAACTTTGAGCCTTTGACGCTGTATCATTGTCTTGTGTATCATAGCCAAGCTCAGCATAGATGTGCCTTTATGGTGGCACATAGCGGCCCATATTAGATGCATCCCTCAGCTTCCTCCATTCGTGCAAGCCTCTCCATTATGAGCTGGCGACATGTGGCTCATGCTCCGGCAGCATCTCCATGCTGCCTCCCCCGTGGTTGTGATGGCTGTGAAATCGGTGCCTCTCCTGGCTTGACTTCATCGTCCTTCTCCTCCTGGGCCTGCAATCCCCACTGGCAATGCCTGGCCTCTGATGAGTGCCAGGTTGTGCAGCATGCAGCATGCAGCACAGCACAGTGTCCTTGGAGACCTGTTGAGGGGGATATTGAAGGCTGCCTTCAGAGCGGACAAGGCATTGGTCTGCCTGTAGGAGATGGCATACCTCTGTCAGCACTTCCTTTCTGAAGCGCAGCCTTCTCACACACTGTTCCTCAGAGAGATGGAGGTCTGAGTGTTGGTGCCTGTAAACCCGTGGGGGATAAGCTCTCCTCCCAAGACGTCTTTGGCCTCTCCTCATCTGTGGCCCGACATGGTCAAGAGCCCTTCTTCTAGCTTGATGCCGCTTGGAACTGGCAACCAGCATGATACACTGGCGAACTAGTAATACCCCTATTAAATTCTCTCACTGACATTGTAAGGACACTATAATGGCAGATAAAAGTGCCGTTTGCAAGTGTGAGATTCACGCAGCGTTCTATGCCCAACCGTTGCAGTCAATGTGAGTTGCGATGTAGGATCTTCATCCATGTATTTAAAAACACCACCAATACTGCCTGCTGCAGCCTGGGAATTCCTGGTTTTTCAGACATTTCCTGGGGCGGGCGTTAAATGAGGCGTTGGGGCCAAATTTTTCATCAGGGGCGCTAGCGCAGCATTGCACGACGATTGACGTCATGACCTCAGTGAAACTGGAGGGCAGGACGGCAAGTTTCTGCACGCCGCAAAACAGGAGCTTAATTTACCGGCTGGGCGCTAAAACCTGAACGCCCAGCATAATGCCCACAAACATCATTTACCGCCCCTCTGGGGTGCAAACAAGCTGAAAATCCAGTCCTATGATTCGATGCATAGTTGAAAAAGAAATATTTGCAGAGTTATGGGGAAAGGACAAGGGAGTGGGACTAATTGGATAACTCTTTCAAAGAGCAGCACAGGCACGATGGGCAGGATGGCCCGTTCTGGGCAGTACGATTGTATGTAAAGTTGTTTGTTGTAATGGCCCCCACCCGGAAAGAAAAATCCCTGATAAAACGTGGCAAATCTGCTTTCGTTTTGGCAGAAGATTAGCGTATTGGAGTCGTGAATTAATCTGCTGTATGAACTGAGGCCTGAGTGATGGAGGTGTAAGCGAGTGGATGAAAGAAAGGCGAAAAAAACCTTTTTTGTGGAGCGCTGATCTTTCCCCAGCCCTTTGTATCTTTGGCATAGCTTTGCCCATGCAGTATTGTGACGTCCTTGCTTTACCTTGACGTTCCATTCAACTCCATGTGTAAGAGTGACCAACTTAATCTCTCACCTTCCCCATGCATTGAGAGAGATAAAACATGTCTTGTCCTTAAATTTCAACACAGCAGTCATGTTTATAAATTGCTAGGAGTTAATCAAAATCAAGCTGGCCAGCAGGTAATAACAATATGCTCCTGTGTTCCTACATCGTTTTTAACAGCAAAATGGTTTCACCCACTTCATTATCTATTGCTGATTATAGTGCAGGCGAATGCAAATTCCATGCTGGAATAGGAGACCTGGGGATAATTAAAGTGCAGTGCTTAGTGTTCACCTTTTGTGCTGTAATTAGTTCTCTGACCTCAACCACAGCACAGAAACTGTGTGTTGCTGTTCAAACCCATTTCTATAACTGTTCTTCATGGAACGTATTATACATACAGAGTGCTTGATGATTGAAGGGCTAATTACTTGCCCAACTGCCTCTCTCACTTGAAGTGTAGCATTATCCCCAACACTGAGCACCTGTGTAGTGTCATTTGTATTACATACAGCTGGGGAGTTCACGCTAAATGCAACGGCTAAGTGTGGGAAGGGGAGGTTAATCATATTTGCTTGAACGTGTCTGTTGCAGTCCAAGTCACAGAAATGGGCCCAATTCCCCTTCTTTTTGGTTTAAGAAAGAGAAAGACTCACATTTATATAGTGCCTTTCAAAAACTCAGGAAATCCCAAAGCGCTTTGCAGCCAACTAATTACTTTTTTGTTGTAAAGTAGGAAACGTGGCAGTCAATTTGCGCACAGCAATGTCCCACAGACAGCAACAAAATAGTGACCAGATAACCTGTAGTGATTCACTTTGCCTTTTATTACTGGTGACAAATGCAGTCATTCTCTGTATCCTCCCCTCCAACAGAATGAATTAATGTCACCATACCCTCTTTGTCAGCCATTTTCTGTCATGTTTGCAATGGAAGCTGAGAATGCTGTGCAGCTCAGCATCGATGTACAGGGGCACCACTGGGTGTACATATTGCTAGCAGTTTCATCACATGACCACCCACCTCCATCCGTCTTGCCCAGTCAAAAATACTTATTTCCCCCACCTTCAATATTTTTATAACTAAGTGCCCAAAGAAAATAAAAAAATACACAATTTTTTAATGGCCCGATGATTTTTCTCCTGGGTTGGTTGCAGCAGTACCCAGGAGATGAATCTCTAATTCCTGGAGACTCCGGGACAATCCTGAAGGATTGTCAACTTTACATGTGCGCTGGTGACCCCTCAGTACTTCACCTGAGTGGCCTTCATGTGTTGAACTCATAATTGAGTCAGCAGGCTATTCAGTCGTGGGGCACATTACAGCTAAACTCGATCCCATCCATACCTGGAGTGCACCTGCATAACGTCCAGCACCGAAGAAGAAATAGGAGCATAAACCCTGGTTTTCTGCCACCCATCCACCTCTAATCCAGAGGGAGAGATTGTAGCACCCCTACCGTGCCTTGGTGGAGATTAGCTTACCCTGACAGATCTGGGATCAGATCTTTTTCCTGGTCTCTTTGTGGCTCAGTTCTACACTTACCACTGATGTTGCGAGGAAAGAGGGAAAACTGTTATCTTGGAATAACCCTGTTCTAATGCCAGGTCAAAGGGCAGTGTGTGCTCCCGTCCATGATACTCTCACCTCCATTGGTTGGAGACTGACTGCCTGTCACTCCCAAGAGATCAGCAATCTGATGAGATATTTCAGAAGTATCAAGAAGATCACAAAACACTCATAGGTGAGGAAGGCCACTCAGCCCATCTTAATTCATCCGTCCAGAACAATCCTCTCCCCCATTCCTGCATCTAATTGAGGTGGATTTGGACTTTCTGCGATAGTGTAAAACAGGTGATAGTGAATCGGCAGCCCGTTTTGACTTCAGTGGAAATAAAAATTGGGAGAGATGTAAAACAGGCTGCCGGTTTACACTAGTGCACAAAGTCAAGATCTAGCCCAATGTTTGTAAATGATTCCACCAATTCTTCCTGGAAGTTCAACCCAAGTGCTGATCACTTACTGAGGGTAATTGTAACTATGGGCGATGGTGTAAATTGGGCAATAGTGAATTGGCTGTCCATTATACACCTTGTCCTATTTTCCCATTGACTTCAATGGAAAGAAAAATCAGGCGTGGTGTATAATGAGCGACCAATTTGATATCGGCCATTTTACACCATCGCCCATAGTTACAATTACCCCCACTGCGTGAGAAAGATCCTCCTGCTGTCAGTCCTAAAGTTACCACCTACAAGTCTGAACCTGTGTCCCCTTGTTCTATTCCCACTGTTTAATGTAATATTCCAGATTTAACGAGTCCATACCATCCCTATCTCGCATACCTCTCTATAAGATCGCCAGTCAGAGGCCTCCTTTCCAGACTCAATCGTGGGTTCTTCATCAGGATAATATGTTTCAAAAGTATATTTTACAGCGGCATTAACAACCATTCATCAGCTATTGGAAACAGATGGGAAATGCTGATGGTGACCCCTGGGTGACACCAACACCAGCACTCTCCACTTCCCCATCCCACCACACAGACGTTTACTCAGTGGTTTTCTCCAAAGCAGCATTGCTCCATAACAAAGTTCAGAGAGACTGCCAGAAATACAAGGCTCAACCCTAATAAAAATTCCAAATTGGATTAGGAGGGACCTGTTCAGACTGGTTGATCTACTGATCGGTTTAAACTGGCATTAATTGGGATTTACAGCACGGAATTATCTTGGACAAAGAACATTTGATCCTGACAATAGTTAGGGTTGTTGCCTTTTGCTCAATCCAAAACAGGACACAGGAGCAGGAAAGAGGCAGGGCACAAGGAAGGATTACGGCCTAATTTCCGACCTTTGCTTTTCTGCTGCCGAAAACGCATCAAAGACTTTACTGACTAATGTATCTACTTTTAAGACATGGAAGACAATGGAAAAAGACTTTGTGTTTAGAATGAGACCTCTGGGCCTAAAAACTGTTTGATGGCTCGCTCATTTTACAGGCGAAACTGGCTGCCTAAGTGTGCACCAACATTCCCTCTAATTTTGTTTTGTGCACGGTATCTCTTCCAGCAGCTACAGCTGTTGAGTGGCCTGCACGGGACCTCCAAATCGATGCATGCCCACTCAGCTTAGGGGGAACGTTGGTGTGCGTGGGCACATTCCATGCTGGAAGTGCACGGTCTGCCATATTGGTAAAGGCAGAAATATAGGCATCCAAGGCCCACGCATGAAACAGGCGTCAGGCCCTATACATATGCAAATAAGAAGCCTAACACCTGTTTCTGAACCCCCTTCCTGAAATGGGTCTGCCGGGCTGGCACCCGGGAAAATCAGGTCTCCATGCGGCCTAACCAGCAGTTCTTAAAGGGATCGCTGGATGCCGCCACCAAAATGGCACGTTTTGTTAAAAATAGTTACCTGAATATGGAGCTGAGAAGAACAGGAGTGTCACAGGCCATGGCCGGCCGCTGCTCAGCCCATTCCCAGTCGTCTCCTTCCCCCTCCCAGAATCTACATGTGTGCCGAACCCTGTATGCAGGTGAGCTGCTTGGGGATGCCCAATATGAATAAGTAAATGGGGCCTGAGGCCCAATATTGAGTGGGCCTTGTACTTGCTCGTTCTGGTGCAAAGATCTCCTTGCATCCAGATCACAGCGGCAGGCCAGTGCAAACCAATTTCTAGGCTTGCATTTTCGAAATTTCTCGACACCCCACCCAAAAACTGGACTGTCCATAACCTTCCATAACTGCAATGTATCTGCAACAGTTGTTGTGGTGTCATGCAAGAATTCTCCCCTTCTACCAGTCCCCTTACTAGGAAATTGGTGGGGGGAGGTTGGGAGTTAGGACAATTGACATTGCTTTGGGGAACAAGTCCTTGCTTATCACCAACCGATTTGAGTTAAGACCAGTCGAAAAGAGAACTGGTCTCATTTTGGCCCAAAAGGGGTTCATTTTCAATATCATTAAGCAGACTCGGACACAGCAAGATACGACAGTGCTGTACTAAGGGAGTGCGGCACTGTCGGAGGTGCCGTCTTTTGAATGAGATGTTAAACCAAGGGCCTGTCTGCCCTCTCGGGTGGACATAAAAGATCCCACAGCACTATTTCAAAGAAGAGCAGGGAGGTTCTCCACGATGTACTGGCTAATATGTATCCCTTAATTAGCACCACTGTAAAAGAAAAATAGATTATCTGGTTATTATCATATTGCTGTTTGTTAGACCTTGCTGTGCACAAATTTGCTGCCATGTTTCCTGCATTACAATGGCAACTGCATTCCAAAAAAGACTTCAATGTCTGTAAAGTGTATTGGGGCATCCTGAGTTTGTGAAAGGCACTATATAAATGCAAGTTCTTTTTTTTCTTTGTTTAATCACTCCTGAGACTAGAGATGGAAAAAGAGACACAATCTATGTTGTAAAATATTTGTTTTAAAAGCACGAGCCCTCGTGCACTCCCAGCACAGAACAACTGCACACAACACCCTAAAATGAATGCAGAACCTAGATGTTCTGACCGGTGTCATTTTAATACTGGCATCAATCAATTCATTTGAAATGGGTTAACGCCAACACTAATGCTGATGGAAGAGTCTATCATAGAATCATAGAATGGTTACAGCACGGAAGAAGGCCATTTGGCCCGTCGAGCCCGTGCCGGCTCTCAGCTAGTCCCATGCCCCCACCCTTTCCCCGTAGCCCTGCACATTTTTTTCCTTCAGGTACTTATTCAACTCCCTTTTGAAACAGTAAATGAATCTGCCTCCACCACCCTTTCAGGCAGCGCATTCCAGATCCTAACCACTTGCTGTGTAAAAAGGTTTTTTCTTATGTCGTCTTTGGTTCTTTGCCAAGCACCTTAAATCCGTGCCCTCTTGTCCTCCACCCTTCTGCCAATGGGAACAGTTTATTTCTATCTACTCTGTCCAGACCCCTCGGGGCCAAAATTGCCCAACGCTGGAAATGTGGCACAGCGACCCAGTTTCAGATGTTTTTACCAGCACGGTTAATGCGGTGGCCTCTTGAGCGAAATTCCGCTCTTTGGCTTTTTTTTTTACAGCGGCCCGGAAGTCGGTCATAATGGGGGCGGAAGTGCGGCGGTGAGTACACTCGAGGGGCGGAAGTTGGGGGCGGGTGGAGTGTCCTCCGCTGTCAGTCATCAGCGTAGCGCTGATAACGTCATTGCACTGGCATGTCACCACGTCTCTCCCCTGCCATTATTTAAGTTCGGTCCACTGGGTCACCAGGGAGGGTATTGGCCGGGCCAGTGGCCTGGCACCCAAAAGGGTGCCCGGCTGCCTGTTGGTGGCCCGGCCGAACCCAGGGGAATAATTGTCGGCCCAATATGGCAGTCGACCGACGAGAAAAAAAGATGGTGTCTGCGGCAGTTGGTCCTCCTCTTTAATGGCAGCTGCACCACCATTTTGAGCACACTCCAAGCACAGTGCATCGGCAGAAAAAGCTGTCGGTGGCACCGAGCGGCGGGAGCAAGATTTTCTCGGCGTAATTTCACGATCGGGGTGGAACATCGGTGGTAAAGTACTTAGGACGGATCGGCAGCAGCAGAGCGGTAATGGGGGGAGCGGGTCACCGCCGGGATACTGCAGGAACAGAATTTTGATAATGGCGGCCATTCCACAAAAAAATCAGCGGCCATTCCACTTTGCAGCGTGGCCACTGATTTCCAGCGGTAACAAGCCTTAAGAGAAGGGGTAGTTTCGGTCCCCTCATGATTTTGAACACCTCGATCAAATCTACTCTCAACTTTCTCTGCTCTATGGAGAACAACCCCAGCTTCTCCAGTCTATCCACATAACTGAAGGCCCTCATCCCTGGTATTATTCTCGTAAATCTTTTCTACATCCTTTCTAAGGCCTTCACATCCTTCCTAAAGTGTGGTGCCCAGAATTGGTGACAGTTCTCGAGACAGGAAAACACCACTATTAATTTTGGGCTGTGCAGCACCTGCAGAGCAAGGGCATGGTGTAATCCTTGGGCTGCTACCCCCATGAGTGCTCATGTTTGCATCTGTGCGACAGGAAAAGAAAGTCAAAGCCAGTCTTGCTGAGCAGTGCAGCTCTTGGCGGAACGCCAGGGGCGTCTGGAGGGCCATTAACTCAGGTTAATCCAGGGTCAAAGTCACATTCTATAGTGACCCTGAGACTCACAGCTACAACAGATGCGAGATCCTTAAAGTGTATACTGTCACTTTAAGATGCTGGTTGTGCTGATGAATTAGTTCACCCAGAACATCAGCGCATAAAAGGGCAAGTGACGTGATCGGAGACAAATGGACCAGGCCTCACAAGACTAATCATCATGTGCATCTGGTGCAGAGGATCACAGCTTTATTCATTCTGAAAATGAAGAAAGGTTAATTTAAAGCTTTATTTATAGACCAAACTCTCGGTGAACTGCTGCAGTGGTATATTTAAAGATCTTACTATCCGGTCTCAGTGAGAATAAATGCTGCCACACAACTTTAAGATGCTCTTTTTGTCCTCTCTTAAGCATATATATTCCTTTGTATATATTATTTAAAAAGCCAGTAATGTTCCCTTATTTGCTGCTATGAAATCAGTACTATATTCTAAAGTAATTGGGGGTAATTTTGATTGTAGGCAATAGTGTAAAAAGGGTGATATCGGATCACCTGCCTGTTATACATCTCTCCGGATAAATCTTGGCAGAACTTCTACAAACTTGACCCCTTGCCCCTCATGCAGTCCTAGTGAAATGCAAATGAGTTGAACTTGCTTCATAGTGCAAGGTTATCTCATTGCATGCCGGTTCACGCAGTGCCCAAAGACCAGCTGTCCTATGCAACAGATCTACATTGTTGGCCCTATCACTCTCAAGTCTCTTTCTATGCCTTCAAGAGGCAATTCAATTTTGTTCCTTCTGTACTTAAGGCCCATGTTTTATCAACCCATGTGGAATACTTTAGACTCAGCAAAACTTGCCAACCCCAACTGTGATGCTAACATTCTCGTTTCCCCAGGAAATTCGACAGTCACAAACTTTGATGAAGCACTTAATTCTGATTTACTACAGGTTATGTAAACTTGAAATAATTCTTTTTGGTAAGGCCACATAGAAAATATTTTTGAATATTTTCCTGATGGTATAAAGTATTGTGAGAAAAGAATTGAGTAAATTAGCGAGGACACCTGAAATGTATTTGTTGAGGTGATTTGGATAGAGACAGTCGGAATTTTAATTGCGGGCAACAATTCAAAATAGGACATATTCTCATGCCTTCAAATTTTATTATGTGGCCTTTATCATCTCAAAAACAAAACACACTATAGTAAGTTCAAAGTTGTGAACTGTCATTTTTTTGTGTATTTTGGAACATTGCTGATCCTCACGTGGGTTCAAAACAGGCGATAACGAATCGACCGCCCGTTTTACAGCCCGCCTCATTTTGAAATTGATCTTCACTATTGGTGGCCATGCCTTCACTACCTTGGCCTTAAGTTCTGGAATTTCTTCCCTAAACCTCTCTGCCTCTCTACCTCTCTCCTCCTTTAAGACACTACTTAAAATCTAACTTCTTGACCAAGTTGTTCTAATATCTCCTTGCCAAATTTTGTTTGATAACGCTCCCGTAAAGTGCCTTGGGATGTCTTACTATGTTACAGGTGCTGTATAAATGCAAGTTGTTGTAAAATGGGCGGCCGATGCACTATCGCCCATTTTGCGCTTTCACCATAAACTAATTTAATTCCCTATGTCTGTCTCAATCAAAAGTGTGCAGGAAATGATGCAATGGACAGCGCTCAGTATTATTTCATGATACAAGCTTGATAAGGAAATAAAATATATTCTGGCAAATGAGTGAGGAACTGACTGTTCTTTATAATGTTAGAATCGCTAGTAAAGTAGATTCCATTACATTAATAACGATTCTGATGTTCTTTGGAAATGAACGGCATTTCAGAATAATTCATTAAAAGTCTCAACTCCACACGAAGCCAAAAGGTTACAAAGTGTAGATAAAGATCAAATTTATGCCGTAGCAACAGCTGGAGAATTTAATTTGTCCATGCCAACAATTTGTCAACCAAGCAGGCACTGTTGTAAAATGTGAGGAGTTGTACAATGCATTGGCAACAGGTCCTTGTAAAAATGGTGCAAGAAATTACATAAGCTCACACTCTGTGTCGCTGACTAATATACACGCATTGAGAGTTCTGGGAAGTGTGCAAATACATTGTAATGTTTTACTGAGATTGGCGAGCTAAACATTAGTGGTGAAATTTTTCCCAAGTTGTAAAGTTTATTACGAGATGAAGGTAGGTGTGACAGCCTTGGCTCAGTCGTATCCCTCTCGCCTCTGAATCTGAAAGTCGCACTCCAGAACCTTGAGCACAGAATCTAGGCTGACACTTCAGTGTAGTACTGAAGGAGGGCTGCACTGTCAGAGGTGCCATCTTTCAAATGACACGCTAAGCCACGTTACCCACTCACGCGGACGTAAAAGATTCTGCTGCACTATTTTGAAGATGAGCAGGGGAGTTCTCCCTGGTGTGCTGGCCAATAGTTAATCCTCAACCAATATCACTTAAAAAAAATAGATTATCTGGCCATTATTTCATTGTTGTTTGTGGGACTTTGCTGTGCTCAAAGTGGCTGCCACGTTTCCTACATTACAACAGTGACTGCACTTCAAAAAGTAATTGGCTGTAATGTGCTTTGGCACATCCTGAGGTCATGAAAGCTGCTACATAAATACAAGTTTTTCTGTAATCAGTCTGCTGCAAGCAAGTGTGTTCTAGGACATGTGCTTGAATTGGAGTAGTTCAGGGTATGACTCTGCTGTGGTGTGGAGCTTTGCTTCATGGGAGGATGGATTGGAAAATTCATCAAAATTGTCAGACAATTGGGACTAATCTCTACCTGATTCTTCAACCAACACTCCCGTCAAGTGGCACTCCACACTGAGAGGGGAGTCTCCACAATATTAATCCTGCTGTGTTGCTTCAGCACAGACTGGATCATTCTTTAACCAGGCAAGAAATAAGTGGGTAGAATTTACACGGGGGTCGATTTTAACAGGGAGGAGACAAGGGTTGCCAACCCTCCAGGATTACCTTGGAGTTTCTAGGAATTGCAGATTAATCTTCAGGACACTGTTGCAAGCAACTCAGGAGAACAATCATAGGGGCGTTAAACCAAATCGTTTTTTTTTCATTTCCTTTGAACACTTTCATTTATTAATTATAAAAATATTGGCGATGAGGAAAAGCTGTTTCCCTAACAGTCAAGATTAATCCAATTGGGTAACAAAATGTATGTTCTCTTTTAAATTGGCGTGGAAAGGCAAGTGGACCTGGAGGGTGGGTCAGTAGCGGGAGTGTGGAAGTGGGGCAGTTCGAGGAGGAAGGTCATGTGATTAAACCTCCAGGATTACACCCAACCAGAATCGGCAACCTTAGAGGTCACCTAGACTCTCAACACCAGGAGGAATACCTACATCTCTTTCCCCATGGACAGAGCATTGAAGGCAGAGTATGTGAGAAGAGAACACCCGTCAAATAGAAGCCGAGAGCTTGTGAACGCTCTGCAACCTTTCCCTAACCAGCTGCCCTGTAGACAGTCGGGACAAGTTTTGCTGTTACTTCGAATAACATATTTTCAAAATAGTCCCATCAACCAAAACCATAATGTAAACAGTAGCGTAAAACAATCAGAAAGTGTTGATATTGCCTTGGGAGCAATCCAAGGGAAAGTATCAGACAGCCGTTTTATTCACACTTGTCTGCATGCATTAAATGCTTGTCAGGTCTTTTTTGGGATCATCATCAGTCGTAAAACATTCGGGCGGTAAGACATTCCACAGGGGCACAGTGCAGGCATAAGAGAGCTGGAATGATGGACAGTTTGCAAGCATGGCTCCTCCAGATGAAATCTAGAAGGCCTTGTTACCTATTGGTTTGATCTGTCAGATGCTGTGTGAATGGTGGGTGGGGGGCGGGGGGGGGGGGGGTTAGTTCAACTAGAGGTCACAGACACTGGTTCACTGATGTGCATACAACCAGGTTTAGTTATGGATGTGGCATTTGTTTTGCAGTACAAGTGCAGCGTCCAAAATCCAGCGTTCCGGAATCCGGACTCCGGACCGATCGGTGGCAGGGTCGTCCGGAATCCGTAAAATGTTCCGGAATCCGGACATAAGAATATAACATAAGAACATAAGAATTAGGAACAGGAGAAGGCCATCTAGTCCCTCGAGCCTGCTCCGCCACTCAATAAGATCATGGCTGATCTGGCCGTGGACTCAGCTCCACTTACCCGCCCGCTCCCCGTTACCCTTAATTCCCTTATTGGTTAAAAATCTATCTATCTGTGATTTGAATACGTTCAATGAGCTAGCCTCAACTGCTTCCCTGGGCAGAGAATTCCACAGATTCACAACCCTCTGGGAGAAGAAATTCCTTCTCAACTCGGTTTTAAATTGGCTCCTCCGTATTTTGAGGCTGTGCCCTCTAGTTCTAGTCTCCCCTACCAGTGGAAACAACCTCTCTGCCTCTATCTTGTCTATCCCTTTCATTATTTTAAATGGTTCTCTCAGATCACCCCTCATCCTTCTGAACTCCAACGAGTAAAGACCCAGTCTACTCAATCTATCATCATAAGGTAACCCCCTCATCTCCGGAATCAGCCGAGTGAATCGTCTCTGTACCCACTCCAAAGCTAGTATATCCTTCCTGAAGTAAGGTGACCAAAACTGCACGCAGTACTCCAGGTGCGGCCTCACCAATACCCTGTACAGTTGCAGCAGGACCTCCCTGCTTTTGTACTCCATCCCTCTCGCAATGAAGGCCAACATTCCATTCGCCTTCCTGATTACCTGCTGCACCTGCAAACTAACTTTTTGGGAGAGTTTCATGCACAAGGACCCCCAGGTCCCTCTGCACCCCAACATGTTGTAATTTCTCCCCATTCAAATAATATTCCCTTTTACTGTTTTTTTTTCCAAGGTGGATGACCTCACATTTTCTGACATTGTATTCCATCTGCCAAACCTTAGCCCATTTGCTTAACCTATCCAAATCTCTTTGCAGCCTCTCTGTGTCCTCTACACAACCCGCTTTCCTACTAATCTTTGTGTCATCTGCAAATTTTGTTACACTACACTCTGTCCCCTCTTCCAGGTCATCTATGTATATTGCAAACAATTGTGGTCCCAGCACCGATCCCTGTGGCACACCACTAACCACAGATTTCCAACCCGAAAAAGGACCCATTTATCCCGACTCTCTGCTTTCTGTTAGCCAGCCAATTCTCTATCCATGCTAATACATTTCCTCTGACTCCACGTACCTTTATCTTCTGCAGTAACCTTTTGTGTGGCACCTTTTGGAAATCTAAATACACCACATCCATCAGTACACCTCTATCCACCATGCTCATTATATCCTCAAAGAATTCCAGTAAATTAGTTAGACATGATTTCCCCTTCATGAATCCATGTTGCGTCTGCTTGATTGCACTATTCCTATCTAGATGTCCCGCTATTTCTTCCTTAATGATAGCTTCAAGAATTTTCCCCACTACAGATGTTAAACTAATCGACCTATAGTTACCTGCCTTTTGTCTGCCCCCTTTTTAAAACAGAGGCGTTACATTAGCTGCTTTCCAATCCACTGGTACCTCCCCAGAGTCCAGAGTCTTTTGGTAGATTATAACGAATGCATCTGCTTTAAATTCCGCCATTTCTTTTAATACCCTGGGATGCATTTCATCAGGACCAGGGGACTTGTCTACCTTGAGATCCATTAGCCTGTCCAGCACTACCCCACTAGTGATAGTGATTGTCTCAAGGTCCTCCCTTCCCACATTCCTGTGACCAGCAATTTTTGGCATGGTTTTTGTGTCTTCCACTGTGAAGACCGAAGCAAAATAATTGTTTAAGGTCTCAGCCATTTCCACATTTCCCATTATTAAATCCCCTTTCTCATCTTCTAAGGGACCAACATTTACTTTAGTCACTCTTTTCCGTTTTATATATCGGTAAAAGCTTTTACTATCTGTTTTTATGTTTTGTTCAAGTTTACTTTCGTAATCTATCTTTCCTTTCTTTATTGCTTTCTTAGTCATTCTTTGCTGTCGTTTAAAGTTTTCCCAATCTGCTAGTTTCCCACTAACCTTGGCCACCTTATACGCATTGGTTTTTAATTTGACCCACCTACCCTGTCGACCTCGGGGTGCCGCCGCTGCCCAACCTCAGGCCCCGCCTCGCCGCTGCTGCCCTTAGCCGTTACCTCGGGACCTCCTCACCGGCACACCCCAACACCTCCTCTGTGAAGGGGCCCGCTGGCCTGAACACTTCCTTGGTGGCGGGGCCCGCTTGAACAGCTCCACCTTGGTGGGGCCCACCTGAGCACCTCCTTGGCGGTGAGCCCTGCCCAAACACCTCCTTGGCGGCGGGACCCCGTCCGAACAGCTCCTCCATGGCGGGACCGGCGGCCTGAACAGCTCCTCGGCGGGGATCTCCCTTTCTGACATTCTGAAATCCGCAAATACCCAAACCTGGGCTCGGATGTTTCCAGATTTGTGACGTCAAAAAGACAACCCAAAGTCCGGATAAACGCAGAATTCGAAATGGCCTCGGTTTCGAGAGTTCCGGATTCTGGACATTGCACCTGTAAGTATTACAGTATCCCTGCTTTCTCTCATCTGAGTCTGAAGATTGTGGGTTGAAGCCCGACTCTAGAGACTTGAGCACAAAATCTCGGCTGACATTCCCAGTGCAGTACTGAGGGAGTGCTGCACCGTCAGAGTTGCTGTCTTTCAGATGAAACGTTAAACCAAGGTCTTATCTGCCCTCTCAGGGATGGAAGTAAAAGATCCAATGGGCACGATTTCAAAGAAGAGCAGGGGAGTCTTGGTCAATATTTATCCCTCAACTAACTTCACTAACATAGGAGATCTGGTCATTATCTCAATGTTGTTTGTGGGACCTTGCTGTGTGCAAATTGGCTGCTGTGTTTCCTACACTTCACAAAGTACAACATTGGCTGCAAAGAGCTTTGGGACATGCTGTGGAAATTAAAGGCGCAATATAAATGTAATAAATAAATAAACAAAAACAAATAAACAAACAAACAAATAAATAAATAAATCCTTCCTTCTTTCCTTCTTTTCTTTTTCCTAATGTTATGTTTTTATCAACCTTACATGCAATTGACCCATACTCCATGATGTCTTCTAGGGTGTCCCCATAGCTGTTTGTGCAGCAATAATTTTGATCATTACAAGGCTGCCAAGTGTGCGTGCATTACACTTGAATATAATAGAGGCATATTTCCTCTCCTCCAGTTTGCTGCAGTAGTACTGGGTTCTGACTCTGCTCAGTCTCCACGTTATGAAGAAACGGATCAGCATGGCACTTATTGGACTTGTGGGTTGTCGGCAGGTGGATTTTGGTGGTGTTAAATTAAGCTGTCCAGTGTCTCCTCCCTCCATTTATGCCCTCCAGTTCAGATTCAAGCTGTGTGGCAATCTGCTCAATGGCAGTGTCCTTTGCAAACGAGCGTAATATTCCATACCCTCCTAAGAATTAGACCTTTGACCAGAAAGGAGAGAATGATCAGGCACATTGGCGGCTTGGTGCCAGCATTTTATCGCCGATGTTTGTCCATTAGTCACTGCTGAGTGTTGCCTGGTGGGTAGTTCTCTCCATTCATGTTATTGGAGCCAATCACAGCGAATGCTGTACAAAGGCCTCGATTTTAACTGGGGGCAGGGGCATTTGGGAGAGGCGCTGTTGTGGGCGGGAGGGAAAATCCCACTGATAGTTCTCAGCATAAGGCCCTGGGCTATTTGAACTCCCGGGTCTTATTTAAATAATGCAGGATAATCTCCCTCACAAAAGCAGCAGGACTGGGGTCAGCGGGAGGCTGGAGTGGGAAATCGGGTTGGGAGCCTAAGGACACCGGGGACCCAAGGGAACGGTCCTTGGCAAAACCTCAGTTCTGGGCAAGGGCGTCGGCAGCCGGTGACGAGAGGGAGATGCAAGACCAGGGCTGGGGAGGCCTAAGGACACCTTGGAGAACCTAGGGGGCAGTGCCCCTACTTCTCTTGGCCCACAAAGATTTCACAGCGAAGTTACCTTTTTAAATTTACCTTGGCCTCTCCACCAAATCGACGCCTCCCGCTGGGTTTCAGCTGTTGGGTTCGACACTGACCGGGACTCCTCCTGACTCATTAAAATCACTGGACCACAATTTTTGAATGTGAAATACACCCCTTCTGCCTGTAGAAGGAGGCCCGGGAGCCTCAGCCCACTTGAAAGTAGGCGAAGATAAGATGGTACCGGGAGCGACCTAAGCCTGGTCAGTCAACTCAGCCTAATTTGAACCCTTCCCACGCACCATTCTCACCGGGCAAGGAGGTTTAAAATCGAGGTGTAAATGTCTGTTCCCCACCTTGTCTCAGCCCAGCAGTTTTAAAGCGTCACACACTTCATCAAGGTGATAGAAACCTAACATGGATTAAAATGAAAACGGTTCCTTTTATTCACATAATTTTAAAAGGAAGGTCCTGGTTAAGGTCTCAGTTCTTAAGATATTAATATTACACAGCTGGTTGCTGTCTCGTCATCTACAACATGGTGTAATGTGCCTTTTGTCAGTCGTCATTCCTGGCCTGCAGCCAGCGATTCCCGATGCCACACTGGGCCCTGAGGTTCTCCTTTTTTAAGGCCTTCGAAGCTGCGAGGGAGTCATTTATAAACTTGAGCTCATTCAAAACTGCTGCCTGTGTCCTAACTCGCACCGTGCTGTCATTCATCACCCCTGTGCTCGCTGACCTACATTTGGCTCCCAGTCTAGCAACGTCTCAATTTTAAAATTTTCATCCTTGTTTTCAAATCCCTCCATGGCCTCACCCCTTCCTAACTCTGTAACCCCCTCCAGCCCTATAAACCTACGAGAATTCTGCATTCCTCCAATTCTGCCCCCTTGCATAATCCTCACGTCCTCCTTCATCCCATCGTTGGCAGCTGTGTCTTCAGCCACCATGGGCCCTAAGCTCTGGAATTTGGCCCTACATCTCTACCCCTTTGCTACCTCTCTCTGCTCCTTTAAGATGCTCCTTTAAACCTACCTCACCTGTCTTATTGTCTCCTTCTTTGGCTCGATGTCAACTTTTGTCTAATTGCACACCTGTGACGTGCCTTGGGACAGTTTACTGCATTAAAGGTGCCTTATATAATTATAAATTGTTGTTGTTGATTAGCACGCACCAGTTCATTTGCAATCCCTCTGTTATCTCTTTAGTGGATGTTAAATCACTGATTGCATCTTCTATATCTGATTAACATTAAGCCACACAACAGGCAACATTTCTCCTCCTTTCATACTTTTCAGTGAAATAATCCCTCCCCCCCACTCTTACAATCTAGTCCCTGGCGTCTCTTGCAAAAAAAAAATCAATTTTCTTTTAACTATGAATTGTATTAAAGTCAGCTGTTATAAACAATTTAGATGTGTGGCAACTCATTCACATCTGCCTACAGAATAGGGACACTGCTTCTGCTGTTTTGAGGAAAACTTAATGATGGGGTGCTGAAAGTGACCTTCGACCTCAGTTTGAGGTGTGGATTTATGGATTAAAAACTGGACTGAAATAACAACATTTAAGCTGCTGTACATAGTTTTAAGATGTTCTATTGCACTTTTTAATTTGCACTATGGGTAGGTTGAGGCTTTTAAATCACCATTCCCATGATGATGTCTTGATGGTGCTTGTTCTTGAAAGGGGAAGGTAGCAAGGTGAATTTGAAATGGGACGGGATGGTGGTGGGTTTGCGGTGGGGGAGGGGCTTGGTTTGGTGGAATAGAAACAGAAAATGGGCGCAATTTTGGTTACACACTTGTGAGGGCACAAATACAATTTGCTGATGTACAAACAGCCTTTATTTTCCCCATAGACAGAGGGGGAAATTGGGTCTGGAGAGGCTGTCAGAGGAAATCGATCTTATCAGAGACCTTTTAAAGTCTGTTGTTTCATTCTCTTCTTTCACAGCCATTTTAATGAGGTCACCGACAAGCGGTTGCACTAAACCATGATGAAGGGAGCAACAGCATCATTTGGGTGCATTTTTTCTCAATGTGACCTTAGCTATTGATTTATGCTCCACAGCGAAACTCAGGAACAAAAGGGAGAAGGTGGTAATTAAGTTAGTATCTGCTCTTTCTAAAATAGCGCTGACTTGCAAAAAAAAAAAATTAAGGGAGCCTTTACTTTTCTGCCCTCAACGGAGATGCAGATGCAGGCATTGACCTTTAACCTCCTGAGCTTTGCCCAGCTGCAGCTGTGTTATTTTCTCTGTCTGCCTTTAAGTGTTGATAGACTTGAGAGAAGATTCATGAAGCCTTGCTGGCCAAAGCCCTCCATTCCTTTTTAAGTCTCACAGTCAATCATTATTGGATTTTGTTTCGCTCCGTGAATGTTTTCAGCAGTTGTAATTTGGGAAAGGAGTGCGAGAAAAGGGAGCTGGAATTGAACATTAATACTTCTGCAAAAAGCCTGTGAGTTTTTTTCATATAAAATATCTTTTCTGCCCAGTATCAGTAGATAACTATTGACCAGGGGAGAACTCCCCTGCTCTTCATTGAAATCATGCCATGGGATCTTTTACCTCCTCCTGAGAGGGAAGATGAAGCCTCGGTTTAACGTCTCATCCAAAAGACGACACCTCCAACAGTGCAGCACTCCCTCAGCACTGCACTGGGAGTGACAATCTAGATATGGTGCTCAACCTTCTGACTCAGTGATGAGAGTGCTACTAATCAGCCACGGCTGACACCTAACCTTCGACAGGTTTCCTCGAGCTATTCAACCGCATAAGGCATCACCACTGAGCTCGCTCGCGTCTTCATCCATTGTCTGCTCGCACGTACTTCCAGGAAAGGTCACTGGACCTCTGGCAGATTTTATGCTCCCAAATCCAGCTACTTTAGGGTTCATTGCTGTTTACAACGTATATGAGTGACTTGGAGGTTGGGACAGAAACAGGACTCTCCAGGTTTGCAGATGATGCCAGAACTGGGAGGGGCCGCAAACAATATGGACTGATCCAATACAAAAGGCCGTGGCTAGACTGGGGGAGCTGGGCTAACAAGTGGCAGCTGTCATTCACTGTGGGCAAATGCAAGGCTTGTAAGAAAGGGAGATATATAACAAACGGTGACAAAATGAGCTAAATGGTATTGTCGCGACCCGTGCAATCCCAACAGTTAACTCATTTTGTCACCGTGGGTATCTCCTGGGTCACGTCCAGTCAGCAACTAAGCCTTGTATTTGTGTTTATACTTGTGAATCGGGTTGATGCTCAGGAATGATTACAATAATACAGACTGGAGCCTAAACTAGCTGATCTCAGCTGGGGTTCTACAATTGATTCAAGTGCTCTTGGGCTAGAGAGGGACAAATAAAATAACGTACCTTGCTCCTGATCACTATCCAGTGGTCCCTGCTGTGCACAGGATTGGGCTCAGCTATGATACCCCCTTGCAGTTAAATAGCATGCCAAGCATGAAGACTGGTCTCGGGCCAGGTACTGGCAATATTGGCCCTGTAGCAGAGCAACAGTGCCTGTACCAGAGCAACAGTGAGCTTTGACCAGAGCAACAGTGAGCCTGTATCAGAGCAACAGTGAGCCTGTACCAGAGAAACAGTGAGTCTGTATCAGAGCAACAGTGAGCTTTGACCAGAGCAACAGTGGGCCTGTACCAGAGCAACAGTGAGCCTGTACCAGAGCAACAGTGAGCTTTGACCAGAGCAACAGTGGGCCTGTACCAGAGCAACAGTGAGCCTGTACCAGAGCAACAGTGAGTCTGTACCAGAGCAACAGTGAGCCTGTACCAGAGCAACAGTGAGCCTGTACCAGAGCAACAGTGAGCTTTGACCAGAGCAACAGTGAGTCTGTACCAGAGCAACAGTGAGCCTGTATCAGAGCAACAGTGAGCCTGTACCAGAGCAACAGTGAGCTTTGACCAGAGCAACAGTGGGCCTGTACCAGAGCAACAGTGAGCCTGTATCAGAGCAAAAGTGAGCCTGTACCAGAGCAATAGTGAGTCTGTATCAGAGCAACAGTGGGCCTGTACCAGAGCAACAGTGAGCCTGTACCAGAGCAACAGTGAGCCTGTATCAGAGCAACAGTGGGCCTGTACCAGAGCAACAGTGAGCCTGTACCAGAGCAATAGTGAGTCTGTATCAGAGCAACAGTGAGCTTTGACCAGAGCAACAGTGGGCCTGTACCAGAGCAACAGTGAGCCTGTACCAGAGCAACAGTGAGCTTTGACCAGAGCAACAGTGGGCCTGTACCAGAGCAACAGTGAGCCTGTACCAGAGCAACAGTGAGCTTTGACCAGAGCAACAGTGGGCCTGTACCAGAGCAACAGTGAGCCTGTACCAGAGCAACAGTGAGCCTGTACTGGAGCAACAGTGAGCCTGTATCAGAGCAACAGTGGGCCTGTACCAGAGCAACAGTGAGCTTTGACCAGAGCAACAATGAGCCTGTACCACAACAGTGAGCCTGTACCAGAGCAACAGTGAGCCTGTATCAGAACAACAGTGAGCCTGTACCAGAGCAACAGTGAGCCTGTATCAGAGCAACAGTGAGCCTGTACCAGAGCAACAGTGAGCCTGTACCAGATCAACAGTGGGCCTGTACCAGAGCAACAGTGAGCTTTGACCAGAGCAACAGTGAACCTGTACCAGAGCAACAGTGAGCCTATACCAGAGCAACAGTGAGCCTGTATCAGAACAACAGTGAGCCTGTACCAGCACAACAGTGAGACCTGTACCAGAGCAACAGTGAGCCTGTACCAGAGCAACAGTGAGCCTGTATCAGAGCTACAGTGAGCCTGTACTAGAGCAACAGTGAGCTTTGACCAGAGCAACAGTGGGCCTGTATCAGAGCAACAGTGAGCCTGTACCAGAGCAACAGTGGGCCTGTATCAGAGCAACAGTGGGCCTGTACCAGAGCAACAGTGAGCCTGTACCAGAGCAACAGTGAGCCTGTACCAGAGCAACAGTGGGCCTGTATCAGAGCAACAGTGAGCCTGTACCAGAGCAACAGTGAGCCTGTACCAGAGCAACAGTGAGCCTGTACCAGAGCAACAGTGGGCTTGTATCAGAGCAACAGTGAGCCTGTACCAGAGCAACAGTGAGCCTGTACCAGAGCAACAGTGAGCCTGTCAACAGTGTGCAGCAGCAGATAGACAATAAATAGGAGCTTGGGCGGAGAAGTTGAGGGTAAATTTCAGGAAGTGCTTTCGAGTCTGCACAGGACACCAGTAAATCCCGGGTAACCTCAAAATGGGTTTGAGGCCCAGAGTCACGGTCCCATTTCCTGTCAACAGCGCGCAGGGAATAAGCATTTCCCAAGAATTAATGGCAGAAAAATCGGCCCCGCCATCTGCATGAAATACATAGAGCTTACAACATGGACACAGGTATGTCAGCGTTTACACTCCAAATAGTTCCAATCACATTTACCTGTCCTGTTCCCATAAACCTGCCACCTCTTTTTCTTCATCCACCCACCTAGTCTAATCTTGACATGACAGGGTCAACTATATTTTTCATTGCTTAAAGCACACAACATAATGTAATTTATGCCATTGTGTGTAATGTGATTGTGCCAAAATGAGAGCCACCTCTTCTCGATCTACAAATATACAAAGGTTTGCCAAACACTTTTTAATAATGAGGACAGTTGCCCTTTAATTACTTTAGAAGCTTTTGGGAGTAACAAGAGATCTTTAGGTACATCGTACTCCCAGAGAGAAATTGCATGTTGGTCTTAAGTATAGAAATGGAAGAAATAAAATGTTGAAGCAGTGATTATTGATTTGCTCAGGGCAGACTATCCATTTCTAGCTGTACAGGGCGGTATTTAATGACAGTATCCATTTTATTTGTCTTTCCAAGGCTATGCATTACAAAATGGTCTGAATTGAAGGCTAACTACACAATAAAATTGGAGTACGTGCAATGGGCCAAACAACCTCCTACTGTGATGTAGCAGCATCTATGATTTTAAGATAATACCTATTAACGCACTAACTTTTAATGTATGACTCAGGTAGTCTGTGTGTGTGTGAAAATGTGTGAGAGTTTGGGCCCAAGTTTCCACATGATTTCTAGGAGCAACTGGTGGAGAACGGACTATCTTAGAAATCGCAATTCTCCACATTTTCTTTTCTGCAGTTCTAGTCAGGTAGAACAGTTCTACTTTGGAACAGAATTTTTTCTTCAAAAGGGGGCGTGTCCGGCCACTGACGCCTGATTTCAAAGTTTCCACAGTGAAAACGTACTCCAAACTAAAGTAGAATGGAGCAAGTGAAGATTTTTGTAGAACTGAAAAAACCTGTTCTACACATTAAAAAATCAGGCGCAGGTTACAAATTAGGCGTCCAGAACAAGGTGGGGGGGAGGGGGGAAGGGAACTCATTAAATTCTATAATAAATCCTTATTTATACTTCTACAAATATTCTACAAATAAATCCAACCTGAATAAACATTTATAAGCAAAGAAAAGATTAAATAAACCAACTTCCTACCTGTGTGAAAGTGCTTCAGGCACGGAGAATGCTGCAGTCAGCCTGAGGCGCCCGTTCTTCCCGCGGCTGGGGGGGGGGGGGAGGGGAGAGGCGGCACCCGTTCTTTCCTGCGGGGGGGGGGGGGGGGGGGGGAGGCGCCCGTTCTGCCCGCGGCTGGGGGGGGGGGGGAGGGGAGAGGCGGCACCCGTTCTTTCCTGCGGGGGGGGGGGGGGAAGGAGACAGTGAGAAGGCTGCAGTGAGATGTGCTGATGGCAATGTGCTTTTATTAAAAAAATGTTCAAAAATTAAACAGCTACAAAGAACTACAAAAATGGCCGAGTGCCAAAGTTTTTTTCACACTGAGCATGCGCGAACGCTCCAACGCGCACGCACAGCGTTGCCGGCAGGAAAAAAACTAATTTAAATAGTACCCGCCCCCTCCCACTTACAAAATCGGCACAAGTGTAGGCTCCGCCCCCTTGGGCGCCGCGCCAGGCAGACAAGGAGCTGCAGAATGCTCCACAATCGCGAGTTTTTTTTTAGGCGCTGTTTTAGGCGCGAAAAATGGGCGCGCAGCTCGGAGGGGCGTCCGTTTTTTATCGTGTGGAAACTTGGGCCCATTGTGTGTGTGTGAGAATGCATGTGTGTGTGTGTGAATGTGTGTGTGTGTGTGTGAGAGATTGTGTGTGAGAGAGATTGTGGGCTAGACTTTCCACTTTGTTCGCTAGGGCCCAAAAAATGAGCAATGTTCCAGCCTTAGCGATGTTGCAGCCTTCATGATCGCTGGAACAGCACCCATTTTTTGGATCGTGATTTTCGGCTCGGCGATAGCCCAGCGATGTGAAATGGGCGAAGCGATAGGCCAGCGATGTCACATCGCCCAGCGATAGCCCAGCGATGGCGAAGGGTGCGCACATTTTTATTTTGGTTGGCCATGTTTTTCCGTGTTTCGGGAGGTCAGGGGTCATCCGCACATGCGCAGAAGAGGGAGAGAGATCGAGAGAGGAGAGAGGGAGAGAGAGAGAGATAGAGAGAGAGGAGGAAGGCAGAGACAGAGAGGTGAGAGAAAAGAGAGAGAGAGAGAAAGAAAGACAGAGAAATATGTCTGACAGCAATGAAAGTAGGAGAGATGTGGAGATGGGGAGGAAGAGAGCCAAACCCTTCTCCGAGGAGACCAACGAGGCCCTCGTGGCGGAGGGGCACTCCCACTGGACCCAATTGACCGGGGGGAGCATGGTGGGAAACCAGCACCACGGGCATACCGCAGGGTATGGGGCGAGATAGCCGAGGTCGTCTCGTCTGCGTCCCATGAGCCCAGGGGCTCCGACCAGTGCCGCAAACGCTGGAACAGCCTTGTTGCTTCAGCAAGAGTAAGTACAACTTTATATTTTAATGATGCACATTATAAGTATAATAATCATTATAATGGTAATTCTCCTGGATTGAATGTAAGCTTGTTATTCTAACATATAACATATATCATCCCCACTAAGAACTGGACAGGGCCATGAACCGGTGCCCGTTTTAAGTCTCTCTGGCTGCTGTCACTTACACAGGGACCCATCATGGACTGGGGGAGAGCTGCCTTTGCTCACTGTCTGGCCTGGGACACGTTTGGACATCAGCTACTGTCAGTAAATTGTGGACACAACCCCAATTAGCATATAACGTTTGAAACTGTTGTGTATAAATGACATAACCTAGTCAAGTGGCTTATACCATGCTCTATTCACGTTCGTAGAGGAAGATATCTCATAATCGGGCTCAGCAGAGGTGCACCGGGGGAGGCCCTACTGTAATACAGACCCTCACCGACCTGGCGGAACGTGCTGCAGCACTAGTGGGGGCCCACAGTCGAGCGGTCACCACCCGTGGTGTTGCCGGACCATCGCATGCATCACGTGAGTAATGTGTCAAGCAGTGTAAGAGCTTTGTGACATCATTTCATTCTCATATCATAGACGAATGATGTCATGTTATGCATGCAGCCTCTGTGCGACCCTCTGCCACGCTCAGGTCGACAACATAAGAACATAAGAGCAGTCCGTCTGGCCATTTGTCCCCTTCTCTGTCCGCGCCCCATAAACCCTCACTCCCTTATCATTCTGTCTATCTGCGACTGATCCAGCCTCCACAGCTCTCTGGAGCAGTGATTTCCACATCGATGTACTGCCATAGATACCACTACATGATGCATTAATATGAAACATTTCTTTGTCACATTTGTGGGATTGGTTCTGTTCCTCCTACGTATGCCAGCGCGACGCAACAATGCCTTTTACTCTAATAATCTCAGTTGTGTCTCACAGCTTTACCAGCTCCAGAGGCGCAACGGGAGGACAGACACTCACATGGACCTGACCCACTGCATGTGTCATTCACCACGGGTGGTGAAGAGGAGGAGACCACCGAGCTCGAGGAGGAGGAGGAATACCCGGAGACAGAGGAGAATGCCCCTTGCATCCCTCTGTCTGGGGAACTTGTGGCCACGATGGGGATCCCAACTGAGGAGCTACCGGAACCAAGCGGCATGCAGTTGGCGACGCCAAGGCGCACATTGGTGCTGTCGCAGACCCCACGGAGGCCAGGTCAGCGGCTTGAGTAAAAGCCTACGCTGAACCACCGCGTGGAGCGCCTGACATGATCCAGTGCGAGCAGCTCCTGGTGTTTGTAGGGTTCACGCAGGAATTCTCCCGGGTGTCTGCTCGCCAAACGGAGGCAATGCAGCAGATGATCCTGGAGTTGCGTGGAATCTCCTCATCCAACCATGCCATGTGGCATGCGTTCTTGGCGGTACACGGCGCTGCACTCCGTGACCACAAGCACCGGCACACACCTCCTGACTCGGAAGGCAATCCCCCTGTTTTGTCTTCCCCTCCAACAGCCCCCCAACAGACGATCGTCCCAGCATGTCCCCCACCACGGCAGGAAATCTTGCCATCGCCCACTGCACGCTGGCTTCACAGCAGTACCCGGGGACCAAAATGGGTGGGTGAGGCAACAACACGGGGGGGGGTGCAGGATCTGGAGGGAAACGTGGCCGCAGGTAGAGGGAGGTGCACTCTTTTTAATATTGTTCCTATTATTCACATTTATTATTGGTGTTGTCGTTTCACCGCTGGGGTGTGGGTGAGGGGTGGTGGGTGGGAGAGTGTTTTGATGTTTGTAATTGAAAAATTACATTCAAAAGTTGTCATTTTATTAAAACCATTTTATTTCACTTTACTATTGTTGTGCAGTGTCTTCTAATAACGTAAGTTAAAATAGAACATTAGTGCAACTGTTGTTAAACAATGTCCAGGCCAGACCAAGTAAGTATGAAATGTCACTTATTTATATAAATATAAGAAGACATCTAATTGTGAGTGTATCTATCTTTAAAATGCCCTTAAATAATTCACAAACTATCTAAGCCCCTGTTTAAGAGGCCTCCTGTCTTCCTCCGATGTTCAAAATGGCATCCGTAGTGCCCAGTACTGTGAGGAAGGCCAGGCAATAGCAACTATTCTCCAGTGATGTTCTCGGTGAGCGATCAGCCCGGTGATGTGCCGGTGATGTGCCGAAAGTTGGGCTGGGCGATGTGTCGGCGATAAGCTCGGTGATGTGTCCCAACTTCCCATTTTTGGGCGATATCAGCCCTTTTTGGGTGATATATGGGAACTAGCCCAGCGATGTGAAGTAGAAAGTCTAGCCCTGTGTGTGTGAGAGATTGTGTGTGTTTGTGTATGTGTGTGAGATTGTGTGTGTGTGTGTGTGTGTGTGTGCGTGTGTGAGATTGTGTGTGTGTGTGAGAGATTGTGTGTGTGTGTGAGAGATTGTGTGTGTGTGTGTGTGTGAGATTGTGTGTGTGTGTGAGAGATTGTGTGTGTTTGTGTATGTGTGAGACTGTGTGTGTGTGTGAGAGATTGTGTGTGTGTGAGAATGTGTGTATGGGAATGCATGTGTGTGTGTGTGTGAGAATGCATGTGTGTGTGAGGATTGTGTGTGTGTGAGAGATTGTGTGTGTGTGAGAATGTGTGTATGGGAATGCATGTGTGTGTGTGTGAGAATGCATGTGTGTGTGAGGATTGTGTGTGTGTGAGAGATTGTGTGTGTGTGGGAGAGATTCTGTGTGTGTTAGATTGTGTGTGTGTGAGAATGCGTGTGTGTGGGAATGCATGTGTGTTTGTGAGTGAAAATGAGTGTGTGTGAGAATGCGAGTGTGTCTGTGTGTGAGAGAATGTGTGTGGGTGAGAGTATGTGTATGTGGGAATGCATGCATGTATTTGTGAGAATGCAAGTATGTGTGAGAGAATGTGTGTGTATGTGAGAGATTGTGTGTGTGTGTGTGTGTGTGTGTGTGTGTGTGTGTGTGTGTGTGAAAGATTGCCTGCAAGACCATCAGCAGGCCGGGGCCATTGGAGGGAGCAGTGTGCGGCGGCATACCATTGCAGGGCACAGTGCGTGCTGCTGCAGGAGGGTGATGGCTATGAAGCCAGGTCACTGATTGCAGGTGCAGGCAGGCACAGTAGGAGGGGCGAAGGAGCACCATGGAGGGAAGTGACCCAGGAAAAGCATGAGTTCGGGGCCCAGAAGAGGCGAGGGCCCAGGGGTAGCACGGGCCAGCCCACACTGCGATATGTGTGCGCTCGGTCTGTGCAGCAGAACTGGTCTCCAGTTAGTCTTGGGTAATCCTTGCCACTGGACCAAGACCTAGCTCGGTCAAGCCCGTGTGGTGGCTGGTGTGCAACGGCCACCACACGTTAAAAAGATCCACACACAGGCATCTTCCACCCTTCAAGATGTAGTTCGGGATCTGGAATATTAGGTCCTTCATTGAAGAACCTGTGAACTCATCCCTTTTTGGCATGGAAGCAAGTCATCCTCGCCTTGAGGGACTGCCTATGATGATGATGATGATGTATGGGAATGCGTGTGTGTGTGTGTGTGTGTGTGTGTGTGTGTGTGTGAAAATGCATTTGCATGTGTGTGTGAGAGAGATTGGTTGTGTGTATGTGTGTGAGAGAGAGAATGTGTTCCACAAGTTAAATTCTTCAATGTCTGCAACACATTGTGAAGGGATCCACTTGGGGACTGATAGTACAATGAATGGTTGGTGACCTGCAAAAATCGGGCCTCAGGTATGCTACAGGCCTGGGGCTCCCAGCACACCACACTGTAGGCAACGAGTGCAAAAAGTGCTGGAAGCCTGCACACATGTTGTGCACTTGACTCAGCAGCCAACTATTTTTATGCTAATCAGCTAATACCCACAATGTGGCTGGAGCATCTGAACAATGTAACAGCCACACAGCACCCATTCTGACTGAATGCCAAAGGGGTGGCCATTATTAAACTGCAGTGCACAAGGTGTTATGTATATATGTAAACCTTACCAAAATATAAGACTTGCCACGAGGGGGCACACCTGTGGGAGACCTAAGGATCACCTGTGCACCCTGGGGTATAAAGGGTGATTCACCACGCTGCTTCCCCACTCTGGAGTCTGAATAAAGAGACCAAGGTCACAACAGTTTGTGCTTGCAATACAGTCCTGTGGATTTATTCTGAACATAACAAATTGGCGACGAGTAACGGATCACGAACTTTCACGCGGTAATGGCTACCGTTGGCATCCTTGAGAGATTTGTTGAGGGTGATGATTGGGAAGTCTTCATTTAGTGCCTCGACCAGTACTTTGTGGCCTATGAATTGGACAAGGCTGAAACAGAGATCAAGCACAGGGCGATTCTCCTCATCGTATGTGGGTCTTCGATATATGGCCTCCTCAAAAATTTGCTGGCACCAGTCAAACCAACGGACAAGTCTTACACAAAGCTGTGTATGCTGGTTAGGAACACCTCAAGCCAAAGGAGAGCATCCTGATGGCCAGGTATCGTTTTTACACGCACCGTCGCTCTGAGGGCCAGAACGTTGGCGAGTTTTGTCCCTGACCTAAGACGCCGTGCAGAACAGTGCGAATTTGCATGATCCTTGGGAGAAATGTTGTGGGACTTTTTCATGCTTGGAATTGACCACGAGGTCATTCTTCGCAAACTGCTGTCTGCCGAATCCCTAGATCTGAGCAAGGCCATCACGATAGCCCAAGCCTTCATATCCACGAGCGATAACACGAAACAGATATCTTCACAGAATCGAAGCTCACCGGCAAGTACTGTGCACAAAATAATGTTTTCAGCAGGCAGAATGGCACAGGGCAAGGCCCACATGGCTGCAGAGGCCAGACCTAGGCCTAGAGTGATTCAGAGTCCACCGTGAATGCGTATCCATTAGCACCATGTTGGCACTGCAATGTCGATTCAAGCCCTATGTGTGCAAGGGCTGTGGAACAATGGGGCACCTCCAGCGAATGTGCAAACAATTTCTGACTCACCACATGGCAGAGTCAGGAGAGGACAACCGATCCAGCGAGGGTCACGATGAACGAGCAGGAGAGGCAACTCAACCTGAGGATGAAGAGGAAGTATATGGGATACACACCTTCACCACCAAAAGCCCTCCGATAATGTTAAATGTTGAACTTAACGACACTCCAGTCTCCATGGAACTAGACATAGGGGTGAGTCAACCACTTAGGAGCCAGAAGGCATTCGAGAGGCTGTGGGGCGACGGAGCACAGCGACCCCAAGCCGATCCCAATTCAGGCAAAAACTGCGCACCTACACCAAGGAACTGATACCAATTATTGGTAGTGCAGACGTAAGAGTATCCCATGAGGGAGCAGTGCACGATTTACCACTGTGGACCGTTTCAGGTGATGGGTCAATGCTGCTTGGTAGGAGGTGGATGGGGAAGATTCAATGGAACAGGGAAGACCTCTGTGTACCTTCTCCGGCGAACGACGTCGTCCCTTCTCAAAGGCTGAGCAAACCCCCACCTTCAGCTGAACCAGGCATCGAAGTGCAGATCATGTGCAGATCCGCAAGGCGCAGGCCGCACATCACAACCACGAGGAGGTAAAGATCAACCGAGCAGCGGTACAGGCGCAGTACCCACCACCCAAAGCTGACGACTTCTTCGCGACGATGGAAGAGGCTCCAGGTCGACCATGCAGAGTGGGACTCCGGCCAAAACGAGCCGAATGAGTCTTCCCGATGTCAGAGGCAAAATCCCTCGGGAGGAAGATCGCGTCAGTTGGCATCGCGGACACAGATGAGAGGGTGTCCAGACCATGGACGGAAGAGCATCCAGACCACGGGATGAAAGTGGGTCCATGACCACGGGACGAGAGAGCATCCAGATCACAGTAGGTCGCCGCAACGGAACAGAGGAATATGTCGCCCAGCAAGGAAGATGACTGGCTTTGGGGCAAAGATGAAAGGGTGGCCGTTGAGAAGGCCAGGAACCCACCATGTTCCAATAAGTTGTTTGCACTATGTAACCCATGTGAACGATCTTTCGCGGCCAATGATGTACCATTATATGGAGTCGGGGGGACCTTACTGTAGTCTATGTAGGCACCTTTAGTAATGACTCCACGAGGCAGGGTATGATACTTAAATTGTGTAGACCTGTAGTCCTTTATTTGCAGCTCCCGAGTGAAGACCACAAGCTGTGAGCTCCTTTTTATACTGGGTTACCTACAGTGTGCAGGTAACTCTTAGTTCTCCAGCAGCAGCACCCTCTGGTGCACCGGTAAGGTGTGTACAGTGTAAGGGTACATTCAGTGTTGCATAACAGTGTTACAGATATCACACAGTAAACAGGCATGCATACACAACAACACTCCCCCCTAAGCATTTTTCATATCCTAGTTGTCATGGCCAGGGGAGGTGATCAGTGGTGGGCTATGGGAGGTTGTGGTGAGGGTTGTGTGGTTGCCAGGTGTGACCCCTGTGCTTGAGGCTGACCTCGTATGTTTCCCCTCCCTCACACACAGACCATGTGGGTGTCACTGTTGTGGGATCCCTCGAGGAGGTAGCCATGGCAGCAGTGGGTGGTGTGTATACACTGTGATGTGGGTAGTTGTGGGGTGATGGGCAGGGCCACAAGACTGGGTGGGCTTCTTGTCCACCAATTGGGATGAGGGTCAGGTCAGCCCAGGGTATTCCAAGGAAGCTGGAGGGTATTGGCCTCCTGCTCCTGGTGTTGGCCCTGATGGCCAGGGCTTGTAGGGCTGGTCTGGTGCAGGTTGCCATTGGTGGTGGCTGGGCTGCCCATTGACCACTGTCCCTGTAGTGGGTCTGCTCCCACTGGGTGTGTGTGTGTTTCCTGCAAGTGGCATCACATTCGTTCCAAAGGTCCAGGCTACATGGTCAGGTAGCCTGCTGGACCTGGAGGTCTCCCACAGGGGGATTCCATGAGCATCAGCATGCTCCCTGTAGGACCCAATGTCCTTTGGCAGTGTCCTACCGGTATACATGACACCTTGGCTCTGATCACACATAGTCGAGCCTGCATTGTACATTCTAGCATTTGCATAACTTTTGAGTGTCCTGGTTTCAACAGACATGGTTACGTTAGGCATTTCACATTCTCTATCATTATTGTTAAGCATAATAAACTTGTTCTTAACCTTACTGACACCTGCATTCATCTCATTAGTCACATTAGTTAAACCAGCATCACAATTCATGGTTACATTGCATACATTTTCATACTTGCACCCTTTAATTGGATCTTTAGCTGAAAAGTCCTTGTATTTAAATAGTTGAAACTTCCCCTTTAAATTTCTTTGGTTGCCGGTCTCCTTTAAGGGAGCCTTCAAATGCGATTGGCCGCTCAGTATCATGTGATGCTCCTCCAATGCTGCCCCTCATGGTATGGCCGTGGCCATTTTGATTTTAGGGTCTGCTCCTTGTGGTGCTACAGCCATTTTCTGGCTCTGCTGCAGGTAGGTTGTGTTGCTCTTTTCTTCCACAGGTTCGACCCTGGACATCGGGAATCCATTTCTTTCGACGCCGTTCACCTCTTGGACTCCTGCCCCGGCCCAGAAAGTGGAGTTTGGATCTTTGGCCCTGGAGATTTCGCCGGGGTGCTGTGGAGTCATCGCTGTGCTGTCGAGCTGGACGGTGGAGCCTCCAGATGCAGCGATGGATCCATGTTCAAGGTCAATTGCCGAAGCCCGGAGGCCTGGGAGCAGCTTCACTTGGACAGGATGCTGTTGTGGTCGATTGGTGGGATTCATCCAAAGTTCTTCAAAAGTCGCTTGGCTCATCACAGACTGGCTCGCTCCTGTGTCGCTCTCCATAGAAACTGGAACTCCGTCGACGCCTACTTTCATTGCCCACGGAGAACTTTCGGTGGAGCAGGTATGAATTCCATACTCTTCTCCCAGGGATTGAGCAACTTCACCTTCCTCTGTGTCGGAGCCCCGGTGATCAGCCAACTCTTCAGAGAAGCGGTGAATACAGCTTTTTCTGCACATCCTTTGAAGGTGCCTTTTCTCTTTGCATGCATAGTCTTTGTAGTGGCACTGGTGGGCCCTGTGGTTTCCACCACAGCGCCAGCACGGGGCCATCCGGTTTGCCCCATGTGGCGGGTTCAGGGTTGCGGGACTCGGGGGAGCGTTTCTGCCCTTAGAAGTAACCATGCGGTGCACTGCTCTCGTCGGTTTAGAGTCCCTTAGTGCTTCATTTGGGTGGTCGCCAAAGTCGCACGGTGCAGCCAGCCTCCTTAGGTGTTCCAATCTTTCTACAAAAGCATCCCAATCTTCCCCATCGGTAAATTGCTGAAAGATGCTGAGATTCAACATGCTGAGCATGTAGTTCGTGACCTCGTATTCCCATCGCCAGTTGTAGTGTATGTAGGCACCTTTAGTAATGACTCCACGAGGCAGGGTATGATACTTAAACTGTGTAGACCTATAGTCCTTTATTTGCAGCTCCCGAGTGAGGACCACAAGCTGTGAGCTCCTTTTTCTATTGGGTTACCTGCAGTGTGCAGGTAACCATTAGGTCTCCAGCAGTGTACAGTGTAAGGGTACAGTCAGTGTTGCATAACAGTGTTACAGACATCACACTGTAAACAGGCATGCATACACAACACTTACAACAAGCCAAAGTAGCGGGCGAACACCAACCGGTCGTATATGTACATGACAAAGTACTTATAACAAGTGATGTGTTATCACACGGGGTCGGGTATGTTGTACAGCAAGCCATAGCAGCAGGCGAACCCCAACCAGTTGCATATGTATCTAACAAAGTATTCGTAGCAAGTGATATGTTACCGCACGGGGTCGGGCGTGTTGTGCAGCAAGCAAAAGTAGTGGGCAAGCCCCAAACGATTGAACATGTATCCAACAAGTTAACCAAGGCAGCAGCCTGTATTCACGGGACTAAAGAGACGTACCAGGGAGTGTCCCAATATGTGCTCGAGTCAGACAAGCTGCCCATCCCACAAGTGTGGGAGAGCAGAGGCACCATTATCGATGCGTTGTTTCGAGAATGTCTGTGCACTGTAACATGATCCACCATGGGCCAGGCATTGAGAGCGGCACTAATGCCCTCAGTTGGCTACCTTTGCCCACCACCGGGGTGGAAACGGCGCAGCCTGCAGACCCACTCAAGCTCGTGGAAGTGCTGGAAAGCGAGAGGTCAACGGTAACGGCCCCCAGTTTAGGACCTGGACCAGCCAGGATCCACGTTACCACCTGCCAAAGGTGAACTGCCAGACGGGATGTGGCAACCTATCTGTCGCAAAGACAAAAGGCCCAGCCTAACGTTGCAAAGTAAGACAGGGCAGCTACACAAAGTTGGTGGTCCGGGACCCCCATGCTACGGCCCAGGATCCACGGGGACCACTAGGTCCACCGGAAGTCTCAAGGCCCCGGCGGCCATCCTGGGCTTGCTAGACCTTAGGGTCAGCGACAATAGCCTGGAGCAGGCAGCCCAAATCACTAAGCCTAGCACCACGCGTGTCATGGTAGACTCCCTACAGACCCGGCTATCCTGGGTGCTATGCAGTCACCAGACTGAATCACTCAGAACCGAGCCTTCCATAGGCCATCAGCAGAGAATGCACCTTGATCGCACAGCACCACCCCCCCACGCGACATCAGAATAAGTGATGTAGACCATGCTCAGGGCCCTAGTTGGGCCGCTAGCACTGTATTAGCCAAGGGGGGCAATGGAGTGTATGTGATGAAAACGGAGCATTTGATTGTGAAACCGTGTACTGGGCTAACGAGTAAAGCATTTGGACTAGACCAAACTGTGAACTACAGATAACCAGGAACCATTGTGAAAGGACCTGGCCCCCAGCGACCCACTAACACGATTGACTTTGCTGTCGACCATGAGATGAATCCACCATGTCAGAAACTCAACCCAGGCGATCAACCCAGGGACACGGGGCACCAGATCGCCTCAACTTGCAAATAACTTGCACACAAGACTTTGGGGGGGGAGTTATGTTATGTATGTATGTACAACTTACCAAAATGTAAGACTTGCCACTAGGGGGCACACCTGTGGGAGACCTAAGGTCACCTGTGCACCCTGGGGCAAGCAGGTATAAAAGATGATTCACCATGCTGCTTCCTCACTCTGGAGTCTGAATAAAGAGACCAAGGTCACAATTAGTTTGAGCTTGCAATATAGTCCTGTGGATTTATTCTGAACAAGGTTCACGCACTTATGCCTGGTTCCGCCAACCCGACCCTTGGGCATCAATGCTCCATTGCCCTCCTGCCATACCCAGTACCCCTCCCACCATACTGGTAAGTGCCTGGTGCACAACGGGCAGCCAGCACTCACTGTCGCCCTGGGAGCCTTAGCTAACTGGTAGCACTCTGAGTGAGAAGGTTGAGTACCAGGCCCCACTCCAGAGACTTGAGCACATAATCCAGGCTGACACTCCAGATAAGCCATAAAACCACTGCCATTTCAAGTGGGCATAAATGACCCCATGGCACTTTTCGAACAAGAGCAGGGGAATTCTCCCGATGTCCTGGCAAATAATCATCCCTCAACCAGCACCAACAAAAACAGATTAATTGGTCTTTTGTCCCGTTGTCACTTGTGGGACCTTGCTGTGTGCAAATCGGCAGGCACATTTTCCCACACAACAAGTGGTTATAAAGTGATGTAGGGCAGCTTGATGAAATGAAGGCCTTTCTAAAACAGCAACATATTTCTTCCTAGCATGAAAAATGTTCCTGGAGTTTTAATAAGTCATGCAAATGAGCTGACCTCAGATGGCCTCTTTGTACTCAGGCGCTTGTAGCGTCTGTGCAGCTTTGTGGCTTGGGGCTTGGTACTTGTGTCCCCCAAATGTATCTGATTGGTGGTGTCAGCGGTGGCTCAGTGGGAGTACGCTCAACTTTGAAGTCCGAAGGTTGTGGGTTCACATCCCACTCCAGAGTCTTGAACACATAAACCTAGGCTGACACTTTGGTGCAGTACTGAGGGAGTGCTGCACTGGCGGAGGTGCTGTCTTTTGGATGAGACATTAAACCGAGGCCCTGTCTGCCCTCTCAGGTGGACTTAAAAGATCCCCTGGTACTATTTTGAAGAGCAGGGGAGTCTACCCGGCGGGTCAGGGGTCGGGAGGGGGTAGGGGTTGGTTGGGGGGGAAGGGTGCAAAATGGTTACGCGTACAACCCTCTGTAATCTCATGTTCCAGTTGGAAATACGTCTACAATTCCTAGTGCTTTATTTAGTGTGGGAGAGTTATGCATCCCATCCCTAGTGGTTTAGCAGTAATGTGAATCCAATCCCTCTGCCTTTGAGTCCCTACTCATCTAATGGAATCTCTCCCTACTCACATATTGTCGAATAATACTCAAGCTTTACTTTGGGTTTGGTGGTTCAGCCGACTTAAATACAGAGATCCTAGTCCAAACGATATGCTGATCAATATGAAAGCCTTGATATTGATCGGCAGTGGACGTTTCTATGTCTTTCTCTGTTGAAGGATAAAGTTACCATCAACTGCTTCTCTTCAGCATTTGCTGGAAATTAAATGTGACACAGGTCAAAAAAGAGCAAACTTTTTAAAACCTCATCTACACATAACAATAAAAAAGAAATAACCTGCATTTATAGCACACATTCCACGACCTCAGGACATCCCAAAACACTTTACACTCAATCGAATACTTTTGAAATGCAGTCCCTGTTGTAATGCAGAAAATGTGGCAGTCAATGTTTTATGTCCACCTGGGAGGACAGATGGGGCCTCAGTTTAATATCTCATCTGAAAGGCGACACCACCAACAGTGCAGCACTCCCTCAGTACTACACTGGGGTCTCAGCCGAGATTATTTGCTCAAGGCTCTGGAGTGGGACTTGAACCCACAACCTTGTGACTTGAATGCAAGCATGCTACATACTGAGCCACAGCCAGCCATCTAATATGACATTGGTCCGTTTTCAAATTTAGATGGTTGTTTCTTCACTGCTTGAATCGCCAGCATGTCTAATATCCAATGGGTGATGCATGGAGAACTGAAATAATGGTAACTGGACACTTTCACAGCTCAGCCAGAACAGTCAAAATTATCCCAAAATTATTTTAAGAACTCATACCAAACCCAACCAAAGAAGTTTGAATTTCACTGAACAATGATCAGCTACTCTGTGACTTCTTGATGACTGGTGTTTGTGGTTTTTTGTAAGTCGTCATTTTACTTGCAGTAAGTCACATCATGACGACCCTATTTGTCTATCTATTCAAACGTTGTGAGGCCTGTATTCTGTACCCTTGCACCAGTGCCCTACCAGAGCCGTCAACTTCATTCATTGAATGGCCTGAAAGGACGGGTCTGTCCCTTTTGTCCAGTTCTACACACCACTGTTTGTTAACTAGTCCCAATTGTAAATCCTGAGCATTAAGGAAATGTCAGTGTTTTTTAAGTATGAAAACACGACGAATGGACAAAAACCGAGCTGTATTGTCAAGTACTGCAACCCCACGCAAAAAGGAACTAATGAATTCCAAGTAATGAATGAAGCCAGCGGATCTGGAGAAGAATGTGTTCTCAGTGTATTTGTATACAGGAGTAATGTATGGCCAAGTCCCTTGGAAACACTGAAGATTGCAAGGACAATGCACATTTACAGAAAGCAAAATGGTGACTTGAATATGTTAAAGTTGACTGTTTGGAAAAACATGCCTACTGTAAACCCTTAATTATTGAATGTTTATGGATCACTCCTCTTCCTAATTACCTCAAATTACATAGAATGTACAGCACAGAAACAGGCCATTCAGCCCAACAGATCTATGCTGACATTTATGCTGACATTTATGCTCCACACGGGCCTCTTCCCAACCTTCTTCATCTAACCCCAGCTGCATAACCTTCTATCTTCCCCTGAAATGTACCTACCTATACTATTCACTTCGACCACTCCCTGTGGTATCGAGTTCCACATTCTCACCACTCTCTGAGTAAAGAAGTTTCTCCCGAATTCTCTATTGGATTTATTAGTGACTATTTTATATTCTCCAGTCCAACATCATTGCTGCTATTGATTTACTTACTCAATTGCTTAAACGTTCTGAAATGGAGCTCCACCCCTTGGTCCCTGGGTTTACACTAGGACACTCGTAGAGCGACGAGGGCCTGGTGCTGGTCTTCCCCAGTCTGCGCGGTTAGCCCATTTCACCTAGGATGGTGGTGGGTGCTGCAGTTGGACTCAGTGCTCCCTGGGCTAGGGAAGGGAGATTCAACTAAGGATGCCCCATCCTGATTGGTTAACAGTGGTCCCTGCTGGAAGTCCCTGTGTGCGGATATTGGCTGGCGTGCCAATTCTGGTTGGACGTATTCCTGCGGGTTTCATCACATGACCTCCCATCTCCAACCTCCATGGCCAGTCAAACAGCCCTTTTTTCCCCATCTCCAATATTTTTAAAGCTAATAAACGAAAGTGTTCAAAAAAAATGAAAATCCCATAGGACTGAATTGATTTATAATCTCGTTAAAATACCAGACTACTCGCATTCTATGAATGGTTACCGACTATGCTTGGACATATTCCTGGAGGTTTCATCACATGACCTCCCACCTCCAAGTAATCTGGCCCACCATTAGTTGCTCGACATATCCATCCTCGCGTCACACCGCCTTCCCACGCCAATTGGATAATGAACAGATGCTTCATTATTCGATTGGATGATTCTTGACTGTCAGTCAAACAGCCTTTATTTCCCATCTCCAGTATTTTTTAAATTAATCAACCAATGTGTTCAAAGAAAATGGAAAAAACCCACTTTTTTTAACGCCCCTATGACTTTTCTCCCAGGTTGCTCGCAGCAGTGTCCAGGAGATTAATCTTCATTTCCTGGAGACTCCAGGGCAATCCTGGAAGGTTGGGAACCTTCATATTGGCTGAGGGCGGGATTGGTTTCCGGAGAATGATGTAAAGCACCTGTTGCTTGGCCATCTGCGAAGGAGAGGCGGGACAAGTATGTACTAAATCAGATCAGTGCCCCCTGTGAGAATAGAGAGATCATCTTCTATCTTTATCTGTTTATGCGCAACTAAAGAAATGTCTGACATTCATTTGCACCCCCGCCTTTGTTTCTGCGGTTGTACAGCTTTCATTCGCTTGCTTTATTTGTGTAGCTCAATGTTTGAGCAAGCACTGTCACGCTGACAAACGTCAGTTTGGCATGTGCTCCGGAGGTGGTATGTATTTCTGTGATAGCAACTGTCACTCTTGACCCTGGTGCTGTGATGATTTAAATCATCATTTGAAAACAGCTGAGTTATTCTATCTAGACTCAGTTTTCCAAAACTGCCATGCATTCTGCAAGGAGCACGGGAGGGGAGGGAGGAGGGAGGGAGGGGTGTCTTTAAAAGAAAGAACTGGCATTTATATAGCACCTTTAACAACCTCAGGATGTCCAAAAGCAGTTTACAATCAATGAAGTATTTCTGAAGTGTAGTCACTGTTGTAATGTAGGAAACGTGCCAACCAATTTGCTCACTGCAAGGTCCCACAAATAGGAATGTGATAATAACCAGATCATCTATTTTAGTGATGTTGGTTGAGGGATAAATATTGGACAGTGTACAGGGAGAACTCCCCTGTTCTTCATTGAAATAGTGCCTTGGGATCTGTCCACCTGAGAGAGCAGATGGGGCCACGGTTTAACATCTCATCCGAAAGACCGAACATATTGGACCAATGTTTCCTTTGCACATGTGGAGCGCTATAAAGTCTATAATTAGCGGAGCCACCTCAATGGGGCTCCAAAGGCCTGCTCGGTTCGGTGATGCACCTGACTTGCTGGACAGCTGTCAGGGCAGCGGTTAGATAAGAGTGAACACGAGCAAAACCAGGGTAGAAGTTCGCCTTGGGAATAATTCCTTGGCTGTAAAATGCTTTGAGATGTTCAGTGGTCGTGAAAGGCAGCGCAATGCAGGCAGAATTGTTGGGCCACCTTTTGCACTCCCCATCTGATATTCAGTTCCATTGAAGTCATCGGGAGGGGCTTAAAAGGGGCAAACCATACCGTACCACCCGAGATGAATTTTGACCACCAACATGATAAAACAAGCATCCCTGGTCAAACAAGCCCAAGACCAGGGAGCCAGCATTTCAGAGAGGGTGCGGTCATCAGGCCAGCAGTCAAATCTGGGCTGCACCCTATTTAGTAGGCCTGATAGAAAGGATATATACAAAAATGATACAGAGGCACTGGAAAAAGAACAAAAATGATGAATGCATTTCAATACAGATAAGTGTGGTGCATTTTGGTAGGAGAAACTTGTACAGAACCTTGGTTAGATATCTCCATATCACAAAAAGGTTAACGAGGCACGAGCGAAGGTGCAAAAAAAGATTTACAAAGATGCTACCAGAACTGAGAGGTTAGAACTATCAGGAAAGGATGAACAAGCTCGGGCTCATTTCTCTAGAAAAGAGAAGACTGAGAGGTGACCTGATAGAGATCTTTAAAATGATGAAGTGGTTTCATAGGGTAGACGTAGAGAGGCTGTTTCCACTTATGGGGAGTCCCAAACTAGGGGTCATAAATATAAGATAGGTAATAATAAATCCAGTAAGGAATTCAGGAGAAACTTCTTTACTCAGAGAATGGTGAGAATGTGGAACTCTCTACCATATAGAGTGGTTGAGGCGAATAGCATAGGTGCATTTAAGGGGAAGTTAGATACGCTTGTGAGGGAGAACGGAATCGAAGGATATGTTGATAGGATGAGATGAAGTAGGGCGAGAGGAGGCTCGTGTGAAGCATAAACACCGGCATAGACGTGTTGGCCTCAATGGCCTGTATATGTGCTGTAAGATTCTGTGATGTAGCAGGGGTTAGGCCAATAGCCTAGTTAAAGCAGCAGTCTTGCTTCTACATAGAATCCAGTAGAGATGCCTACTTCTGCTATGGAATTCATGTGATCTTTCAGGGTTGTTACAGATGCCCTGATTCAGTTCTTGTATGGGCTGATATTAAATTGCCAGCTTGACGCATGCAATGTTTGGCCTTCACCACCCAAAAATGCAAAGGAATTCGTATCAACTATTTATAGAATTTGACTGGTAATATCTTGATCTGCAGCCCAGGTGGAGTCTGATGTTGAGACTCCCACAGTGTCCATTCCAAACTTAGGATGTTGGAACTAGCCTCACTTCATCTGTTTGGACTGGCTTGATTTGAACTTTTCACCATTTGACCAAGCTTTCTTCTCCTACCCTAAAAGGTAATTAATGTTATCAAGAAGCACCAACTGTGCCATTTTGAAGTCTTTTATTTACTATATCATTAAAGCCACCCACGAAAATTTCCCAAATGAATGTCACCCTTGGAGGGTTAAATTATGAGAACAGGTTGCATAAACTTGGCTTGTATTCCATTGAGTATAAAAGATTGAGGGGTGATCTTTTAAAAAATTTGTTCACGGGCTGTGGGTGTCGCCGGCATTTATCGCCCATCTCTAATTGCCCTCTTAAATACTTGCCCCCCTCCCCCGCCCTCTCTTCGCTTCTGATCTTGTAGTTTAAAATGTAAAATAGATTCGATAGGGTAGATACAGGAAACGATTTCTTCTGGTGGGAGAATCCAGAACAAGGCAACATAATAAGATTAGAGCTAGGCCATTCAGGAACAAAGTCAGAAAGCACTTTTTCACAAAAAGGATAGTAGAAATCTGGAATTCTCTCCCCAAAAAGGCTACAGAGGCTGAGACAATTGGAGCTTTTATGACCGCGATTGATAGATTTTTATTAGGTGAGGGCATCGAGGAATATGGAGCAAAGATGGTTAATGGAGTTGAGGTATAGGTCTGCCATAATCTAATTGAATGGCGGAACAGGCTCAAGGGGCTAAATGGCCTACTTCTGTTGCTCTATGTTCCTATGTTCTCTGCCCCCTCCGCGGGAGCAGAATTTTTTTGTTTTCATCAGAGAGAAAGAAGTACCTTAGTTTACCCAGTATGTAGCTATTATTGCTCAGCAGCAACCTGCTCTTAAGTTCCATAAAATGGCAGCTCGGCCCAGGTGGACTCTGAGAACCTGAGTGACCCTGTCACATAGCTCTCTGCTCTGAATAAGGTGCACCAGCAGGGAGCCCTATGACTTGAGCACTAATGGGATACTGTCCAAAGCTATGCTGTTACCAATGAGAGATCGCAACATTACCGTTAAGGCTTAAATAAGCCTGTTTTACAGCTCTTTCAGGACCATTGGATAAATGAATTTAAAAACATGTCCAGTTGTATGGATACCCATAAGAGATTCTCCATTCCCAGCCAAAGGTTGTAAACTGTTGAAAGAAAATCTCAAGTTCAATCTGAACCATGCTGCATGGTGCACCTGGGAGTGGAGCTTGTGGCCTTGGTTTTATGTCTTCTCTGTTCCAACTAACGACCAAAATAGGTGTTGCCTGCGCCCCCTTGTACCTCAATATTGGTTTCACCTTGACAGCAAAATCGCTGTGAGTGGGTATTTGGTGAAGTGTAAACCTCTTGGTCATTCCAACTCTTGAGAAGTTGCTTCCAGGGTAGAGGGATTTACATTGAAGGTGCCGGTGGGAGATGGAGTTATATTTGTGATGCTAAATTGTGGTTAGGGATAGGTGTTCAGGTTCATTTGGCTTTTAGCTTCAGAGGATCCATAATTCAGATTTTTGTGAAACTGAAAGCCAAGGCCCACATTGCCTGGGGTTGCGTGTCTGCTACACATTATCATTAGATTAGATGCACACTCCGTACTAAACTTTTACTGTAACACATAATTAAATGATCAGTGGTTATATATAATCTTCACCCCTCCCAAACACATACACACTATGAATAGAGGCATGAAAGGGAATCAAATTTACACTTATTTAATGGGAATGAATATAACTGTATCATTATTAATTGTATTTATTAATACATTGATTATATCAGAACTATTTCTGGCAATTGACCAATTCAAAGTTACAGATTGTGTGTGTGGACAAGCATAATTAAGGGCAATGTGCAGAGGCCAGAGACTGGAGGAATGCAGGTTTGACCTCTCCCTCTTCTGAGATCCCAAAATCAGCCACTCAGAGAGGGGAGGGCAAATGTGATGCAGAGTCAAGTGTCAAAAACTGCCCCAGTGCCTGCTCCATTTAGCAGGGAAAGGTCCTGAAACAGGCGGTAGGACTCTCATGAACAAGGGGACTAAAGCAGGTTTTAGACAGTCGACAGGAACGCCTGACTATTGCCTGACCCTAACGCATCGGGTGTATTCCAGACACCCTTGGGGCATGGGAGACAACATCGGGAAATTGGCACTTTACAACCACTGTTCTGCAATGGTTTCATTCTCTGCAGGGATTCTTTGCCCAGAGTTTGGAAGGTAATTGAATCCTCTGGGATCCCCGGGGTTCAATTTCTAAACCATTTACTTTCCTTTTTGCGGTGCGACAAAAATGGTCCAATTTTTGTTTGTCTGTGTTTGGCCCGATGGTTCTCCTTATAAATCAAGTTACAGCGTATAAGAGCTGATAGATTCCAGCTACCACTTCCTGAGGGGAGCAGGATTCTGGTGTAGATGTCGAAAAGGGGTCCCGATTTGGGGAGGACCCTGTCCACATCTGTTGTGGGCTGATACAAAGTGCAAAGGTAATTGATCCAGGGGGTTCCCAGAAGGATCAATTACCTTCCAAATTCTGAGCAGAGTCCCAGCAGAAAATGAAACAAAATGAGTTATCTCAATCCTAGGCCCGATAAGGGCTCAGGACTCCCCCTCTTGGAGTGGCCAGGTGCTGCTCCAAGATTCAGGTGGCAGGAGGCCGAACTGATGTGTGGCCTTGCGTCAATAACTGTCACTTTCTAGATTATTCCGATGCACCTTTATCCTCAGCCACCCACTACTGTACAGTATGCAGGTAGAAATGAATTTGCCATGTGTACGTAATTTACGAATGCAGTTGGAATGGGTGGAATTTCCATACATGTAACACTTGTACAGTCTAAACTCAGAAATGCAATCGTAACTAACTGTTAAATGCTGTCCATTGTTTTCGAACCCCAGTGTGATTGCATGTTAATCAATGATAATGGATTAAGTAATGTTTTAATTACTGTGGACTAATCCATTGCATCTGAGCTTAATATAACATTACATTACAACAGTGACTACACTTCAAAAGGATTATGGAACCAAGACGGATAAATGGAGTTAAGATACAGATCAGCCATGATCTAATTGAATGCCGGAACAAGCTCGAGGGGCTGAATGGCTAACTCCTGTTTCTATGTTCCTAAGTCTCTCCTTTTCCTTTTACTAATCGATTTCCTCTAACATTGTACAATTTCTATCACCCGGGGTCAACAAGGTAGTAACGGCCTCCAAATAGGGTTAATACCAGAGAAGAGTCGGGTCACAGTTTGAAAGAGGCCAATCATGGGTGTCCGAAACACCTGTCTGTTCAGGCGGTAGTCCTCTTGGATGTCATTCAGTCCCCCATTTTAAAGTCATACATTCCGTCCTCATTTTCACATAGCTGTTATAAATTCCTATGTGCACATTTATAATGCAAACTGCATACGTAAACTTGTCACGCTGTAATTGCACTTTCCCGCCAGTGGTGGCGCAACAGCACCTCCACATGGAGGAGGGTGCAAAGGAGAGGGAACGTTCCAAGGCAAAGAATGAATAAAGCTAGAGGACATTGGAGAATTGTTAGTCTGTAGCATTTCCGATCAGATATAGAAACTCCCAGCATTCCATGAAGAACTTTGGACAGGCTCAATCATGTTTGTTCTGCAGCGAAACGATATTTTCAACTGCAATATTTGCACAATTACTGTCTTATTTGTTGCAGAGCTTGGTTCATTTATATCCGCAGACCAATTGATTTCTGCAGCCAAAAAATTTCGCCAGCAAAGTATGACAACTCAAAGTGTTTAATGAGAAAACAGTCTATTGATCAGCCTAGCCAGTTGTCATGATCTGGTACCCACTGCCTGAAAAGGTGGAGGAAGCATCTTCAATAATAACTTTCAAAAAGGAATTGGATAAATACTTTAAAAGGATAAATTTGTAGAACAATGGTGGAAGCGTGAGGTAGTGGGACTAATTTTATAACTTTTTGCGGTCGCAAAAGATAATGAGAAAAAAATGCGAGATTCTCTGGCTTCTCGGCGCTCTAACTCAGCTTGGCGCGGCGCGCAGATCACAGCGGGGGGCGGAGCCAGACATTCACGCCGATTCTGTAAGCAGTGGGGGGCGGGTCCAATTCAAATGAGGCAACGTCGTGCCGGCAACCCTGCGCGTGCGCGTTGGAGCGTGCGCACACGCGCAGTGTGAAACAAACATTGGCACTCGGCCATTTTTAAAGGGACTGGAGGAAAAGTGAAGATTTGTCTCTTGGACCCCTGGAAAGGCTTGTGATTTAATTTTTGTGATATTTTTGTGTGTGAGGGAGTGCTTTTAGCAGCACTGTTGAATAAATCACCTGCTGAAATCAGTGAGTTCAGCTTTTCACTGCTAAACTTGCAGAACCGGTGCTGCATTGGTGCATGCAAATTAAGGACTGTGTGTTTTGAGAAATAAGAGTGCCAATTCAACTTTGCAATGGATCAACGTCCACCAAGAACAAAGAATTTCTTGCATGAGGAAGTAGAGATATTAGTCAATGTAATTGAGCAGAGATGGCAGGAGCTGGATACCAGCAACAGAGGTCGCATAAAAGTGCCACCAAAAGAAATGAGGAAACGCTGGAACCAAGTTGCAGAAGATTATTGCGCAGTGGTGCGTACCATGAGATCTGGAAGCCAGTGTAAAAAGAAATGGCACGACCTTGGTCAAGTAGTTATTGTAAGTAATATTTCCCATTTTTAATTTAATTGTAATTGTAACCTGGCTATCTGTATGTCCCACCTTGCAGACTGACACACTCTGTAAAAAGTTATATTTTACTCTTTGCAGAAGAAATTAGCCCACAACAAAAGGGAGCCAACTCGGACAGGAGGAGGCGTGCCCAATCTGCATCCACTGACACCCTTGGAACAGAGGGTAGCTGCTATGATGAGTCATACATGGAGAAAAGCAATTGGTACAGCACAAGCTGGGCCCGCACGCGAGGAAGAGGGTAAGTCCTGAAAATGCATCGTGGCCCTTTAAATCAACCTGCTGCCTGGCCTGCTATGTGTGAGAGTACTCGTGTCACCCATCCAGCCCCCTCCCTTGCTGGTAAACATTTGGCTGTTCTGATGTATTTTGTAGAACATGATGATGATGATGACGACGCTGCTGCTGCTGCCAACCCTGAGGATCCTGAGGGTACAGAACAAGAAACAGTACAACCAGATGCGGACGAACCAGACTGGACGATGGCAGCGATGACTGAAATGTCTGCAGGGGAGAGCTTCCAAATTAATGTTTATGAGCCCCCATCAAGGGGCAACAGAGTTTCAACCCCTAGCATAGGTCTTGGTTCCACCTTCCATGGTTTTGCTTCCGATGTTGTGGATCCCAGTGGTGCTGCTGGTATAATGCAGCATTCTACAGTCAGTGCATTACCGTCCCAGCCTGTGCCTCCCTCTCGCATAGGTTCTGGTTCCACCTACTATGGTTTTGATTCCGACGTTTCGGGTCCCAGAGTTGCTGCTGATATCATGGAGCAGTTTACACCCATTCATCCAACATCCCAGCCCACGGCTCGCTCTCGAGTGCTGTCGTCTGGAATACCGAGCGTCCCACCATCCCAGCCCGAGCCTCTCCCTCTAGTACTGCTGTCTGCAACACAGAGCGTCCTACCGTTCCAGCCTGAGCCTCTCCCTCTAGTTCTGCCGTCTGGAACACAGAGCATCCCACCGTTCCAGCCCGAGCCTCTCCCTCTCGTTCTGCCGTCCAGAACACAGAGCGTCCCACAGTCCCAGCCCCAGCCACCCAGTGTAGTGGTGCCACGAGGCAGACCCAGGCAGAGGAGAAGGAGATTGGAGACACGCTCTCCTGAGATGCAGCGTGCAACAGATGCGGATCAGATTGTGGCATTGGGTATGGAGACCAATGAGCTTACCCGATCACTCATCGGTGGCGTCAGTGCAGTGGGTGAAGAGTTGACAGTCCTGACGGGAGAAATAGCAGTAATGACACGGGAACTTAGGGAGGGAATGTCCGAGGGAGTGCAATCGACGGCACAGGCCGTCAGGGAGGGCATGCAAGTGTCGGCACAGGCCATCAGGGAGGGCATGCAAGTGTCAGCACAGGCCGTCAGGGAGATAGCTGCTGCAATAAGGGCACACAGCCCCACCAATCAAATGACACCCCCATGAGGAAGTGAGATATGGATGAGAGATGGTTGCAGCCTTTCTTTGCTGCTTTTGTTCTTGTTCTTGATGTAGCTGTAGTAGCTTTTTTCAAATTGAAATTGTTTTGTAAGTTTTGTAACTTTACAACTTATAAGTGATCTTATGGTTTTTAAGTGATCTTATAGTGTAAATGCTCTCACATTTTGTAACTTATTTAATTTTGCACCTAAAAAGTGATCCTGAAGTTTAAGTGTTCTTCAGAGTGTAAGATTTTTCACATTGAAACTGTTTTGTAAGTTTTGTAACTTTACAACTTATAAGTAATCTTAAAGTTTTTAAGTGATCTTCAGGAGTCATGTTAAAAAGTATAGTTTCATACAACAAATATTTTATTACAGTGAAGTTAACTTTTCAATAAAATATTTTTCATTAAAACTGTTTCATGTTCCATTAACACAACACAACGTAGGAACAACTGCAAAAAACAAACATGTCCATGCGCAACAGTGATCGCAGAGCCCTCAAGCATCAGTAGTTGAAGCGTTCACGGATGAGCTGCTGGCGCAAGGCTTGAGCAATCGTTAAAGGGGCACGATGGATGGCCCTCCTCTGACCTCGTGCTCCGGCATCAGGCACTTGCATGCTTTCCTGATCGTCGTCATCATCCACATCCTGCTGTTCCATAATACTATCATCATGCACTGGACCCTCACGTAGGTCTTCTGGTTCCACTACCAGCTCCTGCTGCCTCATGATGGCTAAGTTATGAAGCATGCAGCACACAACAGTGAAGTGACCGACAATCTGAGGAGAGTATTGCAACTGTCCTCCAGAATGGTCCAGGCATCGGAATCGCTGTTTCAATGTGCCAATGGTCCTCTCAATGATGCTGCGCGTCGCAATGTGCGCCATGTTGTATTGACGGTCAGCTTCTGTCCGTGTCACATGTAGGGTGGTCATGAGCCAGGTGGTCAGGCCGTACCCTTTGTCTCTCAGTAGCCAGCTCTGCCCTTCTGGCTGCTGCTCAAACATGTCAGATATAACGCTGTCGCGTAGGATGAACGCATCGTGGGTGCTGCCAGGGTATCTCGCATCGACTGACATGATGCGCTGCTTGTCGTCACACACGAGCTGCACATTGATAGAATGGAAACCTTTCCTATTTCGGTACTGCTCGGAATCCTCCACAGGTGCTCGCAAGGCTATGTGGGTACAATCAATGCAGCCCTATACATTTGGGAAGCCGGCAATCCTGAAGAAGCCCACAGCCCTCTCATGGATCGCTTGTGCGGTCATTGGGAAATTGATGAAGTCATTCCTTCGCGCATACAGTGCAGCCGTGACCTGGTAAATGCAGGCATGTATTGCACATTGAGAGATGGCACACACATCTCCAGTTGTAGCCTGAAATGATCCCGAGGCATAGAAAGAAAGTGCAGCTGTTACCCTCACTGCAACAGACAGGGCAGTTGGCGTTCCGCTTCTGGGCTGCAAATCTGCTCTCACCATATCACAGATCTCAGTGACAACTTCTCTGCGAAAACGCAGCCTTTTGACACAATCAGCCTCGCTCATGTCCAGGTACGAGCGCCTGGCTCGATATTGTCGACGTGGGTAAGGTCTCCTGACCATCAACCTACCAGCTACGACGTTCCTGGTGCGGTGAGCTCTAATCAATTCTCTCCTATGCAGTGAATTGATGGCGAACCATTGCATAATACATGGTGTTGACAATGCAGCACCCATTCTGCAAATTTAAGTTTAAAATTGTCTATGTGGCTGCCTCTCCCTGTCCCTGGCCAAATGGCCTCAGTCCCCCTCACAGCTCGAAGGCTGCTTGATTTCTGTATCTTTGCCTGCCGTCCAGTCACTGACGATGCCCCTATCCTGTGGCCAAATGGCCTCAGTCCCCTCACAGCTCAAAGGCTGCTGCTGTATCTTCGGCTGCCGTCAAGCCACTGACGCCGCCCCAATGCATGGCCGAATGACCTCAACTCTCTTCGAAAGCTGCGTGCGTGTTGCTTCTTCAGCTGCCATCTAGCCACTGATGGAAGGAAGGCCTGCCTGAAGCACCGCAGCTCGAAGGCTGCTTGCTGCCACTGTTGGGCTGCCGTCGAGACACTGACGCCACACCCCGCCTGTCTCCAACATGAAAGGCCTGCCTGAAGCACAGCAGCTCGAAGGCTGCTGCTGTTTCACACAGGTAAGAACATGGATTATTTAATCTTTTCTTTGCTTATAAATTTTTATTCAGTTGGATCTTTATTTGTATAAGTATAACTGCTGAATGATTGTAGAATTTAATGACTTCCCTTCCGCCCCCTCAACTGCCCCCCCTCGTTCCCTACTCCTAATTTGTAACCTACGCCTGATTTTCTAAGTGTAGACAAGGTTTTTTCGAGCGTACAAAAATCTTCACTTACTCCATTCTAAGTTAGTTTGGAGTAAGTTTTCACTGCCTAAACTTTGAAAACAGGCGTAAGTGGCCGGACACGTCCCCTTTTGAAAAAAAAATTCTGTTCCAAAGTGAAACTGTTCTAACTGACTAGAACTGGAGCAAACTAAATGCCGAGAATTCCAATTTCTAAGATACTCCATTCTAAACCAGTTGCTCCAAAAAAGGAGCAACTCAGGCCGAAACTTGGCCCCACAGAGAGGGGATTCAATGATCTGGCAAGTGCTCAGTAGAAGGCTGTTAAATGATATAGAAGATCATCAGTGTGATGAGAGGGAGATATAAAAAGGGCTCAGAAATGTCCAACTATCGGAGGGGCAGTGAAAAGACACATGAAGGATCCAAGCAACAATGCAAGAAAGTAAGGAAAGTCGGAGAGAATTCGGATACAGAGTACACACCCGAAACTTCATAACTCATCGTTTCCCTTTACTGATGCTGACTGAGCTGCATTTTGTTATTAATTTCAGATTTCCACCATGTGCAGTTTTTCCTCAGGCATTTATCCTTGTTACAGTCATACCTAGCCCCATGCATTTACACAATTATTTCATTGCTACTGGTCTCCATATCACAAAAAGGATATTGAGAATGTGCAAAAAATGATTTACAGAGTGATAACAGAACTAAGAGGTTATAACTATCAGGAAAGACTGAACAGAGAACTAGAAAAGAGAAGACTGAGGAGTGACCTAATAGAGAGCTTTGAAATTACGAAGATATTCGATAGGGTAGACGAGAAACGATGTTTCCACTTGTGGGGGAGTCCAAACTAGGGTTCATAAATATAAAAAAATAGTCACTAATAAATCCAATAGGGAATTCAGGAGAAACTTCTTAACCAGAGAGTGGTTAGAATGTGGAACTTGCTAGCACAAGGAGTAGTTGAGGTGAATAGCATAGCTGCATAAGGAAATATTAGGACAGTTGACCAAAAGCTTGGACAAAGAGGTAGGTTTTAAGGAGCATCTTAAAGGAGGAGAGAGGTGTAAAGGGAGGGAATTCCAGAGCTTAGAGCCTTGGCAGCTGAAGACACGGCCACCAATGGTGGAGCGATTAAAACCAGGGACGCTCAAGAGGCCAGAATTGGAATAATGCAAAGATCTTGAAGATTTGTAGGGTTGGAGTAGGCTACAGAGATAGGGAGGAGCCAGGCCTTGGGGGATTTGAAAACAAGGATGATCATTTTTAAATTGAGACGTTGTCGGATCGGGAGCCAATGTAGGTCAGCGAGGACTGGGGCGATAGTTGAACAGTACTTGGTGCGAGTTAGCATATGGGCAGCAGAGTCTTGGATGAACTCAAGTTTGTGTAGGGTGGAAGATGGGAGACTGACCAGGAGAGTATTGGAATATTCAAGTCTAGAAGTAACAAAGATAAGGATGAAGGTTTCAGCAGCAGATGAGCTGAGGCAGGGGTGGAGTCAGGCAGTGTTACGGAAGTGAAAGTAGGCAGCCTTGGTGATCGAGTGGATACGTGGTCTGAAGCTCATTTCAGGGTCAAATATGACATCAAGGTTGCGAATGATCTGGTTCAGCCTCAGACAGTTGCCAGGGAGAGGGATGGAGTCCATGACTAGGGAACGGAGTTTGTGGCGAGGACCGAAGGCAATGGCTTCAGTCTTCCCAATATTTAGATGGAGGGAATTTCTGCTCATCTGGGACATCAGAGACAGTGCCGCAGTCGAGAGAGGTGGCGGTGAGGTAGAGCTGGGTATTGTCAGCGTACATGTGGAAACTGATGTTGTGTTTACGAATAATGTTGCCGTATGTATGTAGTTGAGAAATAGGAGGGAGCTAAGGTTAGATTCTTGGGAACCTCCAAAGGTAACGTTGTGGGAACAGAAGCCATTGCAGGTGAATGGAACCAGTCAAGTTCAGTCCCACCTAGATAGACAGAGGAGTGGCGTTGGAACAGGATGGTATGGTCAACCATGTCAACGACTGCAGATAGGTCAAAAAGGATGAGGAGGGATAGTTTACCCCAGTCACATAGGATGTAATTTGTGACTTTGATAAGGGCTGTGGTGAGGCAGAAAGCTGATTGGAGTGATTCAAACATGGAGTTGCGGGAAAGATGTGCACCGATTTGGGCGGCGACAACATGTTCAAGGACTTTGGAGAGGAAAGGAGGGTTGGAGATGGGGCGGTAATTTGCTAGGTCAGAAAGGTCAAGGGTGGGTTTTTAGAGAAGGGTCATGATTGCAGATTTGAAGGTGAGGGAACTGTTAAAAATATCAGCTAATATAGGGGCCAGGAAGTAAAGTTGGGTGGTCGGAAGTTGGGTGATCAGAAGTTTGGTGAGAATAGGGTCGAGGGAGCAGGAGATGGGTCTCATGGACAGAGAGGGCATGAGGGGAAATGGGAGAGAAACTAGAGAAAGATGTGCATTCAAGGCTAGGGCAGCTGGGAGCATTAGGGGAAGTTTAGCCCGGTGGGCTGGGGAAGGAAGGAAGCGTCAGAGGAAGCTGAATGGATGGCCTCAATGGAGAAGAGAAGCTGGGGGTTATCTTTGCATTCCTGGAATAGTGAGCAGTTTTGGCAGAGGAGAGCAGGACCCGATAGTGCTTTATGTGGTCCAGCCAGATCTGGCAATGAATGGTTAAAGCAATTGTTCACCATCGCTGTTCAAGTCTGCATCCCTGGGACTTAAGGGAGTGGAGATGGGGGCCATACCAGGAAGAATGGCCAGGGTGAGAGAGAGAGAGAGTAATGGTTTTAATGGAGACAAGGATATCAAAGGTGGAGGTGAGGGTGTGATTGAGAAAATTGGTAGCTTCAGAAATGTTGTGGTGAATGGAGGAAAAGGCTAAACAGTTGGGAATCTGAAATTGCTGGTGTAAGTGACTTGAGGGAGAGGTTTTTCCTCAGGAAGACAAAGAAGATAGTGGGCTTGGGAGAAGGAAGGGGGGTGTGAGCAGGAAGGGATACAAAGAAATGATCAGAGATGGCCTCATCTGTGATTGACACGATGGGAGTAACGAGGCTTTGTGAGATGGCGAGGTCGAGGGGGTGGCCGTGAATATGGGTAGGGGAGTTAATGTGGAGGGAGAGATTTAGGGAGGATAGGAGGCCAGTGAACTCAGAGAAAAAAGAGCATGATGAATTGAATTGGAGGTTGAAATCACCAATTATTACGGTGCACACCGCCTTCCCATGCCAAATGGAGAGTGAACACACTCTTCATTACCCGAGTGAATGATTGACTGTCAGTCAAAAAGCCTTTTCCCCCATCTGCAATATTTTTCATAACTAATAAACAAAAGTCTTCAAAGTAACTGGAAGAAAACCCACATTTTTTTAATGCCCTATAATTTTTCTCCAGAATTGCTCGAAGCAGTGCCCAGGAAAGTCATATTTAATTCCTGGAGACTGCAGGACAATCCTGGAGGGTTGGCCACACTGCTCTAAATGGGTACGTGAATGACTATGGCGCAGTTGTACCCTGGTGTAGTGGTTTAATCAGAATGGGCAGTTAACATCAGTCAATAGATTATGGCACTTTGCCTAATGCAGTTGAATGTTTGTTCACAAAGTGACAGATCGACAGCTCGGAGTTGCCAATATGCCCCAGTGACGGGCAACACTTCATGCCTTCATTAAGCTGCACAGTTTCCATTCCTTTTGCCTTGGGGACTCCATTAAAGTGATATGAAGGATTTTAGTTCCGAGAATCCTCCTCCCTACGCTTTGGCTATATTAATTTTAATACAATTTATTAACAGAATCAAGAGATTAAACTTGAAAATCAATTTAAAATAGTTAAGGGCGAACGTATAATAACCATTAATGTTTTAGCTTCACAAATTTGCAGAAGCTGAACTCTGAACGTCTTCGTTGATGGCTACCTTGCAACGAGTGAGCTTCAAGATATAATTACCATCCCTGATTCATAGTCACTCAAGTTATTTTAGACCATTTGGCTTTTCCTAACAACACTTAGCATTTTCCTTATTTAAAGTTAGAATCTGAAGATTTGAGGGTTTATATAATATATGTATACGGTTAAAGGGAGATTTAATAGATGTGTCCAAAATTATGAGGGGTCTTGATTTAAGGAAAAGCTGTTTCCACTGGCAGGAGGGCACAAATTTAAGATAATTGGCAAAAGAAGCAGAGGGGAGATAATTTTTTTAACGCAAGTTGTTATGATCTGGAATGCATTGCCTGAAAAGCAAATTCAACAATAGCTTTCAAAAGAGAATTAGATATATACTTGAAAAAGAAAAGCATTTGCAGGGCTATGGGGAATGAGCTGGCAAGTAGACAAGTAGATAGCTCTTTCAAAGGGGCAGCATAGCCACGATGGGCTGAATGGCCTCCTTCTGTGCTGTATGATTCTATGGGAGTAATTCTGACTTTGTTTGCTGGTGTAAAATGGGCAATATTGATTCAGTCGCCTGTTATATGCCTCTCCTGGTGGAAATGAAAATTGGGAGAGATGTAGAACAGGCTCAAAGTCAAAACCATCCCCTATGATTGATAGTGTGTGTGTGTGTGTGTGTGTGTGTGTGTGTGTGTTGTGTCTTGTGTGTCATGTGTATGTGGTGTGTTGTGTTTCGTGTCTCTTAAATCCATTCCTTTTTGACATTTCTTAGGCCTTTACATTAGCACAAATTACTTTCAGGATAAGTTGTAGTGTTCTATTGTCCTGTGGCTTTTAATTCTGGTCTTGTTATCTGCAAATTATGACAGTGACCCAGTGCCAGAGATGGAAGGAGAGAAATTAATTCAAAGTAGGAGGCCAGCTATTTGCCTGAAGAGCGCTTGTGATATTCTGCTTTTATGAAAGCAAAGGCAGGATTCCTGTAGACTTTCATAAAAGTCAATACTGCAATAGCAATTAAGAGAGCTCTAGAGCCCATACATTTGTGGGAAAGAAATATAGTGCAATCCATTTTCCTCCATATTAAAAATATATCAAGAAATATTGCAGTAAATTGGTTTTCCTTCTGGGCTACTCCCTTTCCAAGCTTTAGATTTCCCAGGCCTGCATGTTCAGGAAATAGAGATTTGAACCAGAAAACCTTTCCAATAATCTCTCCTCCCAAGTAGCGACAGAAACGGGGATAATCTTTTTCGGCTTTGTTCTGCTTCTTGTTTGTCACACTTACAACATCGAGGGTGGCAGTTACTGCTGAGCAGAACTTATCTCTGCTGACCAGCATTTTCTGGGCGGTATCTTAAAGCCTGATGTTGTAAAGGTAAATAGTGTATCGCAAGACTTGGCTCCTTTCAAAACTTTTGCAAGTTGTGATCAGACATCTCGCACCCACTCCTATCGTAAAAGATTTTCGATCGCTTTTAATGCAAACTAAAGTTTAACGAAAGTACATTGGGGAGACTCCCAGTGCAGGAAACATTGGCCAACAAGAGAAGTGAGAGATAATAGAAAACTAAACGTAAGGACAAAAACCAGTAGAGATCTCGTGTACTGGGAGCGATATAAAGAACAGCGAAGGGATACACTGAAAGTAGTAAGAGTTGCATAAAGGAATATGAGAAAAAAACTTGCAAGGGGTACAAAGATAACATTAAAGGTTTTTAAAAGTATATTAAGAAAAAGAGGGTGGCTAAGATCAATATGGGCCCCTTAAAGACAGAAGGATTGTTCGTTATGTGAGACAAGCTTGGGCTTTAAAAGCCTGAGGATTGTAGCAGGAAGGAAAGACTGCAGAGAGTTGAAGACTTCCACAATTCAGTTGGGAAACAAAGATTTGGAGCAAAAGTCTACAAGTAGCATGTTTTTAACCTCTGCCTTATGTCATCTACAGAATAAGTTACTAGCTATGTATTCTCATGTCAGTCAATTCTTGGCATGCACTGAATATTCTCACAGAGCCTTACAATGTTTAGTAGAGCTATGTGTTCGCTTTCATATTTGCTGTGCAGTTGCATATTTGAAAACCGAGGCACATAAGGTTGTGAAACGCGCAATATAAATTAAATTTGTTCTTTCTCAGGACATCCCAAAACGGCTTAGAGCCAATGAAGTACTTTTGAAGGGTAGCCACTGTTGTAATGTAGGAACCGCATCAACCAATGTGCACACAGCAAGGCCCCACAAATAGCAATGTGATAATGACTAGGTAATCAGGTTTCGTTTAAGTGATGATGGTTGTTGCTTCTTTGAATAGTACCATAGGCTCTTTTTACCTCCACCTGAGAGGTCAGATGGGGCATTGGTTAAATAGCTCATCCGAAAGACGGCACCTCCAACAGTGCAGCACTCCCTCAGTACTGCACTGCAGTGTCGGCCTAGATTTTGCACTCAAGTCTCTGGAGTGCGATTTGAATGCACAACCTTCTGACTCAGAGGCAAGAGAGCTACCACTGATTCTATGTGATTGCCCTATAATTACAGTTTCAACCTGGGGGAAATTATACATCAAATGCTATGGTATACACTCTTCGTATTTTTGCTGACTTCTTTTCTATTTGTGTCAAAACACCAGGAAACGTAATTCCACCTCCGTCAGATCTAAATCGCCTCTTTGTAGTCTGAAAGATTATGTTCTAACTTGTTTGGTTTGAAAGAGATAAAGCTTTATCTGTTTATCTCTGTTTATCAGCTTTCTCTCTTTATCTGAACATAATCGTTTCATTCTAAAGACTCCAAAACAAAAATAACATACTTGCGAAAGGGTGCGATGTTGTAAAATCAATCATGGCACAACACCTATTATGAAAGTGGTGATAGCTCCATTCATCATGTCCTTGATACATCAGAACGTGTCATTCTTAACACCACTTCTTCTGGGGGATTTTTTTTCCTAACCTCAATATTGCCCCGGTGCGATTCAGGGCAACAAACAAGGATGCTTTGCCGCCATCTTTAACGTCATTATAATGGCTCCTCACTCAACCGTACCATCGTGAGGTCTATCTCTTTAATGAGCAGATCCTTAACTTCTGATGACGCAGCTTCTTTAAGGTAACATGTTATGAAACACTGGACTTTGCAAGTTCTCTCATCCAATTGAAATGACTGCGTGCAGGCCAACATGATAAGATCACATGTACACCAGTAGACATTCTGACGTGGATTGAATGCATTCAGAGAAATAGATTGGGAGGTTTATTTTAAAGCTTTAATTCACAACTTTTTTATGCAACACTATTTGGTAATAGCTCTTAAGTTTCGTAGGTCTCTGTTAATTTGGCCAGACTGATTCAGAAATTAATATTGACAGCTCCATGTATTGAGGACAAAATCTTGTATATACTGAGCCAGACCAAATGGGGATAATTGCATTTTTTGTGGTGAAGCAGGCTATATCAGATCAGCCCTTTATATGAGATGTCAGCTGTGGCTCAGTTGGTAGCACTCTCATCTATGAGTCAGAACGTTGTGGGTTCGCGCTCCAGGTCTTGAGCACAAAATCTAGGCTGACGCTCTAGTGCATAACTGAGGGAGTGCTGCACTGTCAGAGGTGCCTTCTTTCAGGTGAGACATTAAACCGAAGCACCACCTGCTCTCTCAGGTGGGCGTAAAAGATTCCATGCCACTATTTCAAAGAAGAACAAGGAAGTTCTCCAAGGTGTCCTGGCCAATATTTATCCCTCAACCAATGTAACAAAAACTGATTATCTGGTGATTATCTTATTGCTGTTTGTGGGACTGTGCTGTGTGCAAAATTGGCTGCCACGTTTCCTGCATTACAACAGAGACTACACTTCAAACATACTTTTTTGGTTATAAAGAGCTTTGGGATGTCCTGTGATCATGAAAGGTGCAATATAAATGCAAGTCTATCTTTTTTTTTAACCAATCCTTTCCCACCTATTGGCAGGTTGGAAACTGGCCCCATAACTTCCCAAGATCACAAGCTAATTACAGATGAGGAAGGCCATTCAGCATGTTTTAATCTATTCATTCAGAAAGACCCTACAATCCCACCAGCCCCCTCCCCATTTCAGCACCCAGTTATTTCTTAATTGATTCCAGGGTTTTCACCTCCTTTATTCTATTAAGATAACTTGCGGGAAAAAGTACTTCCTGATCTCAGATTTAATTTTACTTTTACTAGCGTGTCCTCTTGTCCTACTCGCATAAGTCTTTATTTTTTTTAACACATCTCTCCCGATATTCCTTTCCAAATGGCTGATCACTCTATCACCAAATGTTAAAATAGCCTCTCTCTCTGCCTGTCTGTCTCTCTCTGCAAATATTATTCAGGGGTTAATGGGAGTGTTCTATTGTTTACAGTTTTTGGCAGAAATTAGTACGCATTGAATATACTAAAACACTTAGGGCGATGGGATAAAATGGGCGCTATCAAATTAGCCGACCATTATATACCTCATCTGATTTTTCTCAGATAGAAGGGAACGTCGATATCACTCAAAATTAAAATGATCTTCAATTACTTCAGCTCATGTAAACAGAGCCAAACTCATTTTTAGAGAGCTTTTGACATGCAAGGCCAAACTGATTCACACAACTTTCAGGAGTGGATTCAGGTGCTAAAGATCCTCAGAGGTGATCAAATGGGGTCTTGAGCTAAAACACTGGTTATGCCATGTTAAGCTCAAGGCACCATCTTGGCAACAGAGTTGAAGCAAGTGCGAGGAACAGTTGCCCAGAGGCTAGTTAAGGGACTGATTGCCACTTAAAATGCATGCTAGTGCTCATTAAGGAGGCTGCATGGCATTTTGGTGGGTAGCTCTTATCCTAACGCCCTCTCCTAATGGCTACCAGCTGGGAATAAACAGGATGTTGATGTGGATTGCAAGCACTACTTAAAGAGATGCTCACCACTTAAAGAGATGCTCACCACTGAAAGGGATTCTCACTGTTGGAGCTGTGAAGAGGACTTCTGAAACATACCAGAAGTCTTTCTGGGACACTTTGTCAAGACTTCACTGACACTAAAGCAACATTTATTCTGGAAATTCTCTGAGGACTTCACCTAAAATGAGTAAGTGCTAAGCTGCTCCACCTTATTGGACAACTTGTAGAAGTCACCAGGAGAGAGGGAGTGCTTGGTCATTGGCATCTTGCTAGGGATCCCCCTTGGTCTGAACGAGGAATAGCAGGAGCACATGAGGCCAGGCAGAGCAGTACCAACTGCTGTAGGAGAAAGAGACAGGAGGGTGAGGAGGGCGAGGTTTCGTCCTTCCTCCCCCCGTGTGTATAGGACATCCCTCCTCGACTGGATCTTCTCCACCAGGATCTCCAGTGCTGCATCCGGAAACTTGTGCCTCTCCCTCAGTCCCTGAGCCATCCTGCAATGTGCTGCTGTGTGACACCTTCAGTCAAAGTGGGTGCGAGGAGACCACATATACTGCTCCATGAAAATTGCATCTAATCAGCACTTGAATGCTAAACCTGCAGGTATCTGGTGAATAGTCAAGTTCAAAAGATGGTAATCAACAGTCAGGACCAAAATTGTGTGCTAAATCCAAACATTCAAATAGGCATGTCTTATTAGCACAGCACCCATTTAGTGCCTGTTTTTACCCTTTGGCCAAAATAACCCCCACTGTGTTTATGGGGCTGGGTATGTTTTAAATAACTTTGTGTTTATGAGTCAAACTGTTAGGTTTGGTACTGGTAGAGGTCACAAGAAGTGTGTGAGCCCACATGACCTCAATATGAGAACAAACCAAGAAAGCAGCTTACCTGGAAAAAAGGTGACGTCAAATTTTACCCAGTGAAAACATTTTTAAAATAACTTTAATTAATTTGCTACTTACATGCAATACATCAAAATCTTGATTTCAGATATCGAGCAGCATTCCAGATCTTATCTTGTCATCTTCAGATCCTTGAGTTGTGACTATTAATTATCTGAATTTCAGAAAGCTTTGAGTCCTCTGCCAAAAGGATGACATTGAAACATCACATAATTTGCTTTGAGGGATTTCCAAATGTACACCTTGTTTGAAGAACAACTGCTCACCACTGTAAAATGTAGGCCCAGGGTGAATTTAAACACTGACTGCAAGGCTCATGGAAATCAAGTCTACATCACAATAAAAGGCCTAAGTGCCCAGACTTTATTTGCCAATTCAATATATTTAAAAAAAATTTTAAAACAGCAATGCACTCGTGCAAGAGCACTCAAATAGTAACCCACACACACACACATAGAAACCCACACACAGACACATAGAAACCCACACACACACACACAAACTCAGAAGTGCACAAATGTGAAAACTCAAACGCAAGCACAAACACACACATGCAAATGGGACAATGATTTTGACTTCAAGCACTCAATGTTAATTTTGATAGTTTAAATACTAAAACTTAATTTTGGCCTAGAAATTTGGATATTTGGGTGTGCAGGGGTGGAGGGTGGAGGGTGGGGAAGCAGGGTGATTGTCCTGCACCTAAATGGTAAGGCCTGAAATACCCCCAATATTAGGCCTTGGGCCTCATTATAATGGAGCTGATGTGGTGCGAACAGCCAGCCAACAAAGAGGAGTGCAAAATTGGGCCACTGCTACCATCGCAGTGACCCTCAGTTAAAATGAAGCTAGTGGTCAGGATCAGAGGTCATGAGGGTAAGGAGAGCAGGCTGGGGTGGGGAGAAGGATAGGCCGGGAAGCTGGTGGAGGATCAGAGGCCAGGCTGCAGGGGAAGGATAGTAGGCCGGGGGCCAGAAGTAGAGGTGGAGAGGTGGGGGGAGGGTCAGAATTAGATGCTCAGGTTGAGAGAGGAGACCGGGCGTGGGGTGGGGGGGCGAGGAGGATCAGGGATGGCAGCTAAGCATAGTCAAGTGGGTAGGAAGGATAGGAGGCCAGTGTGGGAGGGGAGGATCATAAGCTAGGGGTTGAGAGAGGAGGCTGAGGGAGATATATAGGAGGCTGGGGGTGTGGGGGGCAGGGAGAAGAGGCCAGGGGTTTGGGGGTAAGATCGGAGTCTGGGAGTCAGGCGAAGTGGTTAGGGATGGGGGGGCCGGGGATCGGAGGCTAGGGGTCAGTAAAGAAGGCCAGGAGAAATCTGGAGAGGAAACGGAGATGATTGGATGAAGGATAGCAGGCTTGGGTGGGGGTGTGGGGGGGAGGTGGGGAGGTGAAGGATTGGTGTGGGGTTTTGAGGACAGGTGGGGGAGCAGCGACAATTGCGGGGGAAAACCAATCTTGAAGTGGGGGCCTCAAACAGCCATGGGCCATGGATGCCGTTTTTCTTTCCTTTCCCAATATGGCGGGCAGCGCCCTTCCTACCCATCATAATGGGAGCTTAGCAGGCCAGTTGATGCCTGAAAATCAGGTGCTGCTTAGCCGAATTCATAGGCCACTACTGTTTTCAAGTGTATTGTTATAAAGCAATAAAGGCATATAAAAACAAGATAAAATTAGATAATATAAATTCAACAATACAGCAATGAAGATAAAGGTCACTTCTAGAGATACATGTGTGTTCACTGGGGTATCTGAAAATAGGCCAGGCCCTATTAGTACATTGCAGACATGTATCTTTTCAGTGTGTCAGCATTCTATACATCTAATACCTTCTTTATCATCTCTTTAGTATGATTAGGTTGAAAGTGCCTTTTCAGTTACAAGGAAAATGAACATAATTCCTAATGTCTGTAGTTTCACCACTGAAAATGCGTCTACTTGCCTGCAATGACTGGTAGTCATTATGTCCTCTATAAATCAGGAAATAATTGTCTGGAATTTTTATTTGAATTTACAATGCAATTTAACTGGGCAAAAACATATAGCCCTTCTATAAGGAATTTTTTGTAAAATAACGTAATTAAATATGGACAACATTAGCACCTTGATGATGCCCTTGACTTATCTACAAGTCCCAAATCAGGAGCCTTAAAATTAAATTGAAAGCTATGTTTTGTTGCATTACTACTTTAAAGGTTAATAGTTTTTTTTTCTCAGCAGCATAAATTGATTTTAATTGTCGTCCTCAACCTCTGTTTGTAATGACCCACCAGACATCCAAAAACTCACGTAGCTAACGTGAGAGCAGTGATCACTCAGCTCAGAGTAACTAACGCAATCCTGTCCAGACTGGGAAAGGAAGGGGTGGGGAGTGTGCAGCAAGCAGAGGGGAGTGGAGTAAGAACGCTTGGAAAAAGATGAATAATTGAATAAAGTGAATGGTGATTGAAAGGCCTCAAAAATAAAATGTCTGATGTTGCCCCCTGCAGGAAATGCATGGTTATGTGCTATATAGGTATACAACAACAACTTGTATTTATATAGTGTCTTTAGCGTAGTAAAACATCTCAAGGCGCTTCACAGGAGTGTTATAAGACAAAAGTAAATAAATAAATGGATAACTAAATAAATAAATAAATCTGACACCGAGCCACATAAGAAGAAATTATGGCAGATGATCAAAGAGGTAGATTTAAAGGAGCGTCTTAAAGGAGGAAAGAGAGGTAGAAAGGCAGAGCGGTTTAGGGAGGGAGTTCCAGTAATTGGGGCCTAGGCAGCTGAAGGCACAGCCACCAATGGTTGAGCAATTATAATCAGGGATGCTCAAGAAGACAACATTTGAGGAGCGCAGGCATCTCTTACAGAGATAGGGAGGGGCGAGGGATTTGTAAACAAGGATGAGAATTTTAAAATTGAGGCTTTGCTTAACCGGGAGCCAATGTAGGTCAGCGAGCACAGGGGTAATGGGTGAACGGTGTGAGTTGGGACACGGGCTGCTGAGTTTTGGATGACCTCAAGTTTACGCCGGGTAGAATGTGGGAGGCCAGCCAGGAGTGTTTTGGAGTAGTCAAGTCTAGAGGTAACAAATGCATGGATGAGGGTTTCAGCAGTAGATGAGCTGAGGCAGTGACAGAGACGGGCAATGTTACGGCGGTGGAAATAGGAGGTTTTAGTTATGCCCGGATATGTGGTCGAAAGCTCAGTTCAGGGTCAAATATGACACCGAGGTTGCGAACAGTCTGGTTCAACCTCGGATAGATGCCAGGGAGAGGGATGGAGTCAGTGGCTAGGGAATGCAGTTTGCGGCGGGGACCAAAAACAATGGCTTCGATCTTCCCAATATTTAATTGGAGAAAATTTCTGCTCATCCAGTACTGCATGTCGGACAAGCAGTCTGACAATTTAGAGACCGTGGAGCGGTCGGGATAAGTGGTGGTGAGTTGGAGCTGGGTGTCGTCAGCGTACATGTGGAAACTGACGCCGTGTTTTCGGATGATGTCACCAAGGGGCAGCATGTAGATGAGAAATAGGAGGGGGCCAAGGATAGATCCTTGGGGGATACCAGAGGTAACGATGTGGGAGTGGGAAGAGAAGCCATTGCAAGTGATTTTCTAGCTACAATTAGATAGATCAGAATGGAACCCGGTGTAGCTCTGAGTGTGAAATGTTCAGCAGGCTAAGGGAGGAATGACTAAACCATTTCACCTGAATGACCATTTCAAATGTAATGTACGGCGGCAAATAAATAATTGCCAACTTATATTCAAAATGATAATCCTGAACAGTGAAACTAACCCATGTGATGTGGGGAAGCATCTGGTGAAGCTAGAAAAGGGATTGGTATTCACAATACTTTGGAATTATTTCTGTTTAATTCAATCACCAGCTAATTAGTAAAGATCATTCGGGATTTTTTATAGGCTTTAGCTTTAACTTTACAAATTTATCAAAGATGAGAAACTGTTTCCATTGGCAGGAGGATCGGTAACCAGAGGATAGAAATTGAAAATAATTGGCAAAAAAGCCAGGAGGGAGATGAGGAGAATCTTTTTTTACTCAGCGAGTTGTTATCTTCTAGAATGATCTATCTGAAAGGGTGGTGGAAGCAAATTCAACAGTAACTTTGATAAGGGAATTGGCTCTCTATTTAAAAAGGAAAAATATTAAGGCTATGGGGAAAGAGCAATGAGTAGAACTAACTGGATAGCTCTTTTAGGGAGCTGGCACAGGCATGATAGGCCGAATGGCCTCTTACTGTGCTATCTGATTCTATGTAAATAGAGCCCAGAAGTTGCGATTTATTTAGTGAGCCTTAAAACTGAGGAAGATTACCAAGAACTGGGCATTGAGGTCTCCTCCTACACTGTCTCATTCACCATTGTTTGAACTCATATCTATAACTAATTTGCCAGAGAGTTTAATTCAGAGAGCACAGGGTTTCAGTTTTCACTGAAAAAACAAACTAAATTGTGGAATGTGGTCCCAAAACACTAATAAATATTCTGGAAAACAAATGTAATAAAAAGGGAAATTTAACTAATTCAGTCACTTTGAGACTGTGGCCTATGTTAAAGGCTTTTTTTCAAAATGCTTTTTTCAGTTGTGCATTGTTTTGAGTTGTCGGATTTTTTAAAGCTGTCTCCCAAGTGTTGTATGTATGACGCGAGGAATCCACTCTCTCGAACATTGATGAGATGTGACAAGGTTGTCAGTCCAGTACCAGACCATGGGGTGGATTTTAACTCGCGGGGCTGTTGGGGATCGGGACAAGTGCAACATGCACCTTCAGATCCAGATTTAGGGCTCGGGGTATTTTAACTCCCTGGGCCTTGTTGTCATGCCGACTGCCAACTGTCTGCTCGAAACGGCCAGTGAGTGGTTGCAGAATTTCTGGCATCAAGGAAGCCTAGCCAGCCAGAAGTAGTAAAGAAGGATTTTTGGAGAGTCTTGTAGGAGGGAAGGGGTTGGGTGTGGGAGGGGTGGGAGGTGGCTTTGACCTTGTGGGACCCAGAGGAAAACACCTGCTCCTCCTGGCCCCATTAAGGAATGATTTCCACTTGCTATGGAGTGCCTCCTCCTCCTGCTGACAGCTTCTGACCTGATTTCACCTGGCGGGAGAGCCGGACCGACTTCCAAGCTCAGGCTTGAGTTCAAATCCAACCGGGGTCCCGTTGATATAATGAGACCCCAATTTGTACAACTTTAGGAGACTTCTGCCTGCTTCTGACAGGGCCTCAGCCACCGAACTGCAGTTAACAGTTAAATTGATGGCCAGTGGGATTCCTGCAGTTGGTAAAGCTGAACGCTCCATCTTAATATCCCTCCCACCCTGTTCCCAATGGGGGATTGGGTTAACATTAGTCCCATCCCCACTCCATGACTGAAGCAGTACCATGAAAGTTACTAGGGCCTTAGACTTATGTTCATATTCAACAAATGTATGGCTGCATGCATTTCCTGTTTGTCATGTCATACTTCCTGTGTCACACTTTGACATCGTGATTAAAGAAACTTTTTTAACCAGAGTGGTGAGAATGTGGAACTCGCTACCACGGTGAGGCGAATAGTATAGATGTATTTAAGCAGATTCTAGATAAGCAAATGATGGAGAAGAGAATAAAGGGTAATGCTGACAGAGTTAGAGGACGGCGTGAGTGGGGCATATATGTTGGCATGGACTGGTTGGGCCGAATGGCCTGTTTCTTGGCTGTATATGTTATTTAATTCAATGATTAGAAGCAAAATCCTGCACAACTTTCTATTTTACTTGAAGCTAATTGGATAATATGCAAATTTCTTCCAAATACTATTGAAAATAAAGTTCGTATCATAATATTACAAATACATATTTTGCAATATCATGATTGAACAAATCTATAAAATCTTCTTTTTTTAAAGGGGCGTTGATTGTGACACTCAGGCCTAGAAATTCACCTCGGGCAATGGTGCACAACGGGGGTATCGTATCAGCCGTCCGTTATACACAGCGCCTGACTGCAATGGAACTGAATATCAGGAGCTGCGTATAATGGGCGGCCGAGATGAATTTCTAGACCTCAATCTTTTAGACAGGATTTGATCTTATCAGAATGTATTTAATTATATTTCCATTTACCGTATATACTCGCGTATCATGCGACTTTTGAAGACCTAAATTGTAACCTAAATTTGGGGGGGTAGCATGATACGCGAGATACAAAATTTGCGGGTGTGAAGTGCTGGCCAAGATTAGGCTGTTAGGCTGTTAAGCAGACCGTATCCATTAGCTTTGCGATGTTTGATTACAAATGTTTGAAAACTAGTCACTTTTTCTTTTAATTCTTTTGGGAGTTTCTGTGCAATTTTTGTTTTTCTTCTTAACACAAAGTCATGTCTTTTCATGAACCGCGTACACCATCCGGGACATGCAGTAAACACACGAATGCCCATTTTTCTTGCTTCTCGTAAAGCATAAAGTCTTATTTTAGATCGTGTTATAATATAACCATTTTCTCGATTTACGGACACCCACTTTGATACATTATCTTCTAAATGCGGCCAATGACATTTTGACCCGCGATTTGCACATTTATAGGAAGGAGTTTCCTTCAATTTTTCTTTTTGTTTTCTCCAGTTTCGGACACAGCTGTTTCTCATTCGGTTGTTTACGGCGGAAGAGTCGTTTCATGATTCGGTTGTTAAGGTCTGTATTCGATCGTTGTTATGTGTTAGGGTACTTGTTACGTGTTGGGTACTTGTTAAACTTGTTTGAAAGCCTAGCCTAGTGTCATCTGGTATCTCAAAAAAGTGACTCGCATGATACATAAGATATATGATAAAATCATGTTTTGGGGACGAAAATTTAGGGGTCGCATGATACGTGAGATCGTAGGATACGCGAGTATATACGGTAATCAAGTGTATTAACTTAGAGCCTACTTAGTTTAGTTCTTGATAAGCAATTGTGGAAAAGCTGGGCCATTACTTAGAATTTACAGCACAGAAACAGGTCATTCAGCCCAACAGGTCGACCACAGTGGGATATGATGAAGTAGAGGCAGCTTGTTTGCACAGTTTGTTTCTTTTCAGCCAAGTTTCCATTCCCAGTTCTAATATACAGATCAATGACCGTAAGGACCGGTAGCAAAGAAAGAAAGACTTGCATTTATATAGCGCCTTTCATGACCACCGGACGTTTCAAAGCACTTTACAGCCAATGAAGTACTTTTTTGGGGGTGTAGTCACTGTTGTACTCACTCACCAAAGAGTGAGAGACAACCAAATCCATACAGGTTTAGCTAACTAAGATTGGTTTGATTGAATTTGAACCAGTGCCAGTAAGAGATGTGCCCACAATTGAATTTTCTGATTTGTTTTTGAGTTCAGTGTACACCCTAATGTTCTTGCCCTTTTAAGGCAATTCATTTATGTGGCAGTACTTACGATGGTCAGTATTAATGTAGATTATTTGGAAATACTGGAGCATTGTAGTCAAAAGGATAAGTGCTTCAATATTTCATTCGTATCATTAAACCACTTACCGTTTCAACCCTGATTCCACACTATCCTGAGACAGATTGGATTCCATACCATTCCCTGTGTAGATAGATACAGTGGGAAATGTTGCAGGAACATGCCTATTCCTGGATGCCATTTTTTTGGACAGCACCAGAGATCTTTGGCATATGAAGGTAATGTAATGATCTATAAAACTAAAACTTTAACCCCAATTACTCGGTAGCTTCAATGAAAACTGAATCTGAATCAGGATCTTGGCACATCTTTGGCATAAGAAAAAAAAGCACTGAATTTGTCTGGACTGAAAAATGTTTTTATTTACCATTCAAACAAAAGCAAGCACGTAAATAGTTCAGTTTATTAGTCCATGGACCATTTATCCACTATTTCTGTTCAATTGCATCTTGCATGGCAGCACAATAATGTAACAGATGAACTATGTATTGGGAAGCCTGGGTTCTTGGTTGATGTTCAGTGTTGGGTGTTGCCCAGATGGCAAGTTATCAATCTTGGCTGGATCAAGTACAACACCAACCGATGGTCAAGGGCCCAATAGATGGAAGGAAGGGTAAATGAATAAAGGTTCCATGTTCGGTTGTATTTCAGTGCCCTCTACTGGCTGTTCGCACAGAGGAGTAATGTTTGAGATCATGGAGATGCAAACGTTTGGTTCTGTGTTCTCCAAGTAGGAGTCCAGGGATTACAAAGATGATAGAAGTAAGATAACATATTTACCATTTTATTTTTAAAAAGCCCACAATTCTATTCCATGTTCTAACCTTTTTGTTTTTACAAAATATAACAATCCCCTGTAGGTCGTGTCTGAATCCAATATTAACACTGTGCCATCAATAGTTCAATCAATCTAAACAGTGCATTACAGATAAATTGAAGAAAACTTCAAAACCACAATTCCAGTGTTCAAATGAGACCAAACTGAAAGACTATCATATACTTTGGTTATAGTTGCTGCAGTTAATGGTATAGTTGCAGTGTATAAAAGAAAGAATTGCAATTATGTAATGTATTTCATGACCTCCAGCCATCCAAAGCAGTACTTGCCAATGAAATAATGAAGTATAGGCACTGTTGTAATGTAGGAAACGCGGTACCAATTTGCGCATGGCAAGGTCTCTTTAGCAATGTTTAAGCCTGATTTGGCATATTCTCGCCTGAAATAGGTGGGTGCTCTAGTCACCTATTTCCACAATGTTACTAGACTCGTAATCCATGGAATTCGAGTTCAAATCACACCATGGTAGTGTGAGAATTTGAAAAAATTCTGGAAATAAAAATCCAGCATCAGGAAAAGTGACCATGAAGCAGTTGGGTTGTCGTAAAAACCCAATTGGTTCATTAATGCTCTTTAAGAGAATGAATCCTGCCGTCCTTACAAAGTCTGGTCTATATGTAAGTCCAGTCCCACACCAAGCCACTCAGTTGTGAGGGATTGGCAATAAGTGTCGGCCTGGGCAGCGATGCCCACATCCTGGGAATGATTTTTTAAATGCCGACGGGTGCATCAGAAGCGGGAACATGGCGGCAATTTTTGGAGTGCTACCACCCTGAAGGAGCCCATGCAAATCGGCCCCTTCTCTCCTCCCAGGTAGAACTGATCATTGACAACAGACCATTTGTAATAATTCCAAAACTTTGAATCCGTCATTCATGCTCAGTATTCATTAAAATTTAAAATCGTCTCTCTGCACTGGACGGACTATTCAATGACCTAGAAAAGTTCTAGATCGCTTTCGAACGCACAGCAGAAGCTACAGCTATTTGTTTCTGTGCGTCAAGCAAATTGAGTAACCCTTAACTCTCTCAAAATTAACAAAATGAGATGGACAGCAAAGCAAGAATGCCACTTAGAAGAATACTGACATAAACTATATCATTGCCAACTCCTGTGTCGGGGTTAACAGAATTGGGTAATAATAATGTCAAGAAACCAAAGGAGCTTCTGAATTCCAATGACTCCCCCTTCACCTACAAATTTGGATTTGTGCTTCATTGCTGTAAATTGAACCTTCAAGAATGTTGCTGGTGTTATGTCTATAGTGTACTTATGAATGACTCCATGAGGCAATGTGTTGTACTTGAACTGTGGTGACCTTGGTCCTTTATTCCAAACTCCGGAGTGCTCTGCAAGCATGGTATGCAGCCTTTTATACAGGGCCCTGCCACCTGGACACGAAACCCCTGGTCTCCACCAGTTGCACCCTCTAGTGGTGCCAGCATGTATGTACACGGTAGTACATCAGGTAAACGAGTCTCCATCTTATACAATCTCACAGTGACTACACATAGAGTACATCCATAGTCAGCATATACAACATCACTCTCCCCCAAGTCCTTTGTGCCGATTACATTTGCACTATGTGCTCTGGCTTAGCTCTCTCCAGACTTAAGTGCCAATAGCCCTTGCACCTTGGCTGTGCTTTGGCTTGGCCCTCTCCTTATTAACCCCCAAGTCCTTCTGCCACAACGTTGGGTAGTGGTTATCGGATTGGATGGTTCAATGATGCGGTGGAGGTCCCAGTGTGTTCTGGGTGTGATCCATGTTTGTGTCCATGGTTACATACATCCATTTCCCACCCACCCCCCCCACAGCGAGATCATGCAGCTGGCCCATTACATTAACATACAGGATCAAATACAGTGCAAGTACAAAGAAAGAAAGAAACATTTTTTTTTCAGTTTGTATCATGGCACCTGAGTTCAGTGACTTACATTCGTTAAGTTTTACAGTCGTACGCCAGGATTGGGTAGGTTGCATTCATGGTTTAGTCATGGTCAGTACTGAGGTAGCCGTACAGGTATGCAAGGATGCTAGTTCCAGAGTAAATGGACGGGGTCCTAGTCGTCTGATGGTAGCACTGCGCCCCCTGCTAGCAGGGTGGGCTTGGTTCGCTAACCGAGCCAGGACTCAGGGCCTTTGCCGTTGCCTAGTGGTGGGCAGAGCCACAGAAGTGTGTGGCCTCCCTGTCCTCCTTTGAGGGCTGCAGAGTCTTCTGCCTGCTCTCTAACGGTATTGGGAACCTGGCTGTTCCAAGTCCCGTTTGGGGAACTCGTTGGTTCTGACCTTTCACTCCCAGACATGGCCGAAGTAATGACTGGGTCCTGGTGCTGCGCCGTCTCCACCTGAGTGGTGGGCAACGGCAGCCGACTGCGCGTATTAGTGCCGTTTTCATTTCCAGGTCTGTGGCGAATGGTGCCATCGGGTGCCTGCAGCATGGGATAGACCTGGGGCAGGGTATCAGGCTCAGCGCCCTTACCCTCCCAAATTCGCTCGCTTGCTGCTCTAGGGGACACTCTATTCCCAACATCTCGCAACAACATTTGATTCTTTATATTTGGACTGTTACCGACAGCTCGCCACAACATTCAGTTCACAATCTTGATCGGTTCAATACATTGATTGCCTTGCATACAATGTCTCTTTAAGTTCAGTTGGTTGCAGGTCTCCTTTAAGAGAACCCTGCTGGCTTTACCCCAATTAGATCCTTTGTTGGACCCCAAGTGTTGGTCCCTCAGCATTGCACCCCGTGATGTTGCCGCGGCCTTCTTTTTTTCTGCCACGCTGCTCCTCACAGCAGCAGGGACGCCATCTTGCCTCTGTCCTCGAGGTTGACTGCCTTGATCCTTCTCTCCCGCGATTCTGCCATGGCTGCTTGAAGGGTACCTGTGAATTCGATCTTCCTCCCCAGGAGTCCTGCCACTGGAGCCAGAAGGTATTTTTAGATCGTTCCGGTCGGATCATTGCCACGCAGTCGTGCTGGACGGTCTGTGCCTCAGGTGCTGCGCTGGTCTGTTCTCTGGTGCCTGGCCCAAGCGAAGGTGAGGTTTTGCTCTGCCTCTGAGCATGGAGGACATCGATTTCTGGAGTGAAGAGGTCTTCCCATTTCCACTGGATCTTGCCCCCACTCACGTTCTTCCGAGTAGCGTTGGACCATCACCTGCAACAGAGGTAACTTGTGCACCACGCCATTATGGATTACACTTACATCTGCACAACCAAGGACTGGGATCAACTCCTTGGTGTAGGTGCGCAACTTTTCCTGTACTGGAACCAGCTCGGGTCATTTTTTGTTCCACAACCTCTCGAAAGCATCCTGGCTCATCACTGACTGGCTTACTCCCGTGTCCACTTCCATGAAGACTGGAACGCTGTTTATCTCAACTTCCATCTTCACTGGAGCACAATCGGTGGTGCAGCTATACACTCCATACACTTCTTCTTGGGGCTGAGCTGCCACTCTGGCCAAACCAACATACTCCCCGCTGGATTCAAAGTCATCTACCGACTCCTCTGCTAGACGGTGAGTCGTATTGCTTTTACACATATGCAGGAAGTGGCCCTTCGTGTTACAGGCTTTGCATACGTACTCTGCAAACCGACACTGGTGAGCCCTATGGTTTCCTCTGCAACACCAGCATGGTGCTACTCGATTAGCACCCCTCGGCGGACTCTGACTTCTGGAACCCTGAGGTCTGTGCTCTCTGCACTGGGCAGAGCCACATTCTACAGTCTTGCCTGTGAAAGGCACCATTCTGTGTTCAGTACGTGCCGGGTTTGAGTCCACAGGCTGAATGATTTGCTTGGTGCTGCAGGTCGAGGTCATGAACGCCTGACTGATGCTGATCGCCTTCTGTAGGTTGACTGTGGTGTCGGCAGATAATAGCTTGTGAAAGAGGCCCTCGTGACCAATTCCTATAACGAAGATGTCTCACAATGCTTTGTTGAGGTGCATGCCAAAATCACATGGTGCCGCAAGTCTCTTGAGGCCGGCAGCATATTTTGCAATCACCTGGCCCTCAGCTCTGCAGTGCGTGTAGAATCTGTGCCTGGCCGTGAGGAGGCTCTCCTTTGGTTTAAGTTTGTCGTGAATTAGTTCAGTCAGCTCCTCGTATGTCTTATCCTTGGCCTTCATGGGTCCCAGAAAGTCCCTGACAAGGCGGTAGACCTCGGTCCCACAACTGGTCAGCAATATGGCCTTGTGCTTCTCCGCCAATGTGTCCGTCTCCCCTGCCAGGTCGTTTGCCACAAAATATTGTTTGAGCCTTTCCATGAAGGCATCCCAATCATCACCCTCTGCAAAGTCTTTTAGTGTGCCAAAGGTAGCCATGATCACGTGAAAGTCCTTATTCTCGTCGCCAGTTGTTATGTCTATAGTGTACTTATGAATGACTCCATAAGGCAATGTGTTGTACTTGAACTGTAGTGACCTTGGTCCTTTATTCCAAACTCGAGAGTGCTCTGCAAGCATGGTGTGCAGACTTTTATACAGGGCCCTGCCACCAGGGCAAGAAACCCCCGGTCTCCACCAGTTGCACCCTCTAGTGATGCCAGCATGTATGTACACAATGTGAAACTTATTGATAGTACATCAGGCAAACAAGTCTCCATCTTATACAATCTCACAGTGACTACAGATAGAGTACATCCATAGTCAGCATATACAACAGCTGGCATACCTGGGATCAAGCTACAAGAAAAAAGCAAATCCCCAGACAGGATGGTAGCGTAGTCTTTTCTTTAATATTCATTCTCGGGATGTGAGCATTGCTAGCAAGGCCAGCATTTATTACCAATCCCTAGTTACCTTTGAGAAAGTGGGGTGAGCCATATTCTTGAACTGTTGCCATCCATATGGTGAAGGTATTCTCACAATGCTGTTGGATGGGAAGCTCCAGGACTTTGACCCAGCGACAATGAAGGAACAGCGATAAATGTCTAAATCGGGATGGTACATGACTTACATAGAAACATAGAAAATAGGTGCAGGAGTAGGCCATTCGGCCCTTTAAGCCTGCACCACCATTCAATATGATCATGGCTGATCATGCAACTTCAGTATCCCATTCCTGCTTTCTCTCCATATCCCTTGATCCCTTTAGCCATAAGGGCCACATCTAATTCCCTTTTGAAAATATCTGACGAACTGGCCTCAACAACTTTCTGCGGTAGAGAATTCCACAGGTTCACAATTCTCTGAGTGAAGAAGTTTCTCCTCATCTCCGTTCTAAATGGCTTACCTCATATCCTGAGACTGGTTCTGGACTTCCCCAACATCGGGAACATTCTTCCTGCATCTAATCTGTCCAATCCCGTCAGAATTTTATATGTTTCTATGAGATACCCTCTCATTCTTCGAAAGTCCAGTGAATATAAGCCTAGTTGATCCAGTCTTTCTTCATGTGTCAGTCCTGCCATCCCGGGAATCAGTCTGGTGAACCTTCGCTGTACTCCCTCAATACCAAGAATGTCCTTCCTCAGATTAGGAGACCAAAACTGCACACAATATTCAAGGTGTGGCCTCACCAAGGCCCTGTACAACTGCAGTAAGACTTCCCTGCTCCTATACTCAAATCCTCTCGCTATGAAGGCCAACATGCCATTTGCCTTCTTCACTGTCTGCTGTACCTGCATGCCAATTTTCAATGACTAATGTACTATGACACCCAGGTCTTGTTGCACCTCCCCTTTTCCTAATCTGTCACCATTCAGATAATATTCTGCCTTCCTGTTTTTGCACCAAAGTGGATAACCTCACATGTATCTAAATTATACTGCATCTGTCATGCATTTGCCCACTCACCTAACCTGTCCAAGTCACCTTGCAGCCTCTTAGCATCCTCTTCACAGCTCACACTGTCACCCAGCTTAATGTCATCTGCAAACTTGGAGATATTATATTCAATTCCTTCGTCTAACTCATTAATGTATATTGTAAATAGCTGGGGTCCCAGCACTGAACCTTGCGGTACCCCACTAGTCACTGCTTGCCATTCTGAAAAGGACCCGTTTATTCTTACTCTCTTCTTCCTGTCTGCCAACCAGTTCTATCCACGTCAATACATTACCCTCAATCCCATGTGCTTTAATTTTGCACGCTAATCTCTTGTGTGAGACCTTGTCAAAAGCCTTTTGAAAGTCCAAATACACCACATCTACTGGTTCTCCCTTATCCACTCTACTAGTTACATCCTCAAAAAATGCTAGAAGATTTATCAAGCATGATTTCCCTTTCATAAATCCATGCTGACTTGGACCGATCCTGTCACTGCTTTCCAAATGCGCTGCTATTATATCTTTAATAATTGATTCCAACAATTTTCCCACTACCGATGTCAGGCTAACCGGTCTATAATTCCCTGTTTTCTCTCTTGGAGGGGAACTTGAAGGTGGTGGTGTTCCCATGCATCTGCTGCCCTTGTCCTTCTAGGTAGTAGAGGTGAAGGGCTTGGGAGGTGCTGTTGGAGAAGCCTTGGTGGGTTGCTACAATGCAACTTGTAGATGGTACACATTGCAGCCACGGTGCGCCGGTGGTGGAGGGAGTGGATATTTAATGGTATTCTGCTCAATGGTTGATGCAGCCTGCTCGATTGCATACTTGAGATTGGTGTGTGATCATTTCCCTGTAGTAAAGACTATGCAGAATCAGTCCTGTCCCATGGTCACTTTGGAAGAGCATCAAGTCATGATGTGCAAGCAGAAGAGAGGGTGAACTCCATCATCTGAATTATTACCTCAGAGTTTTTTAAGCAAGGTGGCAGAAGGAAGATAGCAGTGAGTATGACTGTAAGAAGTGGAAGAACGTTACAGTCCGAGGTGTAACCTCCAGCATAAGGTGGAGCTGCATGTCGAGGCCTATCCCTGCCTACTGCAATCCCCCTCTCTATATAGTCACCCTGCATATAAAGAACTCGATCTTATCATGCTAAATGTTGCACGCAATGCAAAGTTAATGCAAATACTTTAACCCCGATGTTTAGGCCAGGCAACTTGAGTTACAATTGGGGCTCAGCTGTTTGTTTTGTACAAGGCCAGGGCACTTTTGTCAGTATTTGCCCATATTCTGCAACAGTAACAATTGCATGCTTGTTTACCAACTCATGCCCCCTACTCTCACGTTCTCTACCTCTGGTCAAGTTGTAATGTTGTAAATGGACAATCCATTCTTGGTGTATAACAACTTGCAATTATGTAATGTATTTAATGTAGGAAGATGTTCCAAAGCGTTTCGCAGGAACGCTATCTGCCAAAATTTTACATCGAGCCACATACGAACAGGTGAAAGAAGTTGGTTTTAAGGAGGAGAGAGAAGTGGAGAGGTGAAGAGATTTAGAGAGGGAATTCCAGAGCTTAGCACCTAACGACTGAAGGCACGGCCGCCAATGGTGGGACGAAGGAAATGGAGGATATACAAGAGGCCAGTGCTGAGGTTACGCAGAGTATTAGGAGGGTTGTAAGGCTGAAGGAGGTTACAGATATCGGGCTCAATCTTCCCCAAAGCATTTTTTTGACGTATTTGAAGAGTTATGCCTGATCTTTTGGGGGCCTAAGTATGCAAAAAAATATATTCTAAGTTTCCCCGTTGGATTTCTTCATTTCGGCATGGCGTACTCGACCTTTAGCTTTGGGGTTGGAACCTTGATCTGTGCCAAAAAGATTGGGTTGCCATGGTAACCAGGGACACAATGTGAGCTGAGGCTGAAAAGTGAAGCATACAGCCAGCTCCCAACACATAGCAGCAACTTACCTACAATCCCACCCAAAGAGCTTGCCGGTCCGGTCGCATTCTCAGTCCCCATTCTCCTGGTCCGGTCTCTCTCTCTCTCTCTCTCTCTCTCTCTCTCTCTCTCTCTCTCTCTCTCTCTCTCTCTCTCTGTGTATGTGTGTGAACTGGGGACCGAGAATCGGACCGGACCAGCAATCCCTTCGGGCAGGGTTGGAGGTAAATTGCTGCTATGTATTCCTATGTATTTTTCAATTCTTCTCGTGTGTCCGGGCATCTGCCGTGCCGATTTCCATACCTGCGCGATTTCCTTCACTCTCCAGAAGCTTTTTCTGCAGAGGCCACATACGCTAACCAAAGCAGAACTGGAGTAACTCTCAGCTGGCCAAACTTCCCTAAATGGCCACAATGGCATAGGTGGCTGGTTACGCCCCACTTTGGCTGAAACAAAAATTGACCTAAAAAAATCATAACTAACTGGTGCAAATTGATTGGGGAAACTGTGTTTTTTTTAACTTCGGCCAAAAAGAGCAGCCTGCTCCAAAAAAAAACGGTGAAAATCATTGGGGATAATTGAACGAGGCCATGGAGGGATTTGAGCACATGGATGAAAAGTTTTAATTCGAGGCTGGTGGACTGGGAGCCAATGTAAGTTGACAAACACTGGGGCGATGGGTGAACAGGACTTGGTACGAGTTAGGATATGGGCGGCAGAGTTTTGCATGAGCTCAAATTTACAAAAGGTGTAATGTGGGAGGCAGGCCAAGAGAATAACATTGCATAACATTCTGGACATTTAAGTCTGTAATAAGTAAGGATTTATAAAGAATGGGTAGTTTGTAAGTGGAGTCATTTGTATTAGCAGTTCTAACACTCATTGTATGTAGCTTGTATCCTTTACCTGAACAACATCCTAACATATGTTAGAAAGGATATCCCCATTGTACCTGTGCATCAGTACAGTAATGGTGACTCTCACACTATTCTTCTTAGATGCAACCATCAGTCTTTATATAGGTTTTAATTGTACGCAATTCCTCAGATCCTTCCGATGAAACTGCTGCCGCCCTTCACCACTCAGGAATCATGTGAGGCCGTGCTTAAACTCTCTTCAGCTGCTTGATAGTCGAAGGATGCAATGACTTCCCAGCATTTCTCTTCTCCTTGGCTTATCTTTCAATCTATACAAAGGCAGAATCAATATTTACAGCCTTTAATCCAGTATTGAAATAATGCCCCAGGGAAAAGCTGGCTCCCTTAAACTGTCTGGTTGAAACCCAGAATAGCAAGACTAATTTCCAATAGTTCTTTGACCAAAGCTTGGAATCAATGGTGGATTTCCCCGGTGGAATTGTTAAACAGTAGTTTCCTACTCAGGAGCAGACTGTTATTTAAACATAAGAATGCTCTATTGTATTCTATGGGATTAGTCCTTCATTTTTCCGTCTTTCAGATTAGACGTTAAACCAAAGCTCCGAATATCCTCAGGTGGACATAAAAGATTCCATGGCACAATTCAAAGAAGTGCAGGGGAGTTCTCCCCAGTCTTCTGGCCAATATTTATCTCTAAACCAATATCACGAAAAAAAATGATTACCTGGTCATTGTTATGTTGCTGTTTCTGGGATTTTGCGGTGCACAAATTGGCTGCCGCGTTTAATACATTGCAACAGTGACTATACTTCAAAAGTACTTAATTAGTTGTAAAGCACTTTGGGACATCCTGAGATCATGAAAGTCACTATATAAATGCAAGTCTTTCTTTTATTTTATCGGAGCTACAGAGAGGGATAACTTTACCTTATAAAGTGTGGCTTCTTCCACCCTTATTCAGGTCAAACAGTGGAAAGGGGAGTTGGTGCACTGGTACCCTTAGTTCTACCAGGATGCACAGGTCAAAATAGCTTTATTACTTTTTCTTGGCAGGTTTTAAAAGTGATTTCTGCTTCACATGTTGGTTCTTTTATATTGCAGTTCATCGTCTGGAATTGAATCTGTTTATCTCTTTCTGTGTAGTTCGGTCACATGAGTCTGCACATTTCTTGACCATCTTTTTGGTTCGGAACAGCCTCCATTGTGAAGCCTATGAGCAGAACTGGATTATCATCCCCTTTAAAATGTTGGCCTGTTATTTCTTACTTGTGTTCAGAACTGATGGAAGTACTTTTAGGGGCAGTGGTAGTGAAAGTGCTCATTCCTTGTTTGCTTCAGGAGTATTTCTGGAATTTTTCCATTAACATGGTGTGCAAATCACAGACCATTTGATTAGATTATTTTGGAATGAGCATTAATGCTAGGATTTATTATGGATTAGGTTTATTTCAGAATGATTTATGTCATGTCCTCTGATATACAGCTCATCTCAAACACCTATAGAGCTATTTTTTTTAGCGTTAACTAATGAGTAAAGATCTTTGTGGCAATGTTAGTTAGGATTAAATTTTAGATTCATTTTGGATTTTTTTTAAACTCATTAGCCCTGGAATATTAAACGGGGTGAAGTCTGAAATTAGTCGCATGTAAAATTAGCTAATAGGAATATCAGTGTCGTGAAGTATTAATGTCTATTATAACGGTCAACCATTGGGTTTTACGTGTTTTCTGAAATTTAAGGTGTTGGCTATGAGAAATAGGTTGTAGCAAGCCTCGGCGACTGCCGCAGCGTAGTGTGGCTGATGGCCTCTTTACCAACTTGCACCACACCTAAGCGTAAGCAATCAACCTCTTTGCAATTGACGCATGGGCTTTCTAGCCCATTACAATTAAAATGGCTCCCCAATCCACCAGACACCAAGGGAGTGAAATTCAGTAAATTCCCATTTGGGGGCAGTAATCAAGACGAGGCCAGACTTCCTGCGCCTAGCGCGGTAGTCCCACCCCGGCCATGAAATTGGAGTTACCGCCCCCGAGAGGATGTGGAGCACAGCGCTGCGCGGCCTCTCTGCGTAGCGCTGGTGCGAGCACAGGATCCTCCCCTTCCATTCAAGGGAAGGGCATGCTACAAGCTCTGCAGTGGGGTGAGAGGCCTTTGCTACGCCATCAGGGATGTGGGGTGCTTTGACCTCAGTCTGGCACAGAAGCAGAGTGCCGGGTTGCACCATCGCAGAGTGGACCCCGCGAAATGGGCAACAAATTGGTAAGTTGGCCAAGCAATTAAAATGGCGCCGCACACCTCCACTTCACTTTTCGCCCCGCAAGCAGAGTGCGGCCCGGTTCGTGACCTGCAAGACTGGCGCGAACATCACCGGCGACGGCCTCACTGAGTGTTACCCAATTTCCTCTGCAAGACGAAAATGGGTCGTTGTGCAAGGTGATGACGCATCATCGCCGGTACAGCGGCCCAAGGCATTACCGGCAGGAGCAGGTCGCTGCCAGTTTGTGCCTCCGCTAACTTCTAAGCAACTTTACGGGAGGCGGTAGCGTCCCCCACTCCCCCCCCAGCATACGGGCGAGAAATCATTTGTGTCCCATTAGCACCCCCGGAGGAGCAAACAATGCAAATTTCTCCCTCCAAGGATGAACAGGCATTCTGGCACCCAACTATGTTGCAAATGATGGAAAATAATTCATGAGAAATATTTTCCAGCATTTGTATACTATTTCAGCCAGTGCAGATTTATTGGACATTCCCCATCCCTTCCTGCAGGAACTCTCAGAGATGGTAGAGGGATGGTGGGTGGGGAGACTGGGTATTCATAGAAAACATAGAAACATAGAAAATAGTTGCACGAGTAGGCTATTCGGCCCTTGTAGCCTGCACCGCCATTCAATGAGTTCATGGCTGAACATGCAACTTCAGTACCCCATTCCTGCTTTCTCGCCATACCCCTTGATCTCCCTAGTAGTAAGGACTTTATCTAACTCCTTTTTGAATATATTTAGTGAATTGGCCTCAACAACTTTCTGTGGTAGAGAATTCCACAGGTTCACCACTCTCTGGGTGAAGAAGTTTCTCCTCATCTCGGTCCTAAATGGCTTACCCCTAATCCTTAGACTGTGACCCCTGGTTCTGGACTTCCCCAACATTGGGAACATTCTTCCTGCATCTAACCTGTCTAAACCCGTTAGAATTTTAAACGTTTCTATGAGGTCCCCTCTCATTCTTCTGAACTCCAGTGAATACAAGCCCAGTTGATCCAGTCTTTCTTGATAGGTCAGTCCCGCCATCCCGGGAATCAGTCTGGTGAACCTTCGCTGCACTCCCTCAATAGCAAGAATGTCCTTCCTCAGGTTAGGAGACCAAAACTGTACACAATACTCCAGGTGTGGCCTCACCAAGGCCCTGTACAACTGTAGCAACACCTCCCTGCCCCTGTACTCAAATCCCCTCGCTATGAAGGCCAACATGCCATTTGCTTTCTTAACCGCCTGCTGTACCTGCATACCAACCTTTAATGACTGATGTACCATGACACCCAGGTCTCGTTGCACCTCCCCTTTTCCTAATCTGTCACCATTCAGATAATAGTCTGTCTCTCTGTTTTTACCACCAAAGTGGATAACCTCACATTTATCCACATTATACTTCATCTGCCATGCATTTGCCCACTCACCTAACCTATCCAAGTCGCTCTGCAGCCTCATAGCATCCTCCTCGCAGCTCACACTGCCACCTAACTTAGTGTCATCCGCAAATTTGGAGATACTACATTTAATCCCCTCGTCTAAATCATTAATGTACAGTGTAAACAGCTGGGGCCCCAGCACAGAACCTTGCGGTACCCCACTAGTCACCGCCTGCCATTCTGAAAAGTACCCATTTACTCCTACTCTTTGCTTCCTGTCTGACAACCAGTTCTCAATCCATGTCAGCACACTACCCCCAATCCCATGTGCTTTAACTTTGCACATTATTCTCTTGTGTGGGATCTTGTCGAAAGCCTTCTGAAAGTCCAAATATACCACATCAACTGGTTCTCCCTTGTCCACTCTACTGGAAACATCCTCAAAAAATTCCAGAAGATTTGTCAAGCATGATTTCCCTTTCACAAATCCATGCTGACTTGGACCTATCATGTCACCTCTTTCCAAATGCGCTGCTATGACATCCTTAATAATTGATTCCATCATCTTATACCCACTACCGATGTCAGGCTGACCGGTCTATAATTCCCTGTTTTCTCTCTCCCTCCTTTTTTAAAAAGTGGGGTTACATTGGCTACCCTCCACTCGATAGGAACTGATCCAGAGTCAATGGAATGTTGGAAAATGACTGTCAATGCATCCGCTATTTCCAAGGCCACCTCCTTAAGTACTCTGGGATGCAGTCCATCAGGCCCTGGGGATTTATCGGCCTTCAATCCCATCAATTTCCCCAACACAATTTCCCGACTAATAAGGATTTCCCTCAGTTCCTCCTCCTTACCAGACCCTCTGACCCCTTTTATATCCGGAAGGTTGTTTGTGTCCTCCTTAGTGAATACCGAACCAAAGTAATTGTTCAATTGGTCCGCCATTTCTTTGTTCCCCGTTATGACTTTCCCTGATTCTGACTGCAGGGGACCTACGTTTGTCTTTACTAACCTTTTTCTCTTTACATATCTATAGAAACTTTTGCAATCCGTCTTAATGCTCCCTGCAAGCTTCTTCTCGTGCTCCATTTTCCCTGCCCTAATCAAACCCTTTTTCCTCCTCTGCTGAGTTCTAAATTTCTCCCAGTCTCCGGGTTCACTGCTATTTCTGGCCAATTTGTATGCCACTTCCTTGGCTTTAATACTATCCCTGATTTCCCTTGATAGCCACGGTTGAGCCACCTTCCCTTTTTTATTTTTACACCAGACAGGAATGTACAATTGTTGTAGTTCATCCATGCGGTCTCTAAATGTCTGCCATTGCCCATCCACAGTCAACCCCTTAAGTATCATTCGCCAATCAATCCTAGCCAATTCACGCCTCATACCTTCAAAGTTACCCTTCTTTAAGTTCTGGACCATGGTCTCTGAATTAACTGTTTCATTCTCCATCCTAATGCAGAATTCCACCATATTATGGTCACTCTTCCCCAAGGGGCCTCGCACAACGAGATTGCTAATTAATCCTCTCTCATTACACAACACCCAGTCTAAGATGGCCTCCTCCCTAGTTGGTTCCTCGACATATTGGTCTAGAAAACCATCCCTTATGCACTCCAGGAAATCCTCCTCCACTGTATTGCTTCCAGTTTTCCTACCCAAATCCACTCCAGTTAAACTTGGGCGCCAGCATAATGAAGCAGCTAACTTTAGACTCTTTTAAAAAGTCCTAAGATGGCTTAATTTTCATGTCTTTAGGTCCCCAGTAGTTCAGTGGTACTTTTCAATTCTGCTGTTGAATAAACTGTGAAGAACTTATAACCCACATTTTATAAACCACAATAATACCATCTGACTGGATGACACTTCCCTTCGATAAAAGGGACTGAAAGGTTTTATGTTGCTCAACAGTCTGGAACTTAAATACAGTTAGTTAGCTAGTAGCTTGGAAAGGCTAGGGCTTTGGTCAAGGACTTTGAATCCTTTATTGGTATAAAATGCTACTGTACAATCAAACTTTCTATTTTAACAGTAACAGTAATCGAGATGAAACCACCAAAGGCCTTATTGTAGGCCTTAGCAATGGTTGAACTTTGACCCTAGATCAACCTGCATGTCTGTGGATGTTTTGAGGCCATATTGTTGAACTAAACCATGTCAGTCATCTATGAATACCTGGGGAGCATATTCTCTTAAAGGTCTGGCAATGTCAGTCACAATTGATAAATTCTTATCATTATAATAATTGTTTTTGAGTGACAAATTAAGTGTTGCACAATTACCATGTCTGCAGATGTCATTTGAATGTGAATGTCCTCTTTTTAATTGAGTGTTCATTATGTAACGTGATCTGAGTAGACATTTGTAGACAGACCATTTTAGTGCAATCGCTACAATGTTGTAACCATAAAAGCTACACTTTTGATCACTTGCTATATATCTATTGAACAGCACCTGTATGTTTTCCATTTTCTTTAATGAGAAAAATTTGACAAGAGAAATTTAGCTGTCATATTGCTTAAGCATTTTGAGATCTGTATTCATAGAGAGAATCACAACGACCGTCTCAGTTCGGAAGATGACTTTCAAGTCTATTTTGCTGTGTTGCCTAAAATTTAATTCATTCTGATCTAATTTTGGGAGTTAAATACATGATACGTAAACATAAATTGGAAGAAAACTTGATGTCCAGTCCGAGACACGTGTTCTGTTAAGAATTGTAAGGTGCTTGTTATGGTTTGGCTTTTCCTCTATCACTGTTGTGCACACAGCAAAAAGGCAGTTTTCATAAGCAGACAGAATCTCCTGGACCCTTATACAAGCGCTAAATAAAATGGTATGCCCAAGGTTAACAATTACCCCTTTATTGTGACCGGTCATTGGAGATCAGATACAATGCCCATAACATTCTCCTTACTCCTTCAAGATAAATAATTACCCTTGGATTGAGGGAAGCTTGGTTCATGTGGAAGAGCAAATTGGGAGTCAAGGTTCACAAATCATTAAAAGCAAACGCCTCAAGTGGATAAGTTTATTAAAAAAGCTAATACTAGATTTATAACAAGAGGTATAGAATGTAAAAGTCAAGCTGCAATGATCAAACTTTATAAACCTTAATAAGGCCACAGTTGGAGTCCTGTGTGTCAGTTTTGGCCTCCATGCTATAGGAAGGATGTTGAAGCAATACCAGGGGCATAGCACAGATTCACTATGATGCTGCCTGACATGAGGAAATACAAATAAGATTTGAAAAATGAGGGTTGTTTTTGGTAGAACGTAGGAGATTAAATGGTGATTTGATGAAAGTATTTAAAATTAGAAAGAGACAGGACTGATTAGATAGTAATTAGAATCGGGATAGTTCTGTAGCAGGCAGGTGGTCCACTCTGCCAGTGAAGGGGAACATTACCCACAATGTTCCCAGTGTGTAGAATAGGGAAAATAGATATAGGATTAAATGCAAGAGATTTAGGATAGCGAGCAGGAGAAACTATTTTTACACAGAGGGTTGTGAGACTGGAATGCAATATCCGAGTTAGTGATTGAAGCAGAAATCATATCAACGGTGAAGAATAACTTAAATAGATGATTGAAGGAAAGGCAGGTAAAGAAAGAAATAAACTTGCATTCATATAGTGCCTTTCACGATCTCAGGACGTCCCAAAGTGCCTTACAGTCAACAAAATACATTTTGAAGTGCAGTCGCTGTTGTAATGTAGGAAACGCTGCAGCCAATATGTGCACAGCAATGAAATAATGACCAGATAACCTGTTTTACTGAGTCAGTTGAGGAATCAATATTGGCCAGGACACTAGGGAGAACTCATCAGGGAGATATGGGAATGGTGGGGGAGCGGGGGTGTTGAGGGGGAGGGGGGCGGGGGGTTGCACATGGGATTAAGACTATTGCTTATGTGGAGGATGAAGATCAACTTCGACTGGTTGGCTAAACGGCCTGTTTACATGTTGTAATTTCTGTGTGATGCTTTGTGTCATCCAATCAACAGTCATAGGTGAACAGCGACAGATTTACTTACCATAGAAAATCACACAGAAGCAGAAAATCACAGCATGTTACTGAAATGAAAGAACAATAGTGATGGAATCAGTCGATGACAGACTAAGATAATCTTCTTTGAGCATATTTCTTACACAATTTGGTAAATAGCACAAGCCTTGGATGGAACTATTTTGTAGACCTTCGCAATACAAAGTTGACCATGGCAATGGAAGCAGTTAGTCCTGGATTGATTTTCTTTATGTCAACACCTCTATTCAGAAATTAATTAAGACACAAGTTACTCAATGGCTTAGAGTGGCTGTTTGAAATGTTAACATATGACGATAAACAGACTGTGGATTAGACGAGTCAATTACTCTGATTGCTGAACCATTAAAGTGAGATGTTTGCAAGAAAGTGGTTATACCAGATATTCACACCCCACCTTGCAAGGTGTGATAGCTTACACCAAAGTTGTAAGATGAAAGGATTCTTATGACATAAATCTGTACTTAGCTTCAATGCAAATGTACAGAAAATTTCCAACACACAGTTTAGAACCTTAGACAAAATTTAAGCTCGGTGTAGCGTTGCTTTCTTCTTTTCTTCTCACCCCCTCGTGAGGTTGTTGAATTTTTTTCGGCACTGTGTGCCAGTTCTGGGCACAGTGTATGCAGCAGACACCTCCTCTGCTATCTTCCTCCATATTCATTTGAACACAGGAGGGAGTGGTCTAGCTCCCCCTGTAAGATGTAGTGAGGCCCAGCTCCTCGCCACTGCACTGACTAACGCATCACTAGCCTTCCGGCTGAAGCGCCTGGCATGCTGTCTTCCCTCCTGATCCTCCATCTCAGCAGAAGTGGCTGAGGTGGGTCTGTTTAAATATGTATGCCGCACCCTGCATTTGCGTTGTGACTGGAAAAGAAAGCAAGAGGGAAAAAAATATCCAATGCGCACGCGCAAAATGGTCGCCTCCTTCACCGCCGAAAGTTTCGGCTCCACGCACAAAGTCAGTCGTGCAACACCTGACTTTATGCCAATGCTCCTCCAGATTACTTTTTGGCCGAAAATACATGACGAGGGCACAAACTATTTCAAGGCGCAAAATTTTGCGCTCCACCCCAATTTGCGCTCTGAAATGACAAAAGCCGAAAATCCAGTCTGTTAACTGTTTCTCTCGCCTCAGATGCTGCCTACCCTGCTGAATATTTCCAGTATTTTCTGTTTTAAAATCGATATGCTTCTCCCATGATCCCCTCCCCATCCAACTCCCCTTCCTGGCCCCCATGTTAGCTGAGATCTTCAATGGTTCCCTTTTCTCAGGGCACTGTATATTACCCCTTCAAAACCATCTTGATCAGCCTCCTCCTCAAAATAAATACCCTCAATTTATCCATTCTCTCCAACTACTGCCCCACCTCCAAGCTCTCTTTTCTCTCTAAGGTCCTCTAACTTGTCATTGCATTTCACTCCATGCATATCTCCCCCAAAACTCCCTGTTTGAAACTCCCCAGTGTGGCTCTCTCAGTACGATAACAGCCCTAGCCAAAGTTACAAATTATATCTTCTGTGGCCACAGACATAGTGTATAATCTCTCCTTGTCCTTCCTGCAGTATTCAGCATGATTGACCACACTATCCTCCACCAACACTTCCAAGGGACTATCCTTCCATGGTGCCATTTTTCCTGTAGGAAGTTTGGATTGGGTGGGGAAGGTGAAGGGGGGGGGAAGTTCCATGGATGGTGTCGATTGTAGAGACAAAGAAATCCATCAGCAGCTTGCACTTGCTGTTATCGAAGACAGTGGAGGGGCCAGGGGAGAATGGTTAAGCAGACAAGAAGCTGGGGGTTATCTTTGCTCCCCAAGATGATCCTAGAGTAGTGGACGGTTTTAACAGCGGACAGTGAACTCGCCGTGGTGAAGGCAGATCTGGCGATAAAGAGTTAAGCCAGTTGTGCACCAGATATACTCACATTTGCACCCCTTGGACTTGAGGGGAGTGAAAGTAGGGGCCGGAGTAGGGGGAACGGCCAAAGAGGGCGACTTTGCTGGGGACAAGGGCATTGAAGCTGGGGGTGAGAGAATGGTTGAGTAAGAAAGTAGTCAGAGATGGCCTCGTCAGTGGTCGAGACCATGGGGTTAGAGAGGCCATGGGAGGTGAAGAGGTTGAGGTATTGGCAGTGAATATACATAGGAGAACTTATATGGAGGGAGGTTTCTGAAGGACAGGAGGGCAGTAATTTCAGAGGAGAGAGGACAAGGGAGCTGAGGTGGAGATTGAAATCACTGAGGATGAGGAATTGCTCAGTACATTGGCTGAGGGAGGTGGATTGGAGTGCTGGACAGTAGACAATATGTTTAAAAGAAAGGTGGGAGTGGTAGAACTAGGCAAGGTACTCAAAGGTGCTAGAGTAGGGGGAGACACTAAGGTGTAACTTAGTGATAAGGACAATGCTGCGACTCCAGGTGACAATTATGCTGATGCATCTAGCAGCCTTGATCATACAGCTTTGATCTTACACAGGATACAATATAATTCCAGCCCAATGCAAAGCCAAATTTTTTAAAAATGGCCGCGCGGTTCATTGGACCCGAACTCTGACCATGAGAACTTTTAAAACTTGGTATGGATTTTTAATTTTGGAGAGAATGGCCACAGATTCTCATATATCATTAAGAATTGCTACCCAGGATGTGGACAACTCTCTCCCAGGAGCATAAAGTGCAATGCACAGTGGGTGTAGCCAGTACTGTAAATCAGGTCTGCCGGCTGTGCATTACAATATGCAGATATCGATCTCAAACACGTACCTTTGGGAATTGGACAACCTTTGAATCTCTCTCGGCTCTACACGTCATCGTGCATTGACGTGTTGGGATCTCATGATTATTGTGTATCTATAATAAAAGTATACACCCTGTTAACTCAATGTACAGTTACATAAGACTACTGGATGTGCCTTCACACTGTACACACTATGCTTGTACCACCAGAGGGTGCAACTGGTGGAGACCTAGAAGACACCTGTACACGACAGGTAACCAGGTATAAAAGGGAGCTCACCATGCCGTACCCTCACTCAGGAGCTGTAATAAATGGACTAAGGTCACCACAGTTCAATTACAATACCTTGCCTCGTGGAAACATTACTAGAGTGCTTACAGACACAATAACTGGCGACGAGATTACGAATTTTCAGTCGAAAAATGGCTAAACTTGGCACGTTTCAACAATTTGCCAATGGGGAAGATTGGGAGGCCTTTGTGGAAAGGCTCGAACACTTTTTCATTGCGAACAACCTGGCAGGAGACTCACTGACCTCGCTGGCTGATAAGTGCAGAGCTATCCTGCTCAGCAGTTGCGGGCCCACCGTCTATGGCCTCGTCAGGGACTTGCTAGCCCCAGAGAAGACAACAACCAAAACATATGCGGAGCTCATAATGATGATACAGGAACAGCTCAAACCTAAAGAGAGCATCCTCACAGCCAGACACTGGTTCTACACCCACCGGCGGCCCGAAGGCCAAGAAATCGCAAAATATGCTGCAGACCTCAGATAATTGGCTGCACCGTGTGATTTTGGCGACTACCTCACCGAAGCACTGCAGGACATCATCGTTATTGGAATCGGCCATGAAGGCCTTCTCCACAGGCTGCTCTATGCGGACACCATGGCCTCTCTGCAGAAGGCAATTAACGTGAGCCAGGTGTTCATGGTCTCGGCCTGCGATTCCAAACGGATGACTCACCCCCAGGACTCTAACCCGGCAAGTACTGTGAACCAACTGGCACTTTTGAGAGGTAAGGCTGCTGAATGCAGTCTCTCTCAGGGTAGAGAGAACAGAACCCCCAAGTCCTGCACCCCTGAGTCCGCCACATGGGACCAACCGGCCAGCCCCATGCTGGCGCTGTGGAGGAAATCACAGGACCCACCAGTGCCGCTACAAAGACTATACTTGCAAAGACTGTAACACGAAGGGCCACCTCCAGCGAATGTGCAAGAGAAATTGTACTCACCGAGTCGATGAAGAGTTGGCCGATCATCTGGACTCCAGCCACGTTGAAAAGAGAGTCCATGAGGCAGCTCAGCCCATGATGAGGTGTACGGAGTGTTTACCTGCACCACCGAGAACTCTCCATTGAAAATGGAAGTCGAAATCAACGATGTTCCAGTCACGTTGGAGGTGGACACAGGGGCGAGCCAATCGCTGATTAATCAGGCGGCCTTTGAGAAACTCTGGGACAATCCAATCGAATGACCTAAAATGATCCCGATCCTAGTGAAGCTGCTCATCTACACAAACGACACCATCCCAGTCGTTGGCAGCGTGGATGTCCACGTGTCCCATGGCGACGCGATGCACAAGTTACCTTTGTGGATCATTGCTGGTGATGGTCCAATGCTGCAAGGCAGAAGATGGATGGAACAAGTCCGTTGGAGCTGCAAAAACCTCCAGCCTCCGGCGATCGAAGTCCTACGCAGACCCGAATTTGGATCCAGCACAACACCTGAGAAACCAACCGCTTAACTCGACTGCGTAGAGACGACACAGACCGCTCAACTCAACAGCGAGATGATCCAGCCCAAACGACCCGACCTCACCTTCCAGGCTCCAGCGGCAGGACTCCGGAGGAAGAAAATTGGTACAGAAGGCAACTTTCCTGCTTCCGTGGCAGAACCTGGAGAAAAAAGTATCACCGCAGCCTACCTCGTGGAGAGAAAGAAGATGGCGTCCGTACCACGAGGTGAAGCACCTGAAGTAAAGATGGCAGCGGCCAGACCATGAGGGGCAGCGTTGATGGAGCAACACGTGATGTCGAGCAGCGAACTGGATTGGGTAAAGATTGCAAGGCCCTTTTAAAGGAGACTGGCAACCCATCACAATTAAAGGGACAGTTCCACTCTTTACCTATGTATCACTGGCATCACTGTATAAATGATGCAATTGACAAATGCAAGTATGTAAATGTAACTAACCATGTTAAGTCGGGCGATTGCGGTCGGAACCAATGTATTGTGACTGTAAATGAAGTAATGATGTGCGATGCCGAGTTCTACATGTATGCCGACAAAACCAAGGGCAACATCCTGTCGGAAGCACCCAGGTCCAGCGGGCTATCCAATCATGTAGCCTGTGCCTCCGGGACCAATGTGATGTCCCAGGGAGCGTGGCCACATACAGAGGGAGCATACCAGCTGCAGGGCCAGCGATCAGCGGACAGCAAAGGCACCACTATCGGTACCCTGCCCCTGATTGGCTCTACCTCCCTGGCCACCAGGGCCAAGACTGGGAGCAAGAGGCTAGCACCCTCCAGTTCTCCCAACGGGACTTGGGATGACCAGGATCCCACTATCTTTGAAGGGCAGCAGGGAGACACTGCAGCCCTCAAAGCAGGACAGGGAGGCCACACACTCCTGTGGCTCTCCCCACCACTAGGCAATGGCAAAGGCCCTGAGATTCAGCCAGGTAAGCACTCCGAGCCCATCCAGCTAGCAGGGGGCATAGCGCCATCATCAGCCAACCTGGACACAGTCCGGTCACTCTGGAACTAGCGTCCTCACCCACCTGCACCGACACAACCCAGGACAAGACTGTGATACCACGTATTGACTTTACCTAAAAAATGTACTTGTTCCACTACTGCAGAACCCAAACATTGATGTAATTAATCCGATGTTTTTTTTTTTGTTTGTTCTTTCTGTACATGTATGCACATGCAGGTTTTGAGCCACACACATGGTCTATGTATGGGGGGGTGGGGGGGAAATGGATGCATGTAGCCATGGACACACATGGATCACACCTAGAACCCACTCAACCCCCACTGCAACCTCTAACCATCCACTGCTGACCACTTCCCAATGTTGTGGCAATAAGGACATAAGGACTTGGGGGTCAACAGGGAGAGAGCCAAGCCAAAGCATAGACAAGGTGCAAGGGCTTTGGGCACTCAAGTCTCGGGCCAGAACACACAATGCAAAGGCCAGTGGCACAAGACTTAGGGGAGAGTGATGTTGTGTATGTATAGTATAAGTATACACCCTGTATACTCAGTGTACAGTTACATAAGACTACTGGATGTGCCTTCACACTGTACACACTATGCTTGTACCACCAGAGGGTGCAACTGATGGAGACCTAGGGGTCACCTATACACGACAGGCAAACAGGTATAAAAGGGAGCTCACCAAGCTGTACCCTCACTCAGGAGCTGTAATAAATGGACTAAGGTCACCACAGTTCCAGTACAATACCTTGCCTCGTGGAGTCATTACTAGAGTGCTTACAGACACAATAATGATGGCACTCAGTTCCTTGCCTTCATGCTGTGAACACATATATGAGACACCCCTCCATACTCTGGAACTGCGAGACATCAATTGAACATTTCTAGCACACAGAAGGGAGTCGAGCAAAAGCACTCACAACATGGAGGTAAGTGCTTAATACATTTTTTATAAATAGATCCTGTTTGTTAAGAAAGAGGCACCATGGGAACAGCATGCTCTCTGATGGAAAGGGCAGGCATGAAATACATCTTTACTCATTGAGCAGCCACTGAGGCACGGAACATATTACCCTGATTGGTTAGCGGGGTCATGACAATTTATAATCTGTGAATAGGTGATTAACTTGTATTTATATTTTGATTCCATGGAAAGATGTTGAAATAAAAGTAATAATAATGTGGAAAATAAAGAGGGACATATTTTCTTCTGTCTCTGATACAGACAATTAAACAGAAGGCATGAGTAAAAAATTGTGTGACGTCGGGAGAAAGCTTTAGCAGTAGCAACAACAACAGCTTGTATTTATTTGGTGGCTTTAATGTAATAAAATATCGCAAGGTGCTTCTCAGGAATTATCAAAACAAATTTTGACCACGAGCCACATAAGGAGATATTAAGACAGGTGACCAAAAGCTTGGTTAAAGAGGTAGGTTTAAGGAGTGTCATATAGGAGGAGAGAGGTGGAAAGGCATAGAGATTCAGGGAGGGAATTCCAGAACATAGGACCTAGACAGCTGAAGGCAGGGCTGCCAAAGGTGGAACGATGAAAATCATGGATGCACAAGAGGCCAGAATTGGAGAGTGCAGTTTTTTGAGCATTCAACCCCATGTACCCTCCGTCACCAAGACCAGCTACTTCCACCTCTGTAACATCACCTGGCACCACCCCTGCCTCAGCCCATCTGCTGCTGAAACTCTCATCCCTGCTTATGGTCCCTCCAGACTCAATTTCCAAAGTGCTCCTGGCTGCTCTCCCAGCTTGCACCCTCCATAAACGAGAGCTTAGCCAAAACCCTGCTGCTCGTATCCTAATTCACACCAATGACCATTCACCAATCACTATTGCGCTCGCTGACCTACATTGCCTCTCGGTCAGGCAATGCCATGAATTTAAAATTCTCATCCTTGTTTACAAATCCCTCCATGGCCTCACCCCTCCCGATATCTGTTACCTCCATCAGCCCAAAACTTTCCTTGATGTCAGCACATAAGGAGGAGATGGGGCTGAGTGGCACATTCAAAGGAAGTGGGTCTGAGTGGAGCCTTGGAATGAGGAATGGCTGAGCGACACATTGGAAAGAGGGTGGAATGAGTGATATATTTGGAGAAGGAGGAGCCGAGTGACACATTGGGAGGACGAGGAACTTGGTGGCACATTAGGAGGAGGAGGGACTGAGTGACTCATTAGGAGAAGGAGGGACTGAGTGACACATTGGGAGGAGGGATTGAGTGACGCATTGGGAGGAGGAGGGACTGAGTGACACATTAGGAGGAGGAGAGACTGAGTGACACATTGAGAGGAGGGACTGAGTGACTCATTGGGAGGGGGAGGGATTGAGTGGGAGGGGGAGGAACTGAGTGACTCATTGGGAGGAGGAGGGACTGAGTGACACATTGGGAGGAGGGACTGAGTGACACATTGGGAGGAGGGACTGAGTGACATTGGGGGGAGTGACTGAGTGAAGCATTGGGAGGAGGAGGGACAGAGTGACTCATTGGGAGGAGGAGGGACTGAATGACACAATTGGGAGGGGGAGGAACTGAGTGACTCATTGGGAGGGGGGGGAATTGAGTGACTCATTGGGGGGAGGAGGGACTGAGTGACACATTTGGAGGGGGAGGGACTGAGTGACACATTGAGAGGGGGAGGGCCTGAGTGACACATTGGGAGGAGGAGGGACTGAGTGACACATTGGGAGGAGGAGGGACTGAGTGACTCATTGGGAGGGGGAGGGACTGAGTGACACATTGGGAGGAGGAGGGACTGAGTGACACATTAGGAGGAGGAGAGACTGAGTGACACATTGAGAGGAGGGACTGAGTGACTCATTGGGAGGGGGAGGGATTGAGTGGGAGGGGGAGGAACTGAGTGACTCATTGGGAGGAGGAGGGACTGAGTGACACATTGGGAGGAGGGACTGAGTGACACATTGGGAGGAGGGACTGAGTGACATTGGGGGGAGTGACTGAGTGAAGCATTGGGAGGAGGAGGGACAGAGTGACTCATTGGGAGGAGGAGGGACTGAATGACACAATTGGGAGGGGGAGGAACTGAGTGACTCATTGGGAGGGGGAGGAATTGAGTGACTCATTGGGGGGAGGAGGGACTGAGTGACACATTTGGAGGGGGAGGGACTGAGTGACACATTGAGAGGGGGAGGGCCTGAGTGACACATTGGGAGGAGGAGGGACTGAGTGACACATTGGGAGGAGGAGGGACTGAGTGACTCATTGGGAGGGGGAGGGACTGAGTGACACATTGGGAGGAGGAGGGACTAAGTGACACATTGGGAGGGGGAGGAACTGAGTGACTCATTGGGAGGAGGAGGGGCTGAGTGACACATTGGGAGGGGGAGGAACTGAGTGACTCATTGGGAGGGGGAGGGACTGAGTGACACATTGGGAGAAGGAGGGACTGAGTGACACATTGGGAGGAGGAGGGCCTGAGTGACACATTGGGAGGAGGAGGGCCCGAGTGACACATTGGGAGGAGGAGCGGCTGAGTGACACTTTGGGAGGGGGAGGAACTGAGTGACACATTGGGAGGGGGAGGGACTGAGTGACACTTTGGGAGGGGGAGGAACTGAGTGACACATTGGGAGGAGGAGGGACTGAGTGACACATTGGGAGGAGGAGGGACTGAGTGACACATTGGGAAGAGGAGGGACTGAGTGACACATTGGGAGAAGGAGGGACTGAGTGACTCAGTGGGAGGAGGAAGGACTGAGTGACATATTGGGAGGGGGAGGGACTAAGTGACACATTGGGAGGAGGGACTGAGTGAAACATTAGGATGAGGAGGGACTGAGTGACACATTGGGAGGAGGAGGGAATGAGTGACACATTGGGAAGAGGAGGGACTGAGTGACACATTGGGAGGAGGAGGGACTGAGTGACACATTGGGAGGAGGAGGGACTGAGTGACACATTGGGAGGAGGAATGACTGAGTGACACAGTGGGAGGAATGACTGAGTGACACAGTGGGAGGAATGACTGAGTGACTCATTGGGAGGGGGAGGGACTGAGTGACACATTGGGAGGAGGAGGGACTGAGTGACACATTGGGAGGAGGAGGGACTGAGTGACACATTGGGAGGAGGAGAGACTGAGTGACACATTGGGAGGAGAAGGGACTGAGTGGCACATTGGGAGGAGGAGAGTCTGAGTGACACAGTGGGAGGAGGAGGGACTGAGTGACACAGTGGGAGGAATGACTGAGTGCTGCATAAGTGCAAGTTTGTGTTGTCTGTCCCTGTTCGGCCATACCTTTCTAAATCTTCACTAATTTCATTTCACATGATTGCCTCACCATGGTGATAATCTAAGTGATCTTTAAATCCTGTCTCATATCTTTCCCTCTTTATGGAAAAATGCTGTCAAATTTTCTACCCTCCAGTCCTTCAGTGCAATTCCTGTTTCCAGAGATTTGGGGAAAATTTTGCTTAGTCGTTCCGCTATTTCTTCCCCAACTTCCAACCCTATTCTGGGCTTTTACTGTTCTGGGTCTTGGGAGATTTATGCTCTTTTTCTAATGCAATATCTTTTTGAATATTTATTTCCAATAGTGGCTGTTCCACATCTCATCAAGTGTTCCTACAATCTTACTTTCACATTCCTTTGTAAAAAAAATGGATGCAAAATCTCTAAAACAAATTTGCTCCCTTCCACCCTCCTTTTTTTTGACTACCTCTTATGTGCTTGTAAAGGCCTTGCTATTTCACTGTATACTGACTTCCAGTTTTCTTCAAAAATCTGACCTCTTATACGAACATTCGAAAAGATTGGCAGGTCCATCAGGCACTTCACAGGCTCCTAAATCGTCAAAAGGAAGTGTGCGAAAACTTCCACCCAGAACTGTGCCACTCGCCATATTGGGTAAGGACAGACAAACAAGAGGCGTCCTTTACCCACGCCTGAAGTAGGCTTTGGGTCCTTTGCAAATAAGAAGGTTAACTCCTGTTTATGATCCCCGATGCATGATGGGTTTATCCTGAACGAAAGAGCCAACACCATTGTTGGCTGCACGCGGGGAAACCAACCCTAAAGCACATGTACAAAAAATAGGGTAGATATTTGACTCTGAATGTGGAGCCAGGAGTCGAAAGGAGTAATAAATAACCCTCCCGATCGTCGCACACAAACTGTGTGGGCAATCTTGAAGTGTTCAGAATTCTTCTCGGTCACTGTTACATGTGCAGTGCACATGCAGCATAAAACATATCCAATATTACTTACTATCTCCAGCCTTCAGGTCACTTAATTATCCTCATTCATTACTGTAATAGAGCTCCACCTAGTGGACTACTGTGGTAATGCAACTACTGATGTAACTAATAAAAGAGTCATGTGGCAAAGTCACACGATGAAAGTTTTCAGTATTGGAGCCATCTTGTGTAGTGTGTTTTTTAGTGATGTCATAAGAAGATATTACATTGGTGATGAGGATAGGATTCTGGATTCTCCAGCTGAAATTTTTGTTGGTGGATTATCCTGCCAACCAACAGAGAGACTTTGAGAGGTTCTTTGTGCCATGTATGTATGTTACTGTATGTACTGTAACACCAGACCACTGAATGTAGCTATACACACCATACCTTTACCACCGGAGGGTGCTACTGCTGGAGCCCTAAGGGTCACCTGTACACTGCAGGTAACCAAGTATAAAAGGAAGCTTACCTCTTGGTATCCTCACTCTAGGAGCTACAATAAAGGACTAAGGTCACTACAGTTCAAGTACTACACTCTCACCTTATGGAGTCGTTATTAGAGTGCTTGCATATACTACAACTGGCGACGGGGTTACGAATTTCCATGCACAATATGTCTAATCTAAGCAACTGCCAACAATTCGCTGATGGAGAAGATTGGGATGCCTTTGTGGAAAGGCTAGAACATTTTTCATTGTGAACGACCTGGCTGGGGCCTCACCGATCTCGCTGGCAGACAAACGCAAGGCCAGGGCCATCCTGCTCAGCAGTTGTGGGCCCAATGTCCACGACCTCGTCAGGGACCTGCTAGCCCCAGCGAAGACGACAACCAAGACTTATGCGGAGCTCGTAACTATAATACAAGAATAACTTAAACCTAAAGAGAGCATCCTCACAGCCAGACACCGGTTCTACACCCACCGGCGGCCCAAAGGCCAAGAAATTGCTAAATATGCTGCAGATCTAAGAAGATTGGCTGCACCGTGTGATTTTGGGGACCACCTCACCGAAGCACTAAGGGACATCTTCGTTATTGGAATCTCTACGGACACAACGGTCACCCTGCAGAAGGCAATCAAAGTGAGCCAGGCATTCATGATTTCGGTCTGCGACTCCAAAAGGATGATGACTCACACCCAGGACTTTAACCCGACGAGTACAGTGAACTGGATGGCGCCTTGCAGAGGCAAGACTGCTGTCCCGAGTCCCGCAACCCTGAGTCCGCCACATGGGGCCAACCGGCTAGCCCCATGCTGGGCTGTGGAGGAAACCACAGGGCCCACCAATGCTGATACAAAGACTATACCTGCAAAGGCTGCGACACTAAAGGTCACTTTCAGCGAATGTGTAGAAGAAATTTTACTCACGTGTCGCTGATGAGTTGGCTGATCACCCGGGCTCCGACACTGATGAAGACGAAGCGGCTTAGCCCCTGGAAGAGGTGTAGGGAGTGTATACCTGCTCCACCAAGAGTTCCCCGTGGAAAATGGAAGTAGAAATCAACGGGGTTCCAGTCTCGATGGAGATCGACACAGGGGCGAGCCAGTCGCTGATGAATCAGACGGTCTTTGAGAAACTCTGGGACAACCCCGCCAAACGACCCAAAATGTCCCCAATCCCGGCGAAGCTGCTCACCTACATAAAAGGCACCATCCCGGTCGTTGGCAGCATGGAGGTCCAGGTGTCCCATGGCGGTGCGATGCACAAACTTCCTTTGTGGATCGTTGCCATTGATGGTCCAACGCTGCTGGGAAGAAGATGGATGAAGCAAGTCCAAATCTGTTGGAGCGACGAAGGCCTCCAGGGCCCAGCGATTGACATCCTACGTGGCCCCAAACTTGGATCCATCGCATACCTGAAAATCCCGTCCAGCTCGACTGCATGGCAATGACACAGACTGCACAACTCAGCGGTGAGATGATCTATCATGAACGACCGGACCTCACCTTTCAGGCTCCAGTGGCAGGACTCCGAGGGAAGAAGATCGGTGCAGAAGGTAGATTCCTGGCATCCGTGGCAGAACCTGGGGAGAAAAGAATCGCCGCAGCCTACCTCGTGGAGAGAAATAAGATGGCGCCTGCACCACGAGGCGAAGCACCTGAAATCAAGATGGCCGTGACCAGACCATTAGGGGCAGCATTGAGGGAGCAATACATGATGTCGAGCAGCGAACTGGATTAGGGTAAAGATTGCAAGGCCCTCTTAAAGGAGACCGCAACCCAAAACAATTAAAGGAATAATTCCACTCTTGGCACAACGATGCCAGTGACACTAATGATAAAAGTGTAATTAATGAATGCAAGTACATAAATGTACTGTTGAATGGTGATGGCGGTAGTGCTAATGAAAAAAATGTAACTAATACTCCAAAAAGTGATGTAAGTGACAAAATTGTATTGTTGAACAGTGATGCTAGTAATGCTAACGAGACAAATGTAACTAACAAAGGCAGATATCCAAATGTAACCATGCACAGAGATACTGATAGCACACAAGAAAGCGTTGTAACTGACAAGTGTAAAGAGAAGTAACAATGTCGAGTCAACAAGTTGCGGTCGGAGCCAATGTATCATGTATGCTAATGATAGAATGAGAAATGATACCGGGTTCTACATGTATACTGATAATGCCAAAGGAAACCCTCCGTGGGAAACATCCAGGTCCAGCAGGCTACCCGATCATGTAGCCTGTGCTTCCGGGATCAATGTGATGCCCCAGGGAGGGTTCACACACACCCAGTGGGAGCATACCCACTGCAGCGACAGTGGTCAATGTTCAGCACAGCCACTACCACTGGCAACCTGCTCCAGATCGGCCCTACCCCCCCTAGCCACCAGGGCCGCACCGGGAGCAAGAGGCCAGTGCCCTCCAGCTTTCCCGGCGGGACCTGGGATGACCATACTTCCACCACCATGAAGGACAGCAAGGCGACCCGACAGACCCCAATGGAGGACAAGGAGGCCACACCACCCTGTGGCCCTGCCCACCACTAAATGCCACCACCTACCCAATCAACAATGTATGTACCTTACCCATAACAACATGTACTTGCTCCACCACTGCGGAATCCTCCAACAGTGACATACCCACATGGTCTATGTATGGGGGGGGGATCCATGAACACATGGATCACACCCGGCACCCACAGAACCCTCACCACAACCTCCTACCATCCACTACTGATCACCTCCCCATGTCATGGCAATAAGGACTTGGGAAAGACTTAGGGGGCAGTGTTGTTATGTATGTATGTTAATGTATGTACTGTAACACCAGACCACTGAATGTACTTTCACCCTGTATACACCATACCTGTACCACCAGAGGGTGCTACTGCTGGAGACCTAAGGGTCACCTGCACATTGCAGGTAACCAAGTATAAAGAAAGCTTACCTCTTGGTGTCCTCACTCTGGGAGCTACAATAAAGGACTAAGATTACTACAGTTCAAGCACTATATCCTTACCTCGTGGAGTCATTATTAGAGTGCTTGCATATACTACACTTTGTTTTGCAGAACAGCTAAAAATCCACGGTAAATTACAAGCACACTTGGTTGCACTGTTGACATTGCCAGAGTTCAGATGGCCACGCCTAATAGGGCGCTTGGGTGAGTTCCATCGCGACCGAGAGACTTTTGGAGCATATGTGGAGCGGCTAGAAATGTTCTTCACCGCAAATAGTTTATCGTCGAAGTCCCCGATGATGAAAACCGTAACCGGGTGGTGTTAGAAAGGAAATGGGCTAGTTTCTTGACTGACGCTGGCCTAAAGGTGCATCAAACCCTGAAAAATGTATTTGTTCCCATCAAGCCGAAGGCCACGCCACTGATGGAGATTCTAACCAGTTCTGAGCCCCTGGAAATTACTGAAATTATCATTTTGGAATACAAGATCAATTAATTGACGAGGGTATCAATTAATACATTGTAGCTTTAAAAAAGTTATCCATTCACTATCATTTCAGAAACTTTCAGGAGGCGAGCATTGCGCAACTGCTTTGTTTGTGGGATGAAAAATGAAGCATTTCGAAAAAAAATTTTGACAACCCCTAACTTGACTTTTGATTTAGCTTGTCAGACAGCTATATCGATGGATGTGGCCATCCAATACTCCCAAGAATTTCGTGCCATTTCTAGTCATCAGACAACCAAGGTGAATCACCTGCAGGTTAAAAGTAACGGGGATTTGGGCCCCAAGGGCTCAGCAACTGGCCTAGGTAACAGTACATTGAAGTCGTGCTATCGGTACCTGGGGCAACACATTAATCAAAGCTGTCTATATGTGAAGCCAGAGTGTTGCTTCTGCAAGAAAACCGTGATTCTTGCAAAGGCATGCTGAATGAATAGTAAATCAACTTTCAACGCTACAACTGGAAATCGTCATGAGACTACATGAAGAGAAGCAACAGGATGAGGATGTTCTGGAGCTACACATCATCAGGAGCACGAGGGTATCTAACAACCATTCACAATGTATCATCATCCAAGTAGACATTGCAGGAACCAGGATACCCATGGAAATCGACACTGGTGCATCCGTGAACGTAGTACCAGAATTGCTATATCTCGACAAGTTGCGTGATTTTGCATTGGAGAAATTGAAAATAGAGCTGCGAGGCTCTTCAGGAGAGCAAATCCCTGTGGTAGGAATATCATCATTATCATCATCATAGGCAGTCCCCCGGAATCGAGGAAGACTTGCTTCCACTTCTGAAGTGAGTTCTTTGGTGGCTGAACAGTCCAATACGAGAGCTACAGACCCTATTACAGGTGGGGCAGATAGTGGTTGAGGGAAGGGGTGGGTGGGGAGTCTGGTTTGCCACACGCTTTTTCCGCTGATTGCACTTGATTTCTGCATGCTCTCGACGTTGAGACTCGAGGTGCTCAGCGCCCTCTCGGATGCACTCCCTCCACTTAGGGCGGTCTTGGGCCAGGGACTCCCAGGTGTCAGTGGGGATGTTGCACTTTATCAGGGAGGCTTTGAGGGTGTCCTTGTAGTGTTTCCGCTGCCCACCTTTGGCGCGTTTGCTGTGAAGAGTAGAGCACTTGCTTTGGGAGTCTCGTGTCTGCCATGCGGACTATGTGGCCTGCCCAGCGGAGCTCATCGAGTGTGGTCAGTACTTCAATGCTGGGGATGTTAGCCTGAATGAGGACACTGATGTTGGTGCACCTGTCCTCCCAGGGGATTTGTAGGATCTTGCGGAGACATCGTTGGTGATATTTTTCCAGCAACTTGAGGTGTCTACTGTACATGGTCCATGTTTCTGAGCCATACAGCGGGGCAGGTAGTATTACAGCCTTGTAGACCACGAGCTTGGTGGCAGTTTTGAGGGCCTGGTCTTCAAACACTCTTTTCCTCAGGAGGCTGAAGGCTGCACTGGCGTACTGGAGGCTATTGTGTTCCTACCACAGATGAGACTGCACACAGGGAGGTGAAAGTAACAGTGACCTCAGTCTTTATTAAGACACTACAGAGTGAGTAACAGGCCTTAGGGGTAGGCTTATCTACAGTGCTCTCAAGGGATGCTGGGATCCCTTGGGACTTCAGGGGATGCGCTCCCTGGTGGCGGAACATGGGAGTGCATGCTTTACAGATACACAACATCACTTCCCACCAAAATCAAAGTGAAAACTATTTACAAGGTGAGGCGGTCGGGAGCCTTTCTTTTCCTGGTGGACCGCCTCGGTACAAATGTCTGTTCTGGTGTGTTGGCTGTGCCCTCGCTGGGCTGTGTTGTTGGCCCTGCAGGGCTACTGGGTGAGCCTGGCCTTGCTGGGCTGTTGGGCATGATGGGTTCGATTTCCTGGTCCGGGGTGGTGTCGTTGATCCTTTGGCTGTGTGTTGTGGGCTCGAAAAAGGTGGTGTCTGCTGTGGGTTGTTCAGGGCAGTCTGTGAACCGCAGACTCGTTTGGTCCAGGGCTTTCTGCAAATTTGTCCGTTGTCTAGTTTGACGACAAACACCCTACTCCCTTCTTTAGCTATCACCGTGCCCGCGATCCACTTGGGACCATGTCCATAGTTTAGCACATACACAGGTTCATTCAGATCAATTTCCCGTGACACAGTGGCATGACCATCATTTACATTTTGTTGCTGCCGCCTGCTCTCTACCTGATCATGCAGGTTGGGGTGAACCAGCGAGAGTCTGGCTTTAAGTGTCCTTTTCATGAGTAACTCAGCCCGGGGCACCCCTGTGAGCGAGTGGAGTCTCGTGCAGTAGCTGAGCAGTACTCGGGTCAGGCGGGTTTGGAGTGAGCCTTCTGTGACTCGTTTAAGGCTCTGATTGATGGTTTGTACTGCCCGCTCTGCCTGCCCATTGGAGGCTGGTTTAAACGGGGCCGAGGTGACATGCTTGATCCCATTGCGGGTCATTAATTCTTTAAATTCGGCACTTGTGAAACATGGCCCGTTGTCACTGACCAGTATGTCAGGCAGGCCGTGGGTGGCAAACATGGCCCTCAGGCTTTCAATGGTGGTGGTGGTGGCGGTGCTTCCCGACATTATTTCACATTCAATCCATTTTGAAAAAGCATTCACCACCAGGAACATTTTACCGAGAAACGGGCCCGCATAGTCGACATGGATCCTCGACCATGGTCTGGAGGGCCAGGACCACAAACATAGTGGTGCCTCTCTGGGCGCGTTGCTCAACTGAGCACATACGCTGCATTGCCGTATACAGGACTCGAAGTCAGAGTCGATACCGGGCCACCACACGTAGGATCTGGCTATCGCTTTCATCATTACTATACCCAGGTGTGTGCTGTGGAGATCCGAGATGAACATCTCCCTGCCCTTTTTGGGTAGCACTACGCGGTTACCCCACAACAGGCAGTCTGTCTGAATGGACAGCTTGTCCTTTCGCTGCTGGAATGGCTTGATTAGCTCTTGCATTTCAACGGGGATGCTGGCCCAGCTCCCATGCAGTACAGTTTTTTACTAGGGACAGCAGAGGATCTTGGATGGTCCAAATCCTAATCTGGCGGGCCGTGACAGGTGATTTATCATTTTCAAACGCTTCCATGACCATCAACAAGTCTCCGGGCTGCGCCACCATCAACAAGTTTGCAGGCTGCGCCATTTCAACCCCCATGGTGGGCAATGGTAGCCGACTGAGAGCATCCACACAGTTCTCGGTGCCTGGTCTGTGGTGGATGGTATAGTTATATGTTGATAGTGTGAGTGTCCACCTTTGTATGCGGGCTGAGGCATTAGTATTTATCCCCTCGTTTTCAGCGAACAGGGATATGAGGGGCTTGTGATCGGTTTGAGGCCAAACATATACTGATGCATTTTCTTTACGCCGAACACACACGCTAATGCCTCTTTCTCAATCATGCTGTAGGCCCTCTCGGCCTTAGACAAGCTCCTGGAGGCATAGGCAACAGGTTGCAACTTCCCCGCTACGTTAGCTTGTTGCAACACACACCCAACTCCATACGACGACGCATCACATGCTAGCACAGGTCTTTTACATGGGTTATACAATACAAGCAGCTTGTTGGAGCATAAAATGTTTCTGGCCTTCTCAAAAGCAATTACCATATCCAGTTCTCACCTTTACGCAATAACACATGTAGGAGCTCTAAGAGGGTGCTTAACCCCGGTAGGAAGTTACCAAAATAGTTGAGGAGTCCCAAGAACGACCGCAGCTCCGTGACGATCTGTGGCCTGGGTGCATTCCTGATAGCCTCTGTCTTGGCGTCTGTGGGCCGAATGCTGTCCGCCGCGATCTTTCTCCCCAAAAACCCCACTTCTGTTGCCATGAAGGCGCATTTCGACCTCTTCAGCCGCAGCCCTAAGCGATCCAGTCACTGGAGGACCTCCTCCAGGTTTTGTAGGTGCTCGACGGTGTCCCGACTCGTGATCAATATGTCGTCCTGAAAAACCACCGTATGTGGTACCGACTTGAGTAGGCTCTCCATGTTTCTCTGGAAGATCGCTGCAGCCGACCGAATTCCAAACGGACATCTATTGTAGATAAACAGACCCTTGTGCGTGTTGATGCAGGTGAGGCCCTTCGAAGACTCCTCCGTCATGTAGGCCGAAGTCAGGTCGAGCTTGGTGAACGTCTTGCCTCCTGCCAGCGTCGCAAATACGTAGTGGGTATTGGTCCTGTTGCGAGAAACGATTAATAGTTACTTTATAATCGCCGCAAATCCTGACCATGCCATCACTTTTGAATACTGGAACAATCGGGCTGGCCCACTCACTGAATTCCACTGGGGAGATGATGCCCTCATGTTGCAGCCTGTACAGCTCGATTTCCACTCTCTCCCTCATCATGTGAGGTACCGCTTGCGCCTTGTGGTGAATGGGTCGTGCCTCTGGGACCAAATGGATCCGCACCTTCGCCCCGGAAAAGTTTCCAATGGCTGGCTCAAAAAGGGAAGGAAATTTGTTAAGAACCTGGGTACATGAGGCCTCATTGACATGTGATAGCGCTCGGATGTCATCCCAGTTCCAGCGGATTTTGCCCATCCAGTTCCTTCCAAGCAGTGTGGGGCCATCTCCCAGGACAATCCAGAGTGGCAGTTCGTGCACCGTGCCCTCGTAGGTGATCTTGACCATGGCACTGCCCAGGACAGTGATAAGCTCTTTGGTGTACGTTCTCAGTTTCGTGTGGATGGGGCTCAGGGCTGGTCTGAGTGCCTTGTTGCACCACAGTCTCTCAAACATCTTTTTACTCATGATGGATTGGCTAGCACCAGTGTCCAGTTCCATGGCTACGGGTAAGCCATTCAATTTTACATTTAGCATTATCGGAGGACATTTCATCGAAAATATGTGCACCCCATGTACTTCAGCATCTGCCTCCTCTCTCTGAGGCTCGAAATTGCTTTGATCCACCATGGACCGATCTTCCTCTGCCACGTGGTGGTTAGCAGGTTTTGCAGAGCTTGCAGCTCGTTTGCAAGCTCAGTGGAGGTGCCCCATTGTTCGACAACTCTTGCAAACATACCCTTTGAAGCGGCATGAATAGGCTAAATGGAAGCCTCCATAACGCCAACAAGGTGTGAATTGCCTTGCATTCATCCTTTGTTGCGGACTCTGAGTCATCTGGGTCACCTGAAGCCTGCTGGCAGTTGCAGACTCATGGTTCCTGCCCTGTACATTTCTGCTTGCAAACACAGTTCCAGTTAATTTATGAACATTGCTAGCACTTGTGTGCTGAGAGATTTGTTTGGTGTTATCACTGGTGGACATAAACGCCTGTGCTATCGCAATGGCCTTACTGAGGGTCGGTGTCTCTACAGTCAAAAGTTTTCGTCGGATGGTCTCATGGCCAATGCCCAGTACAAAAAAGTCTCTGAGCATTTGCTCCAGGTAGCCATCAAACTCACATTGTCCTGCAAGTCGCCTTAGCTCGCCACTTCCTGACCTTCAGAGCGCTGGCACGTGTAGAACTGATACCTCGCTATCAGCACGCTCTCCCTCGGGTTACGATGCTCCCGAACCGGTGTACACAGCTCCTCATACGACTTATCTGTGGGTTTCACCGGAGCCAGAAGATTCTTCATGAGGCTGTAGGTCGGTGCCCGCAGACCGTGAGGAGGACCATTCTCCTTTTTGCAGCGCTTGCTTCTCCGTCCAGCTCGTTGGCTACAAAGTACTGGTCTAGCCATTCGACATAGGCTTCCCAGTCCTCACCCTCCGAGAACTTCTCCAGGATGCCCAAAGTTTGCTGCATCTTTTCGTTGGATTCGAATACTCGTCGCCAGTTATTGTGTTCCTAACACAGATGAGACTGCACACAGGGAGGTTAAAGTAACAGTGACCTCAGTCTTTATTAAGACACTCCAGAGTGAGGAACAGGCCTTAGGGGCTGGCTTATATACAGTGCTCTCAAGGGATGCTGGGATCCCTTGGGACTTCAGGGGATGTGCTCCCTGGTGGCGGAACATGGGAGTGCATGCTTTACAGATACACAACAGAGGCGGTGTTGGATCTCGTCGTCGATGCCTGCTCTTGTTGATAGGAGGCTCCCGAGGTATGGGAAGTGGTCCACGGTGTTCAGGGCCGCGTCGTGGATCTTGATGACTGAGGAGAAGTGCTGTGTGCTGAGGACAGGCTGGTGGAGGACCTTTGTCTTACGGATGTTTAGCGTAAGGCCCATGCTTTCGTATGCCTCAGTAAATAGGTCGACTATGTCCTGGAGTGCAGCCTCTGTATGTGCGCAGACGCAGGCGTCGCCCATATACTGTAGCTCGACGACAGAAGATGGGGGGGGTCTTGGATCTGGCCTGGAGACAGCGCAGGTTGAACAGGTTCCCACTGGTTCTATAGTTTAGTTACACTCCAGCGGGGAGCTTGTTGACTGTGTGGTGGACGAGAAAAATTGAGAAGAGTGTTAGGGCGATGACACAGCCCTGTTTGACCCCGGTGCGGATGTGGATTGAGTCTGTGATGGATTCGTTGGTAAGGATCACGGCCTGCATGTCATCGTGAAGCAGGCGGAGGATGGTGACGACTTTTGGGGGCATCCGAAATGGAGGAGGACGCTGCATAAACCCTCGTGGTTGACAGTGTCAAAGCCCTTTGTCAGGTCGAAGAAGGCCATGTATAAGGTCTGGCGCTGTTCCCTGCATTTTGCCTGTCGCTGTAGCGCTGCAAAAATCATGTCCGTTGTGCCCCATAGGGGACAAAATCCACACTGTGACTCCAGGAGGAGCTCCTCGGCCATGGGAAGAAGACAGTTGAGGAGACTCTAGCGACAACTTTCCCAGTGGCTGATAGCAGGGAGATTTCTCTGTAGTTGCCGCAGTCAGACTTGTCCCCTTTTTTAAAGATGGTCATGATCCCCCAGCATGCTTTCCTCCCTCCAGATGAGGGAGATGAAGTTGTGCATTCGCGCCAGCAGTGCCTCTCCGCCATACTTCAATGCCTCATCAGGGATTCCGTCCGCACCCGTAGCCTTGTTGTTTTTAAGCTGTCTTATGGCTTATAGAAACATAGAAAATAGGTGCAGGAGTAGGCCATTCGGCCCTTCGAGCCTGCAACACCATTCAGTAAGATCATGGCTGATCATTCACCTCATTACCACTTTCCTGCTTTCTCTCCATACTCCTTGATTCCTTTAGCCATAAGGGCCTTATCTAACTCCCCCTTATGGTGACTTCAACACCAAGGTTGGCAAGGACACAGATCTCTGGCAGGGGGGGCGTGATTGGCAGAGAGGGGGTAGGGAAAGCCAACTCCAGCGGTACCCTACTCCTGACAAAATGTCTAGAGCATGAACTTGTCATCACCAACATCTGTTCCGCCAGAGGGACAAATACAAGGCATCGTGGCAACACCCTTGCTCCAAGCACTGGCACCTGCTCAACTAAGTCATCGTCCGAGCCAGGGATTGCAAGGATGTGCACATCACCCATGCCATGACAGGAGCTGACGACTGCTGGACGGACCACTGCCTAATCCGATCCATCATCGACATCAGCATAGCCCCAAAGCGGAGGGGGCAGCAGAAGCAGTGCTGCAAAAAAGTCAATGCCGGAGCACTTAAGGACCCAGCTAAAAGAGCCCTATACAGCCAGCGCCTCACAGCTAACCTGGCGTGGTTGGGTGACCCTGAGACGCAGAATGCCCACAGCGCTTGTTTGTCCTCCAGACCTCCATAACCAGTGCCTGCAAAGAGACACTCGGTTACTCAACCAGGAAACACCAGGACTGGTTTGATGAGAATGATCAGGAGATCCAGGAGCTAATAGATTGAAAGCACAGGGCATTTCTGAGCCTTAAACAACAACCCAACGCGGAAGCAGCAAAGCAGCATTACAGACGGCTCAAGGCTGAGGTCCAACAAAAAACCCGGGACCTAAAGAACAGGTGGTGGATGGAGAAAGCACAAGAGATCATGATGTGCGAGGATTCTTCATCGCAGTCAAGGCCACCTACGGGCCAAACACTCAAGGCCCCATCCCACTGCTGGCCAAGAATGGGGAAACACTCATCAAGGACACCGAGGCAGTCAGGGCCCGCTGGCAGGAGCACTTTGAAGATCTCCTCAATCGAGACTCTACCTTTGACTCGAGTGTTCTCGACGCAATCCCGCAGCATGCTACCCGCCACCACCTCAGTGAGACCCCAACACTGCATGAGGTAGAAAAAGGGAGTACAAGGATCAATTTCAAAGCTTGCCTCTCATAGTAATCGCAGAAGACAAGCTTGCCTTGATGGGTAGAAATTGGTTGGGATCACTGAAGCTGGATTGGAATGAGATTTTTCATGTGGAAATGAAATTTACATCGAAAGATGATGTCATCAAGCAGTATCTGAAGGTGTTCCGTGAAACAGGCAGTCCGATCCAAGACTTCAAGGCGAGTGTCAGAATGCAGAAGGAAGTTAGGCCAGTTTACTCCAAGCCACGTCCCGTACCATACTCAAGGAGAAAGTTGAGCAAGAACTCAAAAGACTAAAAACTGAGAACATTATCTCTAAGGTAGATCTAAGTAATTGGGCTACACCCATTGTTGTTGTACCTAAGTCAGATGGTAAGGTAAGGTTGTGTGGCGATTATAAAGTAACCGTCAGCCAGGTTTGAGCAGATAATCTCCCCAATACATTGCCAAATGTAGAAGATTTGTTCACAACACTAACAAGTGGCCAGATCTTCTCAAAGTTGGATCTGACAAATGCCTACTTAAAACTTGAGCAAGGTGAGGAATCCAAGTCATGCTTGTCTATAAATACTCATCTAGGCCTATATCAATTTAATAGGCTATAATTTTCAGTGTCTTCTGCCCCCGCCATATACAAAGAGGTGATGAACCAGATTTTGCAAGGCATTGAAGGGGTAGTATGTTATTTAGATGACATACTCATTTCAGCACCAAATGGGCAAATCCATAATAACATATTGAATGAAGTGCTCAAATGGCTAGAGAAGCACAGAGTACGAGTGACTTCTCACAAGTGTGAGTTATTTCAAAACTCAGTGGAGTACTTAGGGCACTTATATCCAACCAAGGGAAAGCTGGATGCAATCAGAAATGCACCCACTCCCAAGAATGTCACTGAACTTCGATCATTTTTGGATCTTTTGAGCTATTATTGGAAGTTCCTACCAAATTTGGCTACAGTGTTACATCCACTGAATGAGCTGTTGAAAAAACAGGTCCAATGGAAGTGATCAGAAGAATGCGACACAGCATTCAAGGAGTGTAAAAGCCAGTTGGTAGAGAGTACCATGTTAGTTCACTATGACTTATCTAAGGAGATCAAGCTAGTATGTGATGCCTCTCCTTATGGAGTTGGGGCAGTGATCTCTCATGTACTAGTTAGTGGGGAGGAGCAACCAATTGCTTTTGCTTCATGCACTCTCAGTGCCAGTGAACGTAATCATATGCATATCGAAAGGGAAGTTTTGGCATTGATTTTTGGGGTCAAGCAGTTACACAAATATTTGTATGGTCATAAGTTTACCACCGTTACTGACCATGAGCCCCTGACAGAAATCCTCCATTCAAAGTCCGCAGTTCCAGCCCGAATACAGAGATGGGCTTTGACTTTGTCAGCATATACATATGACATTGAGTGTAGATGATCAGCTAAGCACAGTAATGCTGATGCTGTGTCCAAGTTGCTATCGGCATCACAAGTTACACCCAATAGGGAAGAAGTGCTCTGTTTTTCATACATTGATGAACTTCCAGTCACAGCTGAAGAGATTGGCAGAGCAACCAAACGTGACCCAGTTACGTCAAAGATATATGATTACATAGCAAATGGATGGCCAAACCAGGTATCAGAAGAAGCAATTCATCTATACTTCATTAACAGAAATTAATTGTCATTGGATAAAGATTGGATCATGTCGGGTGCAAATGTAGTTATCCCAAATAAGTTCAGGCTCAAATTATTAGGAGATCTTCATGACCAGCACCTGGGAATTGCTTGACCAAGAGTTTTGCAGCCGTTATTTATGGTGGCCAGGTTTAGATAAAGATATAGAGTACATTGTTCGGCAATCGGTTAGTAAGAAACCACCATCAGTACTATTACAGCCATAGAAATGGCCTCCCAGGGTATGGCAAAGGTTACATGTTGATTTTGCTGAGCTAGAAGGAAAACAGTTATTCATTGTGATTGATGACCATTCGAAGTGGGTAGAGGTGTTTCCGATGCGGAAAATAACAACAATTTGCGAAGATTGTTTTCTTCATGTGGTCTCCCAGAAGAAATTGCTTCTGATAATGGGCTGCAATTTTGTTCAGGAGAATTTGCACAGTTCACAAGTAGAAATGGTGTGAAACATATCAAACATACCAAAGTTCCACTGTACCACTCTGCTTCAAATGTTGCAGCAGAGCGGTACAATACAAATTGTAAAAAGTGCACTCATCAAGCAAATGTTGGATCCAAATCCAAAGAAATGCAGTTGTGGTTGGACCACAAATTGGCAAATTTTCTGATTATTTAGCGTAATACTCCTCATACTGGTCGAACACCAGCAGAGTTGTTTCTCAAATGACAACCATGAGCCAGATTTTCGTTGTTAAAGCCAAACTTGGCCGAGTCAGTAGAAGAGAAACAATTAAAACAGAAAGAGAATCATGTTAGATGTAGAGCAAGAGAGAGAAGTATGACATTGAATCAGAAGGTTAGAGTGAAGAACCATCACCATAAATGGATAAAATGGTTACCAGAAAGAGTAGTTAAGATATGTGGCCCTTGCACATATTTGGTCAAGATGTTTGATCATGGAAGGGTTAGGTTTGTTCATATTGATCATATTTTACCTACAGGTGTGGAGGGAGTTGAAAGTTGGAATGATTCGATTATTTCTGATGAGTAAGATAGTCTTGTTATAAATAGAGTACCAGTTCCAGATGTACTAGAAACAAGTCCAAGGGAATGTCAGAATTTATGTCCGAGTCCGAGTCAGGTAGACAAATAGTCTGAAGTGGTAGAGAGTCCAAATGTAGAACAAGGGTTGCTCTTGGAGAAAAACACTCCTCAGGCTCAGCCTAGAATGAGTCTAAGTTCGACAGCAAGTTTGGAAAGTTCTGTTCAAGAGTGAAGGTATCCTCTTCGAAACAGAAAACCTGTGGTTAAGTGTGATTTGTAAATATAGAAAAATATGTCCATATATTTTGTTGTGTATAACCATGCAAGTTATGTATAATGATTATTTTGTTATGATTACTTCTTCATTAAGGAGGGAGAAGTGTAATAGAGCTCCACCTCGTGGACTACTGATCCACCTGGTGGACTACTGTGGTAATGCATCTACTGATGTAAATAATAAAAGGGCCATGTGGCAAAGTCACATGATGAGAGTTTTCTGTATTGGAGCCATCTTGTGTAGTGTGTTTGTTAATGATGTCATAAGAAGATTCCACAATTACCCAAAAACAGATTTAGCACTGAATCCTTCCTTGGACATGCAACATACTGATTAAGGTAACAGTCCTGGGTGCATTCGATGGACCCCTCCCCATTTTAACCGCATTTATGCCAGTTAAATGGCTCATTTGTTGCTTAGCAAGTGTTCAAGGATTATTACTTACAAGTGGATATGATTGATCACTAGTTTTTCATTGTCACTAATGAAACTACATCATTAGAAATCGTGCAAATTCAAAATGACACATTCCTGCACTTTTCATAGAATCAAAGAATCATAGAAAAATTGCGACACAGAAGGAGGCCATTTGGTCCATCGTGTCCACGCCAGTTGGAAAAGAGATACCCTGCCTAATCCCAATTCCAGCACTAGCTACGTGGCCCTGTAGGTCACGGCTCTCTAAGGGTTTCTGCTCTACCATCCTTTCAGGCAGTGAGTTCCAGACCTCCATCAACATCTGGGTGAAATTTGTTTTCCTCCCCTCCCCTCTAATCCTTCTACCAACTAATTTAAATCTATAGCCCTTGGTTATTGACCCCTCTGCTAAGGGAAATAGGTCCTTCCTATCCATTCCATCTAGGCCCCTCATAATTTTATACACCTCAATGAGGTCTCCCCTCAGCCTCCTCTGAACCAAAAAATGCAAACCCAGCCTATCCAATCTTTTCTCATAGCTAACATTTTCCAGTCTTGGCAACATCCTTGTAAATCTCCTCTGTACCCTCCCTAATGCAATACATCTTTCATGTAATGTGGTGACCATAACTGTACGCAGTACTCAAACTGTGGCCTAACTAGTGTTGTATACAGTTATAGCATAACTTCCCTGCTCTTATATTCTATGCCTCGGCTAATAAAGGAAAGCATTCCGTAGGCCTTTTTAACTACCTTATCGACCTGTCCTGCTACCTTTAAGGATCTGTGGACATGCACTCCAAGGTCCTCCACACCTCTCAGTATCATCGCATTTATTGTGTATTTCACTGCCTTGTTGTACCTCCCCAAATGCATTGTCAGTGGCCAGTAAATTAAAATATAAAACAGAGTATTTACCCAATGTTTGAGTGACAATGAAATTACATCCCAGACTGTGAAAAATGCTGGAATATAGGATTCTTGAGTTTGATTGGACTGGGAAAATAAAGTGAACAAGTGTGTTCTAGGATAAAAAAAATAGAAAATGCTGGAAATACTCAGCAGGTCAGGCAGCAGCTGTGAAGAGAGCAACAGAGTTAACGGCCTCTATATTAACTCCCACCCCTGCCCCCCACAACAAGTGGGAGAGGGTCTGGAGGAGGGGTTAAACAGTGAAATATACTCAACACGGCTCCAAACCGCTATGCCACCTTTTTTTACGCCAGCAGATATTGGGGTGTTCGAGTGTCCTACCATGGAGAGGTGGGATGCTTAATTAACATTTAACTCCTGCAGTGCAATTGTGATTTGAAAGTTACTGTTGCAGCACGGGTTTCCCAAGGGCAGGAAACTCAGCAGTGAAACAGAGGTGGAAGCTGTTGGCTCCACAGGGTAAATGCTGTTTCCAGAACCCACCCAGCCTGCTCAATGAATGCTTTGGCCTCCATCCGACGTGCTCAGAAGCATCATCCCCTCCTTTCCCATCCCCGATTGCCGAACTCATCACTCCCCGCCCCCCACCCCTCCAGCCAGCCCTCCATCCCCAATTGCTGACCTTTCCACTGATCTGATCGTGGGGGAAGAAGAAAGGGAAAATCTATGACAGGGTGGAGGGCAGGAGTGATTAAATGACAAAAAGATTCTCGGGTATGGCCCAGCTGTACCTGACTGCCCTCGGGTATTGTTATTTGTTGAATGAGCAATGTAAACAGTTTTTTAAATTAGTTTGACTAGCTATTATGACCACAATGGATGACTCCTGCTAAACCCAAAACTAGCTTGCTAAGAACCAATCTACAAATTCGGTATCGCCCACTTTGAGGCCTTGAGCGCACAACCTTTTGATAGCGCAGGAGGCCTACTCAATTAGCACCTGAAGATGAATAACAAAATCCTCGTGAAACTTTCAATAAACTTCACCCACAACTCCCCACTACTGCAAGAAATAAACAGAAGTTTAAAAACTGAAATTTTAGCACTTACCTTGCACTCCGGACGATATCACCCCGGGATTGTTGCTGGACCGAATGCTTCCCCTGCCAGTGTCAGCGGCAGGCGGTACCGTAGGCAAAAGTGTCAAATTTGCAAATGTGGGACTATGGGGGGGGGGTTGCGCATGCGGTGACGTCACCAAATGGGCGCGCTAATGAACGCAGCGCAAACTGTCAGCGCCACCGCTAAACCTTCACTGAAATTGGCGGCAGGAACTGACAGGAGGCGCTCGTGTTTAACGGCTCCTACGCGCCCCTATCTGGCACTAAACAACCGAACTTCTAGCCCAATTGTGTTTGGACAAGAATAATTCTCAGATTGCGATCTCTGTGGATGTTAAAACAATGGCTAATTTACAAGTTTATCCGGTGATAAGAATTGAACGCACTTTTATTGCACAAAGAAACCTGCATTATTTTGCAGCTACCTGCGCAACAGATTTGACCTTTAACGTGTGTTTCAGCCTTTTAGTGAAATTGGTAACATTCACAGTGCTGAGTACTAAGCATGCGAAGATGTTATGCTTCAATGAAGATAATAGTCAGAGATGTTTTTCTTGGACTAGAAACTGCACATAATGTGAGTGAATAGTAAGTGGTTTGCTACATGGGAATTCTATGCTTGGATCAGAATTCATGAGCCAGCTTGATTTTATTAGAAGCTGCTGTCTATCGACATACAACATGATTCTAGATTAGCGATGATTGCGCAGTCGGGCTCGAAACCAGCAGTGGGTCATTATTTGCCCGTATTGGATTAAGGCGCCTGTCCCTTTCAAGATTTGTTAATGGTAAGAGAGGTAGCATGTGTAGTATCATTTTCCTTGCTCCTAGCAAGTTTTCTTTTATTGTGATTAACTGGCAAATGTAGCTGCAACAAAGCAATAAAAGCATTTTTTTTCATTTAACTTATATTTATTGGTCATTTGGTGCATTGAAGATATGGGTAATGCATCTGATCATTGTAGGGTGAGGGCATGTGAGGTGTGGGGAGAGGTCAGGGAAGAAGTGTTTAGCCATGACGGTTCAGTCTTTGCTTGCCCCTCATTTTCATATGTTTGTATGATCTCTAATGGTCTAATTCTGGGAGGACTGTCTTAGGCTTCTAATGATAGGATGGTAGAGGCAGAAACCCTCACCACATTTAAAAAGTACTTGGATATGCACTTGAAGTGCTGTAACTTACAGGGCTACGGACCAAGAGCTGGAAAGTGGGATTAGGCTGGATAGCTCTTTGTCGGCCGGCGCAGACACAATGGGCCAAAATGGCCTCCTTCTGTGCTGTACATTTCTATGATTCTATTCTATGATGCAGTGATCAGGCATGTGTACATATAAGTATGTAAGTATAAGTATGTGTCTTTGTCAGTTCAGGAATGAGAAGATGTACCTTTGTTCTTCTGGGATTTAGTGTTGAAAATTCACACTAATGAGGGCCACTCAATACTGAGAGTCTTGCAGCGGGATAGAGGTGTTCCCTGCTGAACTAACGGTGAGTGTTTGCCCAGTTTCTGGAGGGTAATGGAGATGGATGTGTTCATATTCCTCAGCTATCTAAGAGGGCTCAATTGCCTCACTTTGGCATTGTAACTACACACAGTCAAACCTTGAATGCACCTCCTAACTAAATACTGCGTTCATGTTAACCAGTACCCTTGTGAAAGGTGTCTATTATAAACAAGTTTAACACCTAATAACTGTGGAGAAATAATAGGACTAAAATGATCTGCAGTATCTAGAATGAGCAATCTATAAGTTGAATGGAAAGACCTGTTAAATATGCTATCTGCATGCTGTTGCTGCTTCCTTAGCTAATCAAGTCCACTTCTCCTCTTGCTCCCTAACTCTTCAGTTATTTGCCATAACTGGCCTCAGAAAGTTATTTTCTATTGCTAGGCTAATATATACCTTGAATGATTCAGTCCATTATTATTATTGTTACCCAATTTCCTTCAGCCCACTATCAGCTGCCTCTGCTCTAAGCTCTCGAATGCCCTCCCTAAACCTCTCTTCATTTCCACCACTCTCACCTCCTTTAAGACATTCCTTAAAACCAACCTTTTTGGCCAAGCTTTTGGTCACCTGTCCTAATGTCTCCTATGTGGCTTGGTGTAAAATTTTGTCAGATAACGCTTCTGTGAAGCACCTTGGGGTGCTTTACTCATCATCATCATCATAGGCGGTCCCTCCAAACGAGGATGACTTGCTTCCACGCCAAAAAAGGATGAATTCACAGGTGTTTCAATGAAGGACCTGAACTACATCCTGAAGGGTGGAAGATGCCTGTGCATGGATTTTTTAAACGTGTGGTGGTTTTTGTGCACCAACCACCACACGGGCTTGACAGAGCTAGGTCTTGGTCCAGTGGCAAGGGTTACCCAAGACGACTGGAGACCAGCTCTGCTGCACGGGCCTAGTGCGCACACATATCGCAGTGTGGGCTGGCCCGTGCTGCCCCTGCAGCCATTATTACATTGCTTGTGCACAAATTGGCTGCTGCGTTTCCCACAATACAACAGTGACTACACTTCAAAAGTACTTCATGGGCTGCAAAGCACTTTGAGAAGTCTGGTGGTCGTGAAATGCACTATATAAATGCAAGTCTGTCTTTCTTTCCAGTGGTAGGAGCTTGAAGGGTGGGGGGAAACAGCTCCTCCAGCTGGTTGTCATGCCAGTAACAAGTGTGTACTGACTATTTGCAGAGGAGATTTCCTCACAGGTTGGCCCCAGTTTCTGATTACTGTTGGGAAGAGCTACCCAGGGTTTGTTTGCACAGAACTCACTCAGCTATCTAGACTTTCATGCTGTGGGTTTGGACTAGGGGCTACTCCAAAACCAACTTTTTACGGGATGAGTCCATGGAAATAGACAAAATGGTTAACAAAAAAGGCTAATGCTTAGTCCAGATGTTATCGGATTGATACACAAGCAGAGAAGAAGGTGGGAGAGTCACTTTCTGCAATTACTAGAGCTACGCTTTGATCTTTAACAGACTGCATATTTAAACCAGAAGATTTGTTATGCAATCTATCTTTATTAGTCTCTTGCTCCTGTAACAAGTTCTAGACATCTATCACCATTGTGTGTTTATACTGATAATCTATTTCCAATATACTCACTTAGTCTTATCTGAAAATGAAAAAAAATATTTTATTTTAGCTCCAGGTAAGTTAAAAAGAAATTCTCTCCGATCGGCCTATAACATTGTCCTCTCTCTCTCATGGTCACTGTATGATCTTTGTAACATCTGTAATATTTGTGGTTGGGAAAATGTTGGAGTCCATTATTAAAGAAGCAGTAGCAGGACATTTGGAAAAGCAAAATTCGGTCAGGCAGAGTCAGCATGGATTTATGAAGGAGAAGTCATGCTTGACAAATTTTCTGGAATTCTTTGAGGATATAATGAACAGGGTGGATAAAGGGGAACCAGTGGATGTGGTGTATTTGGACTTCCAGAAGACATTTGACAAGGTGCCACATAAAAGGTAAAAGTTCACGGGGTTGGGGATAATATATTTGCGTGGATAGAGGATTGGCTAACTGACAGAAAACAGAGAGTTGGGATAAATGGGTAATTCTCGGGTTGGCAATCAGTAACTAGTGGGGTGCCGCAGGGATCAGTGCTGGGAACCCAACTATTTTTTACAATCTATATTAACGACGTGGAAGAAAGAACAGAGTGTACCATAGCCGAGTTTGCTGATGATACAAAGGTGGGAGGAAAAGCAATATGTGAGGAGGACACAAAAAATATGCAAAAGGACATAGACAGGCTAAGTAAGTGGGAAAAATTTGGCAGATGGAGTATAATGTTGGAAAGTGTGAGGTCATGCACTTTGGCAGAAAAAAAATCCAAGAGCAAGTTATTATTTAATGGGAGAAAGATTGAAAACTGCTGCAGTACAGCAGAACCTGGGTGTACTTGTGCATGAAACACAAAAGGATAGTGTTATATATGTGGACTTGTATTTACTCTGTACAGCCACCAGAGGGCTCATCCCCTGGAGTCCCAAGGGATCCCATAATCCCTTGGGAGCACAGTTATTTAAGAAGGCTTCACAGGTTGGAGAGGCACTCTGGAGACCTGCAATAAAAGACTAAGGTCACACTTTACTTTGAGCTCACAGTGTTCAATCTGACTCTTTCTCCATACAAAACAACTGGCGACAAGATACAGATAGCGAACCCAAAGATGCAGGGAACAGTGGGCATCCTGGAGAAATTCTCGGAGGGAGATGATTGAGAAACTTTTTTGGAGCGACTCGACCAATACTTCGTGGCCAACGAGCTAGATGGGGAAGAGAGCGCTGCCAAACGTAGAGCGATCCTCCTCACCGTCTGTGGGGCACCAAAGTATGGCCTCATGAAGAATCTGCTCACTCCAGCGAAACGCACGGAGAAATCATACGACGATTTGTGCACACTGGTCCGAGATCATTTGAACCCGAAGGAAAGCGTTCTGATGGCGAGGTACCGGTTCTACACCTACAAAAGATCTAAAGGCCAGGAAGTGGCGAGTTATGTCGCCGAGCTAAGACGCCTTGCAGGACATTGTGAATTTGAAGGATATTTGGAGCACGTGCTCAGAGACTTTTTCGTACTTGGCATTGGCCACGAAACCATACTTCGCAAACTTTTGACTGTAGAGACCCCAACCTTGAGTAAGGCCATAACGATAGCCCAGACATTCATTGCCACCAATGACAATACTAAGCAAATCTCTCAGCACACAAGTACTGCTACAAGTACTGTGAACAAAGTGATGTTGTTTTCAAATCGTAACATACAGGGCAGGTCACACATACTTGCAGCTGCACGTCCGGAGATGACTCAGAGTCCACCATCAAGGGTGATGAATGCAAGGCCATTAACACCTTGTTGGCGCTGCGGGGGTGATCATCGTTTCCATTCATGCCGATTCAAAGGATACGTTTGCAAGGGCTGTGGAACAATGGGACACCTCCAACGAGTGTGCAGACGAGCTGCTAAGCCTGTTAAACCTGCAATTCACCACGTTGCAGAGGAGGACAGATCCACGGAGGATCACTACGAACCAGAGCCTCAGATAGAGGAGGCAGAGATACATGGGGTGCACACATTCACCACGAATTGTCCCCCGATAATGCTGAATGTTGAACTAAATGGACTCCCAGTGTTAATGGAGCTGGACACGAGCGCGAGCCAGTCCATCATGGACAAAAAGACTTTCGAAAAGTTGTGGTGCAACAAGGCCTCAAGGCCAGTTTTAACTCCAGTTTGCATGAGACTAAAAACTTACATTAAAGAACTGATTCCTGTAATCGGCAGTGCTACCATAAAAGGTCTTCTACGATGGAGCGGTGCACAAACTATCACTCTGGGTGTTACCGGGTGATGGCAGGAGCTGGCTGGGAAAGATACGCTGGAACTGGGACGACGTCTGAGCGCTATCGCCCGCTGACGATACTTCATGTGCCCAGGTCTTAAACAAATTTCCTTCGCTGTTCGAACCAGGTATCGGGAAATTCCAAGGAGCAAACGTGCAGATCCACCTAATTCCGGGGGCGAGAGCCATCAATCACAAGATGAGAGCAATACCATACGTAATGAGAGAAAGAGTAGAGATTGAGCTAGACCGGCTGCAACAAGAGGGCATCATTTCACCGATCGAGTTCAGCGAGTTGGCCAGTCCTATTGTCCCAGTCCTCAAGGGAGATGGCACAGTCAGAATGTATGGCGATTACAAAGTAATTATCAATTGTTTCTCCCTGCAGGACCAATACCCACTACCAAAAGCGGACGACCTCTTTGCAACGCTGGTGGGAGGAAAGACGTTCACGAAGCTGGATCTGACTTCAGCCTACATGACGCAGGAATTGGAGGAATCATCAAAGGCCCTCACCTGCATCAACACACACAAATGTCTTTTTGTTTATAACAGATGCCTGTTTGGAATCCGATCAGCGGCGGCGATATTCCAGAGAAACATGGAAGGTTTACTGAAGTCGGTCCTGCACGCCGTGGTCTTCTAGGACGACATCTTGGTCACAGGTCGGAACACCTGGAGGAGGTTCTTAGTCGACTCAACCGTGCGGGGCTCAGGTTAAAACGCTCGAAGTGCGTTTTCCTGGCGCCTGAAGTGGAGTTCCTGGGAAGGAGGATTGCAGTGGACGGCATCAGGCCCACCAACGCGGAGACGGAGGCAATCGAGAACGCACCAAGGCTACAGAACGTGACGGAGCTGCGGTCGTTTCTGGGACTCCTGAACTACTTCGGTAACTTCTTACCGGGTCTCAGCACCCTGCTAGAACCACTACATGTCTTACTATGAAAAAGGGCCGAATGGGTTTGGGGCAAAAACCAAGAAAATGCCTTTGTAAAAGCGAGAAAATTGTTATGCTCAAACAAATTGCTGTGATGTATGATCCATGTAAGCATTTGGTACTAGCATGTGATGCGTTGTCATATGGCGTTGGGTGTGTATTGCAACAAGCTAATGATTTCGGAAAACTGCAACCGGTTGCTTATGCATCCAGGAGTCTGTCTAAGACCGAGAGAGCCAACAGCATGATTGAAAAAGGAGTGTTAGCGTGTGTCTATGGGGAAAAGAATCAATACCTGTTTGGGCTAAAGTTTGAATTGGAAACTGACCATAAGCCACTTATATCCCTGTTTTCCGAGAGTAAAGGGATAAATACCAGCGCATTGGCCCGCATCCAGAGATGGGTGCCCACGTTGTCCGTATAGAACCACGCCATCCGCCACAGGCCAGGCACAGAAAACTGCGCCGATGCTCTCAGTAGGCTGCTATTGCCCACCACGGGGGTGGAAATGGCGCAGCCCACAGATCTAGCCATGGTTATGGAAGCATTTGAGAGTGAGCAATCACTCGTCACTGCCCGGCAGATCAAAACCTGGCCAAGCCAGGACCCCTTATTATCTCTAGTCAAAAGCTGTGTGCTTCACGGGAGCTGGTCCAGTGTCCCAATGGAAATGCTGGAAGAGATAAAGCCATTCCAGCAGCCCAAAGATGAAATGTCTATACAGGCAGACTGCCTTCTGTGGGGCAATCGAGTAGTGGTCCTCAAGAAGGGCAGAGACACCTTCATCAATGACCTCCACAGTACCCACCCAGGCATCGTAATGATGAAAGCGATAGCCAGATCCCACGTGTGGTGGCCCGGTATCGATGCGGACTTAGAGTCCTGTGTTCACAGATGTAATACATGCTCACAGTTAAGCAATGTACCCAGGGAGGCGCCGCTAAGTTTATGGTCTTGGCCCTCCAAACCGTGGTCTAGGGTACACGTTGACTATGCAGGCCCGTTCTTGGGTAAAATGTTCCTTATGGTTGTGGACACGTACTCCAAGTGGATTGAATGTGAGATAATGTCGGCTAGCATGTCCGCTGCCACGACTGAAAGCCTGCAGGCCATGTTTGCCACACACGGCTTATCTGGTGAGCGAAAACGGGCCATGTTTTACCAATGCTGAGTTCAAAGAATTCATGACCCGTAACAGGATCAAATGTGTCATATCTGCCCCGTTTAAATCAGCGTCCAATGGTCAGGCAGAGAGAGCAGTGCACACCATCAAGCAAGGCTTGAAGAGGGTAACCGAAGGCTCACTACAGACTCGCCTATCCAGAATCCTGCTTACCTACCGCACGAGACCACACTCGCTCACTGGGATCCCAACTGCTGAACTGTTCATGAAAAGAGCACTTAAGACAAGGCTCTCATTAGTTCACCCTGATCTACATGAACAGGTAGAGAGCAGGCGGCTTCAACAAAGTGCATACCATGATAGCGCAAATGTGTCACGCAAGATTGAAGTCAATGATCCTGTATTTGTATTAAATTATGGATAAGGCCCCAAGTAGCTTCCCGGCACTGTCATGGCCAAAGAGGGGAGCAGGGTGTTTCGGATCAAACTTTCAAATGGACTCATTCACTGGAAACACTTGGACCAAATCAAACTCAGATTCATGGACTACCCTGAGCAACCCACCTTGGACCCTACATTTTTTGATCCCCCAACACACACACCAGTGGCAACTGACGACACGGTTGACCACGAAGCAGAACCCATCATCCACAGCATCCCTGTAGGGCCCAACACACCAGGCAGCCCAGCAAGGCCAGCTGCACAGTAGCCCAGCGAGGGCCCAACAAATGATTCAACAGCACCAGCTTTCACATTGAGACGATCAACCAGGGCAAGAAGGGCCCCAGATCGACTCACATTGTAAATAGTTACACTATTGACTTTGGGGGGAATGTTGTTATATATGTGGACTTCTATTTACTCTGTACAGCTACCAGAGGGCTCCTTCCGCAGAGTCCCAAGGGATCTCTTAATCCCTTGGGAGCACAGGTATTTAAGAAGGCTTCACAGGTTGGAGAGGCACTCTGGAGACCTGCAATAAAATACTAAGGTCATACTTTACTTTGAGTTCACAATGTTCAGTCTGACTCTTTCTCCATACACTACAGATAGTATGCAGGTACAGCAAATGATTAGGAAGGCCAATGGAATCTTGCCTTTTATTGCAATCTTTTACTATGTTAAAGGCCGTTTATAAATGCAAGTTATTATTGTTAACCTTGGTGTTATATTTGACCTGAAATGAGCTTTCAACCACATATCCGCAGCATAACTAAGATTGCCTATTTTCACTTCCGTAACATCGCCTGTCTCCGCCCTTGCCTCAGCTCATCTGCTGCTGAAGCCCTCATCCATGCCTTTGTTACCTCCAGACTTGACTATTAAACATAGAAACATAGAAAATAGGTGCAGGAGTAGGCCATTCGGCCCTTCGAGCCTGCACCGCCATTCAATGAGTTCATGGCTGAACATGAAACTTCAGTACCCGATTCCTGCTTTCTCGCCATACCCCTTGATCCCCCTAGTAGTAAGGACTTCATCTAACTCCTTTTTGAATATATTTAGTGAATTGGCCTCAACAACTTTCTGTGGTAGAGAATTCCACAGGTTCACCCCTCTCTGGGTGAAGAAGTTTCTCCTCATCTCGGTCCTAAATGGCTTACTCCTTATCCTTAGACTGTGTCCCCTGGTTCTGGACTTCCCCAACATTGGGAACATTCTTCCTGCATCTAACCTGTCTAAACCCATCAGAATTTTAAACGTTTCTATGAGGTCCCCTCTCATTCTTCTGAACTCCAGTGAATACAAGCCCAGTTGATCCAGTCTTTCTTGATAGTTCAGTCCCGCCTTCCCGAGAATCAGTCTGGTGAACCTTTGCTGCACTCCCTCAATAGCAAGAATGTCCTTCCTCAGGTTAGGAGACCAAAACTGTACACAATACTCCAGGTGTGGCCTCACCAAGGCCCTGTACAACTGTAGCAACACCTCCCTGCCCCTGTACTCAAATCCCCTCGTTATGAAGGCCAACATGTCATTTGCTTTCTTAACCGCCTGCTGTACCTGCATGCCAACCTTCAATGACTGATGTACCATGACACCCAGGTCTCGTTGCACCTCCCCTTTTCCTAATCTGTCACCATTCAGATAATAGTCTGTCTCTCTGTTTTTACCACCAAAGTGGATAACCTCACATTTATCCACATTATACTTCATCTGCCATGCATTTACCCACTCACCTAACCTATCTAAGTCACTCTGCAGCCTCATAGCATCCTCCTCGCAGCTCACACTGCCACCCAACTTAGTGTCATCCGCAAATTTGAAGATACTACATTTAATCCCCTCGTCTAAATCATTAATGTACAGTGTAAACAGCTGGGGCCCCAGCACAGAACCTTGCGGTACCCCACTAGTCACTGCCTGCCATTCTGAAAAGTACCCATTTACTCCTACTCTTTGCTTCCTGTCTGACAACCAGTTCTCAATCCATGTCAGCACACTAGCCCCAATCCCATGTGCTTTAACTTTGCACATTAATCTCTTGTGTGGGACCTTGTCGAAAGCCTTCTGAAAGTCCAAATATACTGCATCAATTGGTTCTCCCTTGTCCACTCTACTGGAAACATCCTCAAAAAATTCCAGAAGATTTGTCAAGCATGATTTCCCTTTCACAAATCCATGCTGACTTGGACCTATCATGTCACCTCTTTCCAAATGCACTGCTATGACATCGTTAGTAATTGATTCCATCATTTTACCCACTACCAATGTTAGGCTAACCGGTCTATAATTCCCTGTTTTCTCTCTCCCTCCTTTTTTAAAAAGTGGGGTTACATTGGCTACCCTCCACTCGATAGAAACTGATCCAGAGTCAATGGAATGTTGGAAAATGACTGTCAATGCATCCGCTATTCCAACACACACCGGGCTGGTCTCCCACATTCTACCCTTGTGACCAAAGGCTTGGTCATAGAGGTGGGCTTTTAATGGAGAGGTGGAAGCTGAAGAGGCAGAGCAGTTTGGGGAGGGAACTCCAGAGAGTGGGCAACTGAAGGCATCGTCATCAACACAGCGGGGAGAAGGTTGCAGAAGAGGCTAGCATCAGAGGAACAAAGATTTTGTGTGTTGTTTGTGTGACTTACTACTGATACTGAGAATGCTAAATTCTGAAATAGATGTTTAAATGACATACCTTTCAAATGTCTACTCTCACATGTCATGGTCGAAAATTGCAATTCTAGGTTACCGCAAGCAGTTTATTTTTGTTCTCAGCATGTGAGCTACACTGGCAAGGCCACATTTATTGCCCATGCCTAGGTACCCTCAGAAAGTGGTGCTGGACCGTCTCCTGAACGCTTTGCACTCCTTGTAGCCTTTGAGCTCCCACAATGCTGTTCAGTAAAGTGTTCCAAAATGTTGTCCAAGTGAGGATGAAGGAATGACAGCACTGGGCAGAATTTCCACAGGAGTTCTCCCGATTGCTCACCATAATTATGGCTGAAAATCAGCAGAAACCCCAGAGAAAAGATCTAAGTCTGTGGGGTTTCCGCCAAAGGTGCAGTGGGAAATCGGGAGAACTTCTATAGGTCTAAGTCAGTATGTGATGTGGAGTTCCCATGCTGTTGCAGCTTTTGTCCTTCTAAGTGGTGAAGGTCCCCGGACTGAGGGATGCTGTTGAAGTAAGCTTGGTGAGTTGCTGTCGTACATCGTGAAGGTATTACATTCTGCAGCCACAGTGCCCCAGTGGTGGAAGGGGATGGATATTGTGTTCAGAGGCATGGGCACCCATCAAGCAGACTGTGCTGTCATAGATGGGGTTGAACATCTTGAGAGTTGTTGCAGCTGCATCCCAGCAAATAGTGTGCCTTGTAGATTTTGAAGAAGCAATGATCAGTCAAGAGGTGCACCATTCATTGCAGAGTACTCAGTCTCTGACCTGCTCTGGTCGCCATGGTATTGTGATGGCTTGACAATGGTGTTCCCCCAAGACATAGATGGTGGGGGAACCTGGTGATAGTGGTGCTTTAAAGGTCAGAGGGATGTGCTTGGGAATTTAATATTGTGTATATTTATTGTCTGACATTTATGTGGCAGCAATGCTATCTGTCACATGTCAGTACACACCTGGAAGTTGTCCAGATTCTTCTGTAGGCTGACATGTGCTGCGCCATTTTTAGAGGAGTTGTGAATGGAACAGTCGAATCATCAGTGAACAGCCCCACTCCTGACTTTATGATAGAAGGAAAGTTATTGAAGTCATGAAGCAGCTGAAGATAGTTGGGTCAAAGACTCTTACCTGAGGAGCTCTGGCAGTAATGTCCTGGGGCTACACACCTTCATTGTCGCCACTGTAGATTATATTTGTAACAGCTTTGTAGACATCAGGGTAGGTACCAAGTGGCTACTCTGATTTTATCATTAACAAATGTTTCAGCATGAACCATTCACAGCATCAATGTTACTGCACTCAAGATTGATACCATAATCAGTCAAAATTTACAGTTTCTCAATGTGCAGGTGTGGCTTCAGATTTCCTTGTAATATGCAGTTCTAATAAAAGGTTAGGATATTTATGATGAGGATCTTTATTGCATCAATCCAGTTGGTGTTACCTTATGCTGTGATTGGGTTTTTGCCTGCTGATATACCTGGATCATATTTTGTTTGCATCCCTATCCAATTCCATCCTCGGATCTTTTGTCATCATTTATTAAGACTACAGACCAATGTGCCTCAGCCATTCTCAAGCCATAAAGCTTTTAAATGTACCAATGGATGGCTAGCATGATTCCTCCTCTAATGAAGAACTTTGAGTTATCTTGTTGACATATATCAGATAGATCAAGAAGTTCTTCAGTTCAATTCAGGTCATGTGAGTTGGGGCAGCAGTGAGAATGCTTCAATTAAGCATAGTTCTCAATTCTGAGGAGCTGTTAAACCAGCCAGAGCTTTCACTCATGATCCCCATCCAGTCACCTTGATGTATGTGCACATTGGGTAAGCACAAGATCAGCCTTGGCTGTGATATCTCATTGTTAAATGGCCAACTAACATTCAGTGTTCAAGTCTAGACATGGAGAATAGCCATTTGGCTAAGGAACCAGAGAATATCAGGTATCTCTGGAATTGTACCATAAGTTGAGTCACTGCATTCATGAGATAAAGGGTAGAGAGAGAAAATTGCAAGTGGGGTAAAGAGCTACATCACGCGGGATTCGCTAATCCTTCCTGTTCTCCTCAACCTTCCTTAGTGGGAGGTGGCAGAAGTTTGGCACTCCTTAGTGCCTTGATATTTGCCTTTCTTTCAGCTTGCTCACATTGTATATTTTTATAAACACACTCCTGAATTATAAGATACCAACAGATGGCCATTTGGGATAACTGTATATCCCAGAGGCTCAATCAAACTTCCTTTGATGGATATCCAATCTGGGCTCTAATTTTCCATAATCCTCTCTCCCTCCTCCGCTGCGGTTTCTGCAGATGGATACCTCCACGGATAGTGGTGGTTATTTATTTTTCTACCCTGTCTTTGAGAATTAATCAAGTTTCATATCAACCACGTAGAACTTCTTGAAGTTTTACGGTTCGTTCCTCCTCCCCACTCCACCTTGCCCTTCTCTAATTATACAGGAGAACATGTCCTTAATCAATGCACCAGCACCAGCTAACCTTCAATGCAGGTGTGTTCAGCAATCGCAATCAGCAATCTATGCCTTAGAGTTGCTAAGCATTGCTCCCTTCATTCCTTTACTCCCCACTGTTCTAGGAAAACAGAATTCAGTGGCTAGTGTCAGAAAATGAATCCATTGTTTTCTTTCCTTGTTGTTTTGATTTAATATCTCTTTGGGGAATAATGTCATGACTAGAGCATTCACTTCCTGTCACCCTTAAAGAAGGCATTCTCCTATTTCCACATTACCATCTTGCCCTGCTTTGAGTTTATTCCTTTCTACATGGACTCATTCCATGGAGGGTAGATATACACGCTGTTGTTGAGGTTCTTTCCTTAGGGGATTAGTAGTGGAAAGGAGTACTTCTTGCATATTTTCTCCGCCAGGAAAGAGCACACCAATCAGACAATTAGGACATCATAGAGTTTGTTTACTCGGCTAGACCTCTATTTTACTCTGACTCCCTGACTACTAAATTTTCACCATCGCAGGATAGAAAGGTGAGCAGAATTCACCACTAAGCCCAGTACTTGTGCCTTAACTTCACATTTTCCTTAAGTGAACAGCACACCTGGTGATTTTCACAGCATGATCAGCCCATTGTAACTACCATAGTTTATGGGAGTTAGATACTAATTGCTCAGTCTGTGCAGTGCATCTCGCCATGAGCCATGCATCTCGGGTTCAACTTCTGCTCTGTGCTGAACTAGCTGACCGCAGTCCGACTAATGATGGGTTTTACAAAGGGAATACTTGGTCATGGTCCCGATTGTTATTCAGTGAGCTCTCCTGGATGAACAATGTGCAAATATCACTTGAGAATAAGTTAGGTTCATCAGTGATGCCCCCGCAGTCCGAAGTTCACGATCCACAATCACACACGAAGAATGGCCACTGAGTGTTGCCACCCAGTCATTGAACTGTATCACAGCTTAAGTCACTGACTTCATGAAAAGGGAGAGAATTCCTTCACAAAAGAATGTTTGGATCTCCAAAATTTTTGCCTAGAATATTTTTGCTCTTCCCGGCTCCACATTCAGAAGTATTTTTAATAAAATGTAGCTTTTTGGTTTGGTGGTGGCCTGCAGTGGTGCCTTAAAAAACCTCTGGTTCGGCCGCAAGTAGAGCGCTTTTTCTGAATGCAGCCAGTGGCGCACTTCGAGCATGTACACCTCGCCAACAATATTGGATAATTAGGTGCCCGTCCTGCGCCTGAAAAATGGGTGTGGTGCCATTCAATTTCTAGGCATAAATTTCTAGGCATAGAGTGATTTGCACAGAGAGGTCTTAAACAGAGTGGAGTTAAACAGCGTGGTTTATTCGGGAATTTGGAAAGAGTGAGAATTTCTGGTAAATATTGGGTAAGTAGAAGCTGTATCTAGTGAAATCTAGTTTAACATTTTGATTTAAACCTAGAACTTTAAAATTGTAGGAAACAGAAGTTGCCTGCCAGTGGCAGTTAACTGTCAGTCAGCTGAAATTATTTGTCTGAATAGGTGTTAATCACAATGCTGAGTCAACACTTGTAAATTGGGTGTAGCTCCTCAGGGTTTAAAGCCAACAGTGTTTTAGAGCACAGAGTGGAGTTAAATAGAGTGGTTTATTCGGGGATTTGGAAAGAGTGGGAATTCGGAGAAGAGGGAAAAGATTAAAATCAATTAAAAAAGTAAAAATAGGTAAGTGATATTTCACTAGCTGCTGGGTTGGTCAGCTTGGTCCATTTTTCTCTCTTTTCTTCGGCATTGGTTTAAATTAAGAGCTGAGATTATAAATTAAAGATTCAAAATTTCAAATCTTAATGAATTGAATAAGTTAGAGATGGCAGGGTAGATGGTGTGTTTCTGCTGTTGCATGTGGGAACTGGTGGACACCATTGAGGTTCACGGCTACCACATCTGCAGCAAGTGTCTGCAGCTTGAGAAACTTTGGCTCCGTGTTGATGAGCTGGCATCTGAGCTGCAGACACGATGACACATCAGGGAGTGGGAGAGTGACCTGGACACCACAATCCAGGAGCTGGTCACACCAATTAGGTTAATTAATTCAAATTCGACCCATGGTCAGGGACAGGAGGGTGTGACAACGAGTAAGGAAGGTATGGGGACTTAGGATGCAGTGATGGAGGAGGCTTGGCCTTTGTTCTTGTCCAACAGGTTCGAGGCTCTTACTCCCTGTGTGGATGAGAGCAGGGACTGCAGGGAGGATGAGCAAACTGACCACAGCACCAATGGTACAGGGGGCCATTCAAGTGGGGGGAGTAAAAAGAAACATTGTAGTGGTAGGGGGCAATATCATTAGGGGGATTGAACTGTTCTCTGCAGCCGAGAGCGTGAGTCCCAAAGGCTATGTTGCTGTGGTGCCAAGGTTGAGGACATCTCCTCTGGGCTAGAGAGGAACTTGGCGTGGGAGGGGGAAGATCCAGTTGTCGTAGTCTGCGTGGGTACCAAAGGACAAACAAAGAGGTTCTGCTGAGGGATTATGAGCAGCTAGGGCCCAAATTAAAAAGCAGAACCATAAAGGTAATAATCTTTGGATTACATCCTAAACCAAGAGCAAATTTGCATAGGATAAATAAGATCAGAGAGTTAAACACGTGGCTCAAAGACTGGTGTGGGAGAAATGGGTTTTGGTTCGTGGGACACTGGCACCAGCACTGGGGTAAGAGGGAGCTGTTCCGTTCGGACGGGCTCCGCTTAGACCGTGCTGGGACTAGGGTCCTGGCGAATCGAATAACTAAGGCTGTAGAGACGGCTTTAAACTAATTAGTGGGAGGGTTCAGGTGAGCGGAAATTTAAAAAGGCAGTAGCGCAGGGTAGCACTGGGGGAAATGAAAACCAGAGTGTGAAAGGAAGAGACAGAATGTTTAAACATAACAGAGTATCAGAAAGTGGGGTCAAAGCAGGAAAAAATGGTAAAAAAACAAATTTAAAAGCTCTTTATCTGAATGCATGCAATATTCGTAACAAAATAGATAAGTTAACAACTTAAATAGAGCCTGCACCGCCATTCAATAAGATCATGGCTGATCATTCCCTCAGTACCCCTTTCCTGCTTTCTCTCAATACCCCTTGATCCCTTTAGCCGTAAGGGCCATATCTAACTCCCTCTTGAATATATCCATGAACTGGCATCACCAACTCTCTGCAGTAGGGAATTCCACAGGTTAACAACTCTCTGAGTGAAGAAGTTTCTCTTCATCTCAGTCCTAAATGACCTACCCCTTATCCTAAGACTGTGCCCCCGGTTCTGGACTTCCCCATCATCGGGAATAATCTTCCCGCATCTAGCCTGTCCAGTCCCGTCAGAATCTTGTAAGTTTCTATGAGATCCCCTCTTATCCTTCTAAACTCCAGTGTATAAAGGCCCAGTTGATCCAGTCTCTCCTCATATGTCAGTCCCGCCATCCCGGGAATCAGTCTGGTGAACCTTCGCTGCACTCCCTCAATAACAAGAACGTCCTTCCTCAGATTAGGACACCAAAACTGAGCACAATATTCCAGGTGAGGCCTCACCAAGGCCCTGTACAACTGCAGTAAGACCTCCCTGCTCCTATACTCAAATCCCTGAGCTATGAAGGCCAACATACCATTTGCCTTCTTCACCACCTGCTGTACCTGCATGCCAACTTTCAATGACTGATGAACCATGACATCCAGGTCTCGTAGCACCTCCCCCTTTCCTAATCTGCCACCATTCAGATAATCTGCCTTCGTGTTTTTGCCCCCAAAGTGGATAACCTCACATTTATCCACATTATACTGCATCTGCCATGCATTTGCCCACTCACCTAACCTGTCCAAGTAATCCTGCAGCCTTTTAGCATCCTCCTCACAGCTCATACCACCACCCAGCTTAGTGTCATCTGCACACTTGGAGATATTACACTCAATTCCTTCATCTAAATCATTAATGTGTATTGTAAAGAGCTGGGGTCCCAGCACTGAGCCCTGCGGCACTCCACTAGTCACTGCCTGCCATTCTGGAAAAGACCCGTTTATCCCGACTCTCTGCTTCCTGTCTGCCAACCAGGTCTCTTTCCACGTCAGTACATTACCCCCAATACCATGTGCTTTGATTTTGCACAGTAACCTCTTGTGTGGAACCTTGTCAAAAGCCTTTTGAAAGTCGAAATACACCACATCCACTGGTTCTCCCTTGTTCACTCTACAAGTTACATCCTCAAAAAATTCCAGAAGATTTGTCAAACATGATTTCTCTTTCATAAATCCATGTTGACTTGGACCGGTCCTGTTATTGCTTTCCAAATGTGCTGTTATTTCATCTTTAATAATTGATTCCAACATTTTCCCCACTACTGATGTCAGGCTAACTGGTCTATAATTACCCGTTTTCTCTCTCCCTCCTTTTTTAAACAGTGGTGTTACATTAGCTACCCTCCACTCCATAGGAACTGATCAAGAGTCGATAGACTGTTGGAAAATGATCACCAATGCATCCACTATTTCTAGGGCCACTTTCTTAAGTACTCTGAGATGCAGACTATCAGGCCCCGGGGATTCAATCCCATCAATTTCCCTAACACAATTTTCTAATAAGGATATCCTTCAGTTCCTTCTTCTCACTAGACCCTCAGTCCCCAAGTATTTCCGGAAGGTTATTTGTGTCTTCCTTCGTGAAAACAGAACCAAAGTATTTGTTTAACTGGTCTGCCATTTCTTTGTTCCCCATTATAAATTCACATGAATCTGACTGCAAGGGACCTTTGTTTGTTTTCACTAATCTTTTTCTCTTCACATATCTATAGAAGCTTTTGCAGTCAGTTTTTATGTTCCCAGCAAGCTTCCTCTCGTACTCTATTTTCCCCCTCCTAATTAAACCCTTTGTCCTCCTCTGCTGTATTACAAAATTCTCCCAGCCCTCAGGTTTGCTGCTTTTTCTGGCCAATTTATATGCCTCTTCCTTGGATTTAACACTATCCTTAATTTCCCTTGTTAGCCACAGTTGAGCCACCTTCCCCATTTTATTTTTACTCCAGACAGGGATGTACAATTGTTGAAGTTCATCCATGTGATCTTTAAGATCAAGATGTTGAATCAGTTTGGGTGAAAATAAGAAATAATAAGGGGAAAAAGTCACTCGTGGGCGTAGTCTATAGGCCCACTAACAGTTGCTGCACTGTTGGACGGAGTATAAATCAAGAAATAATGGAGGCTTGTAAAAAAGGAATGGAATAATTATGGCCGATTTTAACCTGTGGAACCAACCAGGGAGCAGGTTATCTTGGATCTGGTATTGTGTAATGAGACATGATTAATAAAGGATCCTGGGAATGAGTGACTGTAGCATTGTTGAATTTCAAATTCAGTTGGAGGGTGCGAAAGTTGGATCTCAAACCAGAGTCCTAAGCTTAAACAAAGGAGACTACAAAGGTATGAAGGCAAAGTTGGCTAAAGTGGACTGGGAAAATAGATTAAATTGTGGGATGTTTGATAAGCTGTGGCAGACATTTAAGGAGATATTTCATAACTCTCAACAAAAATATATTCCAATGAGAAGGAAAGACTTAAGAGAAGAGACAACCATCCGTGGCTAAGGAAATAAGGGATAGTATCAAATTGAAAACAAGGGCATACAAAATGGCCAAGATTAGTGGGAGGCCAGAGGATTGGGAAACTTTTAAGAGCCAGCAAAGAACGACTAAAAAAAATAATAGAGAGGGAAGATAGATTATGAAAGCAAAGTAGCACGAAATATAAAAACAGATAGTAAGAGTTTCTACAGGTACATAAAAAGGAAAAGAATGGCTCAAGTAAATGTTGGTCCCTTAGAAGATGCGACCGGGAAATTTAATAATGGGGAACAGGGAAATCGCAGAGACTTTGAACAAATATTTTGCATCGGTCTTCATGGTAGAAGACACTAAAAACATTCCAATAGTGGATAATCAAGGGGCTATAGGGAGGGAGGAACTTAATACAATCATTATCACTGAAGAAGTAGTACTCGGGAAAATAACGCGGGCAAGTCCCCTGGACCTGATGGCTTGCATTCTAGGGTCTTAAAAGAAGTGGCTGCAGAGATAGTGATGCATTGATTGTAATCTACCAAAATTCCTTGGATTCTGGAAAGGTCCCAGCGGATTGGAAAACCACAAATGTAACGCCCCTATTTAAAAAAGGAGGCAGACAGAAATCTGGAAACTATAGACCGGTTAGCCTGTTGTTGGGAAATGCTGGAGTCCATTATTAAGGAAACAATAGCAGGACATTTGGAAAAGCATGATTCAATCAAGCAGAGTCAACATAGTTTTATGAAAGGGAAATCATGTTTGACAAATTTGCTGGAGTTCTTTGAGGATGTAACGAACAGGGTGGATAAGGGAGAACCAGTGGATGTGGTGTATTTGGATTTCCAGAAGGCATTTGATAAGGTGCCACATAAAAGGTTACTGCACAAGATAAAAGTTCACAGGGTTGGGGATAATAAATTAGCATGGATAGAGGTTTGGCTAACTAATAGAAAACAGAGAGTCACGAAATATTGGGTCATTTTTCGGTTAGCAAACAGTAACTAGTGGGGTGCCGCAAGGATTGGTGCTGGGGCCTCAACTATTTACAATCTATATTAATGACTTCGATGAAGGGACGGAGTGCAATGTAGCCAAGTTTGTTGATGATACAAAGATGGGTGGGAAAGCAAATTGTGAGGAGGACACAAGAAATCTGCAAAGGGATATAGACAGGCTAAATGAGTGGGCAAAAATTTGGCAGATGGAGTATAATGTGGGAAAATGTGAGCTTATCCACTTTGGTGGAACAAATAGAAAAGCAAATTATTATTTAAATGGAGAAAAATTGCAAAGTCTTGCAGTACAGAGGGACCTGGCGGTCCTTGTGCATGAAACACAAAAAGTTAGTATGCAGGTACAGCAAGTAATCAGGAAGGCAAATGGAATGTTGGCCTTTATTGCAAGGCGGTTGGAGTATAAAAGCAGAGAAGTCCTGTACAACTGTACAGGGTATTGATTAGTCCACACCTAGAGTACTGTGTACAGTTTTGGTCTCCGTATTTAAGGAAGGGGGATATACTTGCATTGGAGGCTGTTCAGAGAAGGTTCACTAGATGATTTCGGAGATGAGGGGATTGACATATGAAGATAGGTTGAGTAGGCTGGGCCTATACTCATTGGAGTTCAGAAGAATGAGAGGTGATCTTATCGAAACATATAAGATAAAGAGGGGGCTCAACAAGGTGGATGCAGAGAGGATATTTCCACTTATAGGGGAAACGGAAACTAGGGGGCATAGTCTCAGAATAAGTGGCCACCCATTTAAAACTGAGATGAGGAGGAATTCCTTCTCTCAGTGGGTTGTAAATCTGTGGAACTCTCTGCCCCAGAGAGCTGTGGAGGCTCGGTCACATGATATATTTAAGGCAGAGAAAGACAGATTTTTGAGTGATAATGGAATAAAGGATTATGGGGAGCGGGCAGGGAAGTGGAGCTGAGTCCAAGATCAGATCAGCCATGACCTTATTAAATGGCGGAGCAGGCTCGAGGGGCCAAATGACTTACTCCTGCTTCTATTTCTTATGTTTCTTATCTATATTGTACATCCTTTTTAGGATTCCTCTTCACCCAGCTCCATGTTCTCATCTGATCGCAGCATTATTTAAAGAAATCTGCACATCCTACAGCACTTCAGACCAATCTGTGCAACTTGGACAAGGTGTCCTAGATTTTAGATAAATCCATGCTTGCTAGTCCAAGATACAAAAAATACACATATTCATAATGCTCATGGGAATACTCAAGCTATTTACTTTGGAAGGATGTGAAAAGATTTCTGAGTTATAAACAAGTTCTGGTTAATTAAAGGCAGACAGTTAAAACATATGTAACTGCTGTTGAGAATGTTTTAACTACCTGATTGCCATAGAACTGAGCTGATTCCATCCCTCTCTTCAGCCATTGTCTCAGGCTGAGCCAGATTGTTTGCAACCTTGGTGTCCTATTTGACCCTGGGCAGAGCTTCAAAACCCATGTCCTTTCCATCGCCAAGACTGTCCACTTCCAACTCCGTAATATCTCCCATCTCTGCTCCAGCTTCAGCCCATCTACTGCTGAAACCTTCCTCCATGCTTTTGTTACCTTCAGACTCAACTATTTCAATGCTCTCCTAGCCAGCCTCCAAATTTGCATACTCCATAAACTTGAGTTTATCCAAAACTCTGCTGCCCATATCCTAACTCGCACCAGGTCCCATTCATCCCTCACCCCTGTGCCCGCTGGGCAACTTTGGCACCCGGTCTGGTAATGCCCAAATTTAAAATTCTCATCCTTGCTTTCAAATTCCTCCATGGCCTCGCCCCTCCCTCACCTTCTTCAGTCCTCCGAAAACTGTGCATTCCTTTAACTCTGGCCTCTTGTTCATCGGCCACTCCCTTCGCCCCACCATCAGTGGCCGTGCCTGCAGTTGTCTATGCTCTAAGGTCTGGAATTCATAGAAACATAGAAATTCCCTCCCTAAACCTCTGCCTCTCCACCTCTCCGTCCTCCTTTAAGAAACTGCTTAAATCCTACCTCTTTAAACAGGCGTTTGATCACTTCTTCTAATATCTCCTTCTTTGTCTCGGTGTTAATTTTTGTCTGTTTATGCTCCTGTGGAGCACCTTAGGATATTTTGCTACGTTAAAGGTGGTATACAAATATAAGTTGTTGTTGCATACAAGTGAGTCTGTGGACTGTGCACTGATATTTATGAGCATTTCCTCCAACACATCCAACAAATGTTTAACTAGACACTGCGGCTCCGATACTTTCAGGGAGATGGGGAGGGTTCGGGGAGGGCTGAAAATAGACAAACCTAATGGCAGGACCTCATTAACATTTTTTAGCTCTGTTTCCCACCCAGCAGCCAAGTGGACAACCTGGCCAGGGTGGAATGAACACTAGCAGCAGGTGGATGCATCCATGGACTGTTGGGGACGGTCCCTGGCAATCAGGAAGTCGGAGAGTCCCGGAGATCACAAGGGGGGGAGAGAGTCTGCGATCGGGAGAGGGAAGAGAGCCCAGAATCGGGGGGGTAAGAGAGCCCAGGATCGGGATGGGCAGGTGAGAGCCTGTGATTGGTGGGGCGGGGGGAGGGGGGGCATAGACCCTGATTAGGATAGCTGCAGGTGGGGTGATTGTGGTTAGGGGCAGCCAAAGGCTTCTATGAGGTGCCAGTGGAGCACGCCTGCTCCTCCTGGCCCACAAAGAGTGAGGCAGCGGCAGCTTCCTGCTCTCTTTCACTGCTGGGTTTGTGCAGCAGGAGCAATAGGTCTCCCAACAGTAGTAGTAAGGTTGGGGACAGCATCAAACAAGAAATTAGGGATGCATGCAATAAAGGTACAGCAGTTATCATGGGCGACTTTAATCTACATATTGATTGGGCTAACCAAACTAGTAGCAATGCGGTAGAGGAGGATTTCCTGGAGTGTATTAGGGATGGTTTTCTAGACCAATATGTCGAGGAACCAACTAGGGAGCTGGCCATCCTAGACTGGGTGATGTGTAATGAGAAAGGACTAATTATCAATCTTGTTGTGCGAGGCCCCTTGGGGAAGAGTAACCATAATATGGTAGAATTTTTTATTAAGATGGAGAGTGATACAGTTAATTCAGAAACTAGGGTCCTGAACTTAAGAAAAGGTAACTTCGATGGTTTGAGGCGTGAATTGGCTAGAATAGTCTGGCAAATGATACTTAAAGGGTTGATGGTGGATAGGCAATGGCAAACATTTAAAGGTCACAAGGATGAACTTCAGCAATTGTACATCCCTGTCTGGAATAAAAATAAAACGGGGAAGGTGGCTCAACCATGGCTAACAAGGGAAATTAAGGACAGTGTCAAATCGAAGGAAGAGGCATATAAATTGGCCAGAAAAAGCAACAAACCTCAGGACTGGGTGAAATTTAGAATTCAGCAGAGGAGGACAAAGGGTTTAATTAAGAGGAGGAAAATAGAGTACGAGAAGAAGCTTGCCGGGAACATAAAAACTGACTGCAAATGCTTCTATAGATATGTGAAGAGAAAAAGATTAGTGAAGACAAACGTAGGTCCCTTGCAGTCAGATTCAGGTGAAATTATAATGGGGAACAAAGAAATGGCAGACCAATTGAACAAATACTTTGGTTCTGGCTTCACGAAGGAAGACACAAATAACCTTTCAGAAGTACTAGGGGACCGAGGGTCTAGTGAGAAGGAGGAACTGAAGGATATCTTTATTAGGCGGGAAATTGTGTTAGGGAAATTGATGGGATTGAAGGCCGATAAATCCCCGGGGCCTGATAGTCTGCATCCCCGAGTACTTAGGGAAGTGGCTCTAGAAATAGTGGATGCATTGGTGATCATTTTTCAACAGCCTATTGACTCTCGATCAGTTCCTAAGGACTGGAGGGTAGCTAATATAACACCACTTTTTAAAAAAGAGAGGAAGAGAGAAAGCGGGTAATTATAGACCGGTTAGCCTGACATCAGTAGTGGGGAAAATGTTGGAATCAATTATTTCGGATGAAATAGCAGCGCATTTGGAAAGCAGTGACAGGATCGGTCCAAGTCAGCATGGATTTATGAAGGGGAAATCATGCTTGACAAATCTTCTGGAATTTTTTGAGCATGTAACTTGTAGAGTGAACAAGGGAGAACCAGTGGATGTGGTGTATTTCGACTTTCAAAAGGCTTTTGACAAGGTCCCACACAAGAGATTGGTGTGCAAATTCAAAGCACATGGTATTGGGGGTAATATACTGACGTGGATAGAGAACTGGTTGGCAGACAGGAAGCAGAGAGTCGGGATAAACGGGTCATTTTCAGAATGGTAGGCTGTGACTAGTGGAGTGCCGCAGGGCTCAGTGCTGGGACCCCAGCTCTTTACAATATACATCAATGATTTGGATGAAGGAATTGAGTGTAATATCTCCAAGTTTGTAGATAACACTAAACTGGGTGGCGGTGTGAGCTGTGAGGGGGACACTAAGAGGCTGCAGAGTGACGTGGATAGGTTAGGTGAGTGGGCAAATGCATGGCAGATGCAGTATAATGTGGATAAATGTGAGGCTATCCACTTTGGGGGCAAAAACGTGAAGAAAGAATATTATCTGAATGGTGGCAGATTAGGAAAAGGGGAGGTGCAATGAGACCTGAGTGTCATGGTTCATCGGTCATTGAAAGTTGGCATGCAGGTACAGCAGGCGGTGAAGAAGGCAAATGGTATGTTGGCCTTCATAGCTCGGGGATTTGAGTATAGGAGCAGGGAGGTCTTACTGCAGTTGTACAGGGCCTTGGTGAGGCCACACCTGGAATATTGTGTTCAGTTTTAGTCTCCTAATCTGAGGAAGGATGTTCTTGCTATTGAGTGAGTGCAGCGAAGGTTCACCAGACTGATTCCTGGGATGGCAGGACTGACATATGAGGAGAGACTGGATCAACTGGGCCTTTATACACTGGAGTTTAGAAGGATGAGAGGGGATCTCATAGAAACATATACCATTCTGACGGGACGGGACAGGTTAGATGCGGGTAGAATGTTCCTGATGTTGGGGAAGTCCAGCACCGGGGACACAATCTTCGGATAAGGGGTAGGCCATTTAGGACTGAGATGAAGAGAAACTTCTTCACTCAGAGAGTTGTTAACCTGTGGAATTCCCTGCCGCAGAGAGTTGTTGATGCCAGTTCATTGGATATATTCAAGAGGGAGTTAGATATGGCCCTTACGGCTAAAGGGATCAAGGGGTATGGAGAGAAAGCAGGAAAGGGATAATGAGGGAATGATCAGCCATGATCTTATTGAATGGTGGTGCAGGCTCAAAGTGCCGAATGGCCTACTCCTGCACTTATTTTCTATGTTTCTATGTTTCTATTTTTCCAATTTCACTGTAGCAGCCCAATTTAAGTAGTTTAATTAAGTGTTCCAGCTCTCCTTGGCCGGACACTCGGATACCACGATATCCACCGCCGTTAAAAAAAGGAGTGGCCTCCTGCGCAGTGTGTTGGGGCCGTGTTTCCTGTCTTTATCTCTTTATCCACCCTCGGCCCTCTTCCACCCGTCGTGGTGGTGGCGGGGGCGGGGAGACGGGTTAATATCGAAGCCTGTCAATCCACGGTCCTACTCCACATTTCTATAAAACACCATCCAATTGGAATCACATAGATCTTCTCTCATTGGAAATGAAAATGCAGCCTTAATGTTGTCGAAAGTAGGCTAGAAATTGCATGATCTGGGAACCACAATTCTGTTACTTCTGTCGAGGTGGCGGGATTTGGAAAGAAACCCGAGTTTCTGCCTGATTGATATCACGGAACAAGATTATGCTCTGAAAGGGTTGAGCGCATCTAATGCACACTCTACTTACACAGCTCCTGCATTTTGGGGGTGTATCTGGCGGGCAGTGGGGGGGGGGGTGCCATGATGGGACATTCCTGGGCTAATCCAGCTAATCCGGCCCTGAAACGCCCATTGACAGGCCCAGTGCAATTTACACCTGCTGAGAGCAGGCGTATGTCACAATCTGGGCCTGGTGAAGGCCAAGAAGGCGAACCAGAAGCAAACAGTAAATTATACCAGAGGGGTTCATGAAATCTGAGGAGTATGCCCACACTTCCATCGGAAAGTTTAAAAAGAAAAAGAAAAATTTGAGCTGATCTTTTTCTTCGCACCTCGGATTGTGTGTTCTGCTGCTTATGGGGTCGAGGACCTCTGTTGGACCACTACAGGTAGTGTCACCACTTGAGTGCTGATTTTAGCACCGGGTGTTAGGCGCAGTCTCAATGTCCTAAATTTAGTTTTTACGCCCAAAGATGAGAGGGCAGCGCTAAAAAGTGGTGTTGAATTCATCCTCGGGCGGGAGCTCAGGAGGCCTATTGAATTTCCCGACGGGAGACTGCCACCATGCTAGAAAAAAAACGTGAAGAAAAAATAAAAAACACAACTTTTCCGATCCACGCACATACTTCCCCACTCTTAAAACTAATGAAAACATGCAGAAATAATTATCGAGGAAAACTTACCTTTCTTTCTGGGCGATTCCACCCGAGATCCGCTCTGTAACAACAACTTTTTTCAGGCTGTACGGCCGCCTGCTGGTACGGTAGCCGTACAAAGCAAATATCACGACAGAGGCGTCAAAGAGACATTGTACGCTGGATGACGTCACCACGCGAGTGGCATTAGCCAGCGCAGCGCTGTCTCTTGGCGCCTCTGCCAAAGAGCCGACTCAATTTATGTTGAGGTGTCGATGCCACTTACCGACGGCGGTAGGCTTTTGCAGCCCGTTTGCTGCCTCCTGCGCGCGGTGGTGGGTGGCATACAAAACCTAATTTCGACCCCTTAATCTTTATTAGATTGTCCTCATCCAATTAAAAATACATTCACAAAATCAATGCATCGATTTTTTTTTTAATTCAATCTACCTAACCTGGTTACAGGAGACTAATGTGGAGATACACAAATGTGGAACTCACTTCCACAAGGATTGGTTGAGGTGAATAGCATTGATGCATTTGAGAGGAAGCGAGAAAAATACATGAAGGACAAAGGAATAGATGGATCTACTGATAGGATTAAATGAAGTAGGTTTGGAGGAGTCTCGTGTGGAGCATTAACACTGGCTTGGACCAGTTGGACCAAATGTCCTGTTTCGGTGTTATACATTCTATGTAATTCTATGTAAAGTGAGAGTGCACATATGTAAGAAACATTTTGTCACTGTGTGTCTAGCACTATCATATATTTTTTAATCCAGACATGCTTGCCTGTCCCAATGTTTTTGGAGGTTTCAGCATTGGTTCAGTGGTAAGCTCTCACCTGTGAGTCAGAAGGTTATTGGAGAGTGTTCCCTGTAAGGTGTGTGGCTGCGCACTGCTCCAGGCAACCCATGCAGCCGACTTGCTGGAATTTCAATGTAGAAACCACACATGCGTGGTATTTTGAATTGCCCGTGCAGCCCCTTAAAGGGACCACACAGGGCCAAAGAATATTACAGGTGTTATATGTGTAGAATTGTATTTACTCTGTACAGCCACCAGAGGACTCATCCCCTGGAGTCCCAATGGATCCCATAATCCCTTGGGAGCACAGGTATTTAAGGAGGCTTCACAGGTTGGAGAGGCACTCTGGAGACCTGCAATAAAAGACTAAGGTCACACTTTACTTTGAGCTCACAGTGTTCAATCTGACTCTTTCTCCATACACAACAACTGGCGATGAGGTATAAATAGCGAACCCAAAGATGCAGAGAACAGTGGGCATCCTGGAGAAATTTTCAGAGGGAGATGATTGGGAAACTTTTGTGGAACGACTCGACCAATACTGCGTGGCCAACGAGCTAGATGGGGAAGAGAGCGCTGCCAAACAAAGGGCGATCCTCCTCACCGTCTGTGGGGCACCAACGTATGGCCTCATGAAGAATCTGCTCACTCCAGCGAAACCCACAGAGAAATTGTATGACGATTTGTGCACACTGGTCCGAGAGCATTTGAACCCAAAGGAAAGCATTCTAATGGCGAGGTACCGGTTCTACACCTACAAAAGGTCTGAAGGCCAGGAAGTGGTGAGTTCTTTCGCCGAGCTGAGATGCCTTACAGGACATTGCGAATTTGAAGGGTATTTGGAGCACATGCTCAGAGACTTTTTCGTACTTGGCATTGGCCACGAAACCATACTTCGCAAATGTTTGACTGTAGAGACCCCAACCTTGAGTAAGGCCATAGTGATAGCCCAGGCATTCATTGCCACCAGTGATATTACGAAGCAAATCTCTCAGCACACAAGTGCTGCTACAAGTACTGTGAACAAAGTGATGTTGTTTTCGAATCATAACATACAGGGCAGGTCACACATACCTGCAGCTGCATGTCCGCAGATGACAGAGTCCAACATCAAAGGTGATGAATGCAAGACCATTAACACCTTGTTGGCGCTGCGGGGGTGATCATCATTTCCATTCATGCCGATTCAACGAATACGTTTGCAAGGGCAGTGGAACAATGGGACACCTCCAACGAGTGTGCAGGCGAGTTCAAAGCCTGTTAATCCTGCAAACCACCATATTGCAGAGGAGGACAGATCCATGGAGGATCACGATGAACCAGAGCCTCGGATTGATGAGGCTGAGGTATATGGGGTGCACACATTCACCACGAATTGTTCCCCGATAATGCTGAATGTTAAACTAAATGGACTCCCAGTGTCAATGGAGCTGGATATGAGCGAGATCCAGTCCATCATGGGCCAAAAGACTTTTGAAAGATTGTGGTGCAACAAGGCCTCAAGGCCAGTCTTAACTCCAGTTCGCACAAAACTAAGAACTTACACTAAAGAACTGATTTCTGTAATCGGCAGTGCCGCCGTAAAGGTCTCATACGATGGAATGGTGCACAAGCTACCACTCTGGGTGGTACCGGGCGATGGTCCCACTCTGCTTGGCAGGAGCTGGCTGGGAAAGATACACTAGGACTGGGACGACGTCCGAGTGCTATCGCCCACTGACGACGCTGTTCGAACCAGGCATCGGGAAATTCCAAGGAGCAAAAATGCAGATCCACCTAATTCCGGGGGCGCAATTCATCCATTACAAGGCGAGAGCAGTACCATACATGATGAGAGAAAGGGTAGAGATCGAGCTAGACCGGCTGCAAAGAGAGGGCATCATTTCACCGATCGAGTTCAGCGAGTGGGCCAGTCCTATTGTCCCAGTCCTCAAGGGAGATGGCACCGTCAGAATCTTTGGCGATTACAAAGTAACTATCAATCGTTTCCCCCTGCAGAACCAATACCCACTACCAAAGGCCAACGACCTCTTTGCAATGCTGGCGGGAGGAAAGACATTCATGAAGCTGGATCTGACTTCAGCCTGCATCAAGCAGGAACTGGAGGAATCATCAAAGGTCCTCACCTGCAACAACACGCACAAAGGTCTTTTTGTTTATAACAGATGCCCGTTTGGAATCCGATCAGCGGCGGCGATATTCCAGAGAAACATGGAAAGTTTACTGAAGTCGGTCCCGCACACCATGGTCTTCCAGGACGATATCTTGGTCACAGGTCGGAACACAGTCGAGCACCTGCAGAACCTGGAGGAGGTTCTTAGTCGACTCAACCGCGTGAGGCTCAGGTTAAAATGCTCAAAGTGCGTTTCCTGGTGCCTGAAGTGGAGTTCTTGAGAAGGAGGATTGCGGCGGATAGCATCAGGCCCACCAACACGAAGACGGAGGCAATCGAAAATGCACCAAGGCCATAGAACGTGACGGAGCTAGGGTCATTTCTGGGACTCTTGAACTACTTTGGTAACTTCTTACTGGGTCTCAGCACCCTGCTAGAACCACTACATGTCTTACTACGAAAAGGGAGTGAATGGGTTCAGGGAAAAAGCCAAGAAAATGCCTTTGTAAAAACGAGAAAATTGTTATGCTCAAACAAATTGCTTGTGTGGTATGATCCATGTAAGCGTTTGGTGCTAGCATGTGATGTTGTCATATGACGTTGGGTGTGTATTGCAACAAGCTAATGATTTTGGGAAACTGCAACCGGTTGCTTATGCATCCAGGAGTCTGTCTAAGGCCGAGAGAGCCAACGGCATGATTGAAAAAGAAGCGTTAGCATGTGTCTATGGGGTAAAGAAAATGCATCAATACCTGTTTGGACTAAAATTCGAATTGGAATCTGGCCATAAGCCACTTTTCTCCCTATTTTCCGAAAGTAAAGGGATAAATACCAACGCATCGGCCCGCATCCAGAGATGGGCGCTCATGTTTTTTTTTTTTTATTCGTTGCCAATCTTTCCAATTCTTTGTCAAATCACAAACGCCAGAGGTCACCTTGCACACATCAAGGATCACTCTGCGCCAATGCTCTTAGCCAAAAGGCCTAGAGCCACTGCACCGTTCCTGGAAGTACTGCAATACCAGGTTCGTGCCATGGAGGTGGATGGGTCAGGCCCCCCACACACCTCCGTGGAGGTGGATGGGTCAAGCCACCCCACCCAATGGGCGCTCATGTTTTTTTTTTTTTTTAAATTCATGTCCAATCGTTATCCAATCGTTACAATTCTTTGTCAAACGCCAGAGGTCACCCTGCACCAGTCAAGGATCACTCTGCGCCAATGCTCTTAGCCAAAAGGCCTAGAGCCACTGCACCGTTCCTGGAAGTACTGCAATACCAGGTTCGTGCCATGGAGGTGGATGGGTCAGGTCCCCCACACACCTCCGTGGAGGTGGATGGGTCACCAATCCCACCCACCTCCTGTTTACAAAAATGTAAGCATATACCTTCCTGACCAGGGAGAAACCACCCGGAAGTCATGGTGGCTGGTCAGGTTAGTTATGCAGATCTTAGCCAAAAGGCCCAATGGGCGCTCATGTTGTCCGCATACAACTACGCCATACGCCACAGGCCAGGTACAGAAAACTGCGCTAATGCTCTCAGTAGGCTGCCATTGTCCACCACGGAGGTGGAAATGGCGCAGCCCACAAATCTAGCCATGGTTACGGAAGCATTTGAGCGTGAGCAATCACTCATTACTGCCTAACAGATCAAAACCTGGACAAGCCAGGGCCCCTTATTATCTCTAGTCAAAAGCTGTGTGCTTCACGGGAGCTGGTCCAGTGTCCCAATGGAAATGCAGGAAGAGATAAAGCCGTTTCAGTGGCGCAAAGATGAAATGTCTATACAGGCAGACTGCCTTCTGTGGGGCAATCGAGTAGTGGTCCCCAAGAAGGGCAGAGACACCTTCATCAATGACCTCCACAGTACCCACCCAGGCATCGTAATGTTGAAAGCAATAGCCAGATCCCACGTGTGGTGGCCCGGTATCGATGCGGACTTAGAGTTCTGTGTTCACAGATGTAATACATGCTCGCAGTTAAGCAATGTACCCAGGGAGGCGCTGCTAAGTTTATGGTCTTGGCCCTCCAAACCGTGGAGACCCGTTCTTGGGTAAAATGTTCGTGTACTCCAAGTGGATTGAATGTGAGATAATGTCAGCCAGCACGTCCGCTGCCACTACTGAAAGCCTGCGGGCCATGTTTGCCACTCATGACTTACCTGATGTCCTGGTGAGCGACAACGGGCCATGTTTTACCAGTGCTGAGTTCAAAGAATTCATGACCCGTAACGGGATCAAACATGTCACATCTGCCCCGTTTAAACCAGCATCCAATGGTCAGGCAGAGAGAGCAGTGCAAACCATCAAGCAAGGCTTGAAGAGGGTAACTGAAGGCTCACTGCAGATTTGCCGATCCCGATTCCTGCTTAGCTACCGCATGAGACCCCACTCACTCACTGGGATCCCAACTGCTGAACTGCTCATGAAAAGAGCACTTAAGACAAGGCTCTCGTTAGTTCACCCTGATCTATATGAACAGTTAGAGAGCAGGCGGCTTCAACAAAGTGCATACCATGATAGCGCAAATGTGTCCGGTGAGATTTAAATCAATGATCCTGTATTTGTATTAAATTATGGGTAAGGTCCCAAGTGGCCTCCCGGCACTGCCGTGGCCAAAGAGGGGAGCAGGGTGTTTCGGGTCAAACTTTCAAATGGATTCATTCACCGGAAACACTTGGACCAAATCAAACTCAGATTCACGGACTACCCTGAGCAACCCACCTTGGACCCTACCTTTTTTGATCCCCCAACATACACACCAGTGGCAACCAGCACCACAGTTGACCACGAAGCAGAACCCATCATCCACAGCAGCCCTGTAGGGCCCAACACACCAGGCAGCCCAGCAAGGCCAGCTGCACAGCAGCTCAGCGAGGGCCCAACAAATGATTCAACAACACCAGCTTTCACACTGAGACGATCAACCAGGGCAAGAAGGGCCCCAGATCGACTCACATTGTAAATAGTTACACTATTGACTTTGGGGGGGGGGGTGCGGGGGGAGTGTTATATATGTGGACTTGTATTTACTCTGTACAGCCACCAGAGGGCTCTTCCCCTGGAGTCCCAAGGGATCCCATAATCCCTTGCGAGCACAGGTATTTAAAGAGGCTTCACAGGTTGGAGAGGCACTCTGGAGACCTGCAATAAATGACTAAGGTCAAACTTTACTTTGAGCTCAGTGTTCAGACTGACTCTTTCTCCAAACACAACAACAGGAAACATAGGTTGTGGGTTCAAGCCCCACTCCATAAACTTGAGCTCATAATCTAGGCTGACACTTCATTGCAGTGCTGAGGGAGTACTGCACTGTTGGAGATGTTGTCTCTCAGCTGAGATGTTAAACCGAGGCCCCTTCCGCCCTCTTAGCTGGAAGTAAAAGATCCCATAGCACTATTCGAAAAAGAGCTGGTGAGTTCTCCCCGGTGTCTGGCCAAAATTTATCTCTCGACTAACATTAGTAAAATATCTTATCGAGTCATTTATCTCATAGCTGCTTATGAGATCTTGCTGTGCACAAATTTACAGCTGCATTTACCTACATTACAACAGTGACTACACTTCAAAAGGACTTCATTGGCCATAAATTGATTTTGGATACCCTCAGGTAATGAAAGGAGCTATATAAATGCAAGTTCTTTTTTTTTCTTTTGTATATCAACAAGTATAAACATCCAAGGAGAATACTTTAAGCTACCTGAACAGATACTTATAGACCAAGCAGCAGACAAGCACTGCAGGTAACATATGAATTGCCATCCATACAATCTGGCTGCCATTTTGTCCTCATAAGACTTTGGCAGCAAAATTTTGAAATCATTGCCATTATTGAAGATAATGGGAAATCATTAAAAAAAAATTGTGACTTTTTTTTGGAGACAAAAGTGAAAGATTCAAGTGAAAATTACAATGAAATGTGATGCTTTTGCTCACATTTCCATTGGCCTCTGACCTCTATATATTTAAGAACAGTAATTATTCAAGGAATGCCTAGGTACAAAAATAGGTAAAAAAACAGCAGATATCATTTTCTGGAGGAGCTATTTTCTTCTTCAAGCACAGAACTGCTACTGGTATATTAAGTGTCAAAATGTAATTCATAAAGTACCAGTGAAAGCACATTCACCAGGTACACTAATGGGTTTTTAGATTGATACATTATTTTGGTCCTTCAGACTTAGTTTCATGATTAAAAAAAAGAATATGTTACTGCTTGTCTGTTTTTTCCCCATCTGGCACCTCATACTCCCCGCAGCCTGAACACAGCCCCTGACACTGTGGAGATAGCGTTTGCTTGTAATCTCTGAGGGCTGATTGACAGCTCACATTTCCAATGTGCATTTATATGAGCTAAGAATGCAAACCTAATCTGGGTTACATTTGAGCTGGAGAGTGACAGGCCTTCTATCTGAGTAAACACGCATTTATTATTTAACATTGAATATTTTCCTTATTAAACGTAAATATAAATAATTCTGCCTATGTTCAGAGATATAATTTGGGCCGGCATCTTCCAGTGAGTTTAGACTAAATGAGATTCAAATTTTGTTCCTTTTGCATACAGATGGTTGTCTCTATCCCGAGAAGGCTGCCAGGGAATAAAATGAATTGATTGAGCAGGTCTGCTTCAGTAAGTTTTTGCTTTGGGCTCTTGTAGGCTCCTTTCCATTGCATTGTCCCAGTGCATACTCCCTCTTTACAAAAGTGGCTGGCTTTGGAGGCCCCTGCCAAAGGCCACACAAAGGATAAGCTGTGTTCCAGCGTGCATCGCTGAAAAGCCAAGCTGAATAGTGCAACGGATGCAATATGCAGGCGGTCGGGTGCAGACAGAAGACCCATTCTTCCCATTCTGCTGCTCCTGAGCCCATCACTTATATTTCCATTTTTCTTCTTTTCTCTTTCCCCCTCTTAGGCCCCTCTCTCCTATCGTCATGCCACCTTTCATTTCTCCCTTCTCGGGTACTCCGCCATTCTCCCAAATCCCTACCCCAACACTTCACCACACCTTGACCTTTCCTATATCTGTGCAATTCCCTAAACCTCTTCAGCTTTCTACCTCTCTCTCCTCCTTTCAGATGTTCCATAAAACCCACCTCCTTTTCCAACCTGTCTCTTTATGTAGCTCGGTGTCAAATTTTGTTTGATAACGCTCATGTGAAGCAAGCTTGGGATGTTTTTACTCTGTTAAAGGCACTATATAAATGCAAGTTGTTTTTATTGTGGTGTGGTGAGCGCGTGCGCAGTGCGACCCACCCACAGGCAGAATAAAAGACCCCATGGGAAAGAAGGTGACTGACAACAGCCTTTATGGAAAACTAAATTCTAACTCGGTTGCAGCACAGGAAAGTTGTGAGAGTGAAAACTTTTGCAGACGGTGCTGTTTAAACAACCGTCTAAGAATAAATAAATATAAGATAGCTGCATCTGCAACTCCACGGCCTATTTTTCCCCCCTTTTAATAAAAAAGATTTCCTTATAATTTCTCACATTAAATGGCACTTGTTTGCGAGGTATTTGCTATCTGCCATAGGCCAGTGTTTTACATATCAATTAAAAGAAATATTAATAAAATAATTCAAGGCCTATCCAGAGTGTTGCCTCAGAAGGCCCATTGTTGGGGAAAGGAACATTCTTTCCTTATCACTGACTTTAAGCAGCTATTCATCTTTCTAAAAGGGCAATTATTTGGAATCCATTAAATCAGAATTTATAATACCTCGGCATACTGAATTTTAAATGGAAAACTGTGTTTAGATGAAGGAATACATTAGTGTAAATCATTACCGCCATGAAAATCCATGACTAGTTCATTTTTCAGACATTTCTCTTCTTTGCCAAGGCAATGAGAGGCTTAACAATTACTTGATGGGAAAAGCATGGAGCGGTGGGTGTTGTCAATATGTTCAGTGTATTTTCTAGCACTGATACAGGGACAACAATCAGAACCGCAGTCCTGAGACACCAGTGATACAACTAATTAAACTGTGGTGGTAGGAATAGAATAGAACGATCTAGTATAACTGTCTGAAAATAGAAGCGCAACATTAAATGTTAAGTATTGTATATTGGTCGGTTTATTCTTTCCCATACAAGTGTAGAAATTCATCAAGGTCAATACTGCAAAACAGCCGATAACGAATCAGTTGTAAACCCTTCTCCATTGTCCTTTCCATTGACATCAATTTCTACCCCTAAGGCTCCAGTGAAAACAGCAAATGTAAGTTGAACATGAAAAAGGAAGTACTTGCATTTAGAAAAATCGCCTTTCACGACCTCCAAATGACCCCAAGTGTTTCACAGCCAATGTTGTACTTTAGAAGTGTAATCATTGTTGTAGTCATCATAGGCAGTCCCTCGGAATCGAGGAAGACTTGCTTCCACTCCTAAAGTGAATTCTTTGGTCCAACACGAGAGCCACAGACCCTGTCGCAGGTGGGACAGATATTCGCCGGGGGAAGGGAGGTTGGGACTGATTTGACGCACGTTCCTTACACTGCCTGTACCTGACCTCTTCATGCTGGCAGCGTTAAGATTCAACGAGCTCCTTGTAACGTTTCCGCTGCCCACCTTTGGCTCGTTTGTCATGAAGGAGCTCCATGTAGAGCAATTGCTTAGGGAGTCTCGTGTCTGGCATGCGGACTAAGTGGCCTGCCCGCGAAGCGGATCGAGTGTGGTTAGTACTTCAATACTGGGGATGTTAGCCTGGGCGAGGACACTGATGTTGGTGCATCTGCCCTCCCAGGGGATTTGCAGGATCTTGCGGAGACATCGTTGGTGATATATCTCCAGCGACTTGATGTGTCTTCTATACATCGTCCATGCCTCCGATCCATGCAGGAGGGCGGGTATTACTACAGCCCTGTAGACCATGAGCTTGGTGGTAGATTTGAGGGCCTGGTCTTCAAATACTCTTTTCCTCTGACGGCCGAAGGCTGCACTGGCGCACTGGAGGTGGTGTTTTAATCTCCGCATCAATGTCTGCCTTTGTTGACGAGGCTTCCTGGTATGGGAAGTGGTCCACGTTGTCGAGGGCCGCGCCGTGAATCTTGATGACTGGGGAGCAGTGCTGTGCCGGAAGTGTGGCAGCCAATTTTTGCCAGCAAGTCCCACAAACAACAATTGTAATAATGACCAGATCATTTTTTTTAGTTATGTTGGTTAGTAGACAAAAATTTAAATTATTTATTTCTTTTGGTTTTGAGGGTACTTTAGGAGGTGGCGAGAGATGTAGCATGGTAGGGTAACAAGTTGGCCAATGAGATACCTGTAAGGTTTCCAAACTAACAGCGTTTACAGGCCGTAGTCTGAACAGTGTGATGCCCATAACTGGGAGTTACCACATATACTTGATGAGAGATCATTTATATTTAATGTGTTAGCTGATCTTATCACTCAGCAGAAAACAGAGACTGTGCCAAACAATTTCTAATTGTGATTTCTATATTTAGAACCCATGAAGTTAGCAATTTAAAGAGTACTACATTGATGCATGACTTGTCCAATTTTCACCCCTCCTAAAAGCACTGACGATTTTCCAAGATGCATACTTCATGCCCAGATAGTGAGCGTCAGCAGGCTAATCAACTAAGGAGGGCATCACAGACATAAAAAAAAATAAAGACTTGCCTTTCACAAACACCGGACGCTTCAAAGCGCTTTACAGCCAAAGAAGTACTTCTTTGATGTGTAGTCACTGTTGTAATGTGGGAAACTCGGCGGCCAATTTGCGCGCAGCAAGCTCCCACAAACAGAAATGTGATAATGAGCAAATAAATCTGTTTTAGTGATGTGGATTGAGGGATAAATATTGGCTAAGACACTGGATATAACTCCACTGCTCTTTGAAATAGTGCCATGGATTGTTTTCCGTCCACCTGAGAGCAGATGGGGCCGCGGTTTAACATCTCATCCGAAAGACGGCACCGCCAACAGTGCAGCACTCCCTCAGCACTGCACTGGCGTGTCAGACTAGATTTATGTACTCAAGTTGGACTTGAACCCACAACTTTCAGACTCAGAGGCGAGGTTGCTACCAACTGAGCCATGGCTGACACACATGCCTAATTGACCACACATGCACCCTTTTCCCCTTTTCCAGCAGAACCTTCCAGTGGATGACAATCAGAAAAGGGAATCCTCGGTCAATTTTCCCACCCTCCCTAGCCCAGGTGTACTGAGGCCAATTCTACTGCAACAACTGCTGCTCCAGCTTAGAAACTCCATGCAGGTGCCAGCTGCTTCAGGGCAAACCAATATTGCAGAGGCAGCCTCAAACAGCCATTAAATAGACCCCTTATTTGCAAATGTAAAGAGCCTTCTGTGTCAGGTCTGTGCTCTGGACGCCTATTTTGTTCACCTCTACCTATATGGCAGGCGGCACATTTCTGGCTTGCAATGAGCGTGCACTTCTTGCCTGGCATATTGGAAGTTTAGACATCTGTTTAGAGCCCCAAAAAGGGGCAATAAACAACCAAATTTCTAGGCTTAGGGAACCTTCTGTGCTGTACGATACTGTGCTACACTGAATGGTGCCTTTACCCATGAACCTTCCATTAGTGAAGCCTTTGTGCTACACAGCTTAAAGACACTGGCTCTGAAATTCTGTTGGGAGGGGTTCTTCTGTTGTAACCTCAGCAGACACTCCTCCCCTCCCCCCCCCCCCCCCCAGCCCTACAAAAAAAATGGCCATTTCTCTGGCAGTTCCGCTGGTTCTCCTACCAACAGTATTGCAGGAGATCAGGAGAACCCTCAATGCTCCCACCCCATCCTTCATCTCCCGTGGAACTTCGGGACCGCTGCAACTTAACCAGTCTACATGGTTTGAACACAAAATGGTCACTTGCCTCCGACTGACCAGCTCACAGAGTAGGGCCTCTTTCTGGAAAAATGAAACACAAAGCCTACATTTTATTTGCAGTTTTGTCAGATTTTCTGTCTTGAATGCAACTTAAGGAATTTTTTCTACTCTCGGAACCCTGGTTCGAATTAAATACTGATAGAGGGGGATTAAGATTGTTCTCTTGAAAGGTCGTAAGACGAATGAATTCTGGCAGCCTCAATTCAGATTACAGTAGATACAAATTCTGCAGCTTTTGGGAGCTATTAGTCCTTAAGTCAATCAATGTTTCATTTCCCTGTAAAACACTGTTCCCTATTGTTTATCCTACCCGTATAATGTCAATCAATCACTGAGACAGGAAAGACAGCTCCCTGCTACTCAAAGGGATTAGCTCAGAAGAATTTAACCCAAATTAGGAACGCACCGTGTGGGAATAGAGAACATTAGCTATGGAAGGACATTCCTCCACCACAGTGCCCCAATACATTTTAGCAAACAGTGAATGTGCTGGCTAATTTGAAAATAGGCTTGGGGAGTTTGTAGTCTGAATAGGAACTTGCTGTGCAGGAGGGGAATAAATGCTTCGGTCTCCATAAAGAATGTTGCTATGAGTATTGAAGTACCAACCAGAGGAAATCTGCATCAATACACTTACCCCCTAGCCCCAGCTCTGTATTTCTGATTCAGGTGTTAGCTGCCACTGCACTTTTGAACTGACCTGCAACCAAGGGTCAACATCTGCACCTCTATCTGTCTTAGCTGCCTCACTCTTTTCTATCCCCATCCACTGTTGTATGCACACACTCATACATTCTTCCCCCAATGTGTCCTGGGTTGTAACTTTTAGGTTCCCACTGTTTCACATATATCTGATGTTGATAATGTTAAGCAGATAAAAAAATTGACATTGAGCCAAATGGAGATATGAGGATTGGGTGACTAAATGCTTGGTTAAATATGTATGTTCTAAGAAACATCTTAAAGGAGAAGATAGAGGTGGGGTGGCAGAAAGGTTATAGGGAGGGAATTCCTATGCAGTAGGCCGAGACGGCTAAAGACACAGTCGCCAATGATGGGGAAAAAAGAACTGGGTGATGGACAAGAGACTAAAGTGGGAGAAACGCAGAGTTCTCAGATGGTTGTAGGGCTGGAGGGGGTTACAGCGATAGAAACATAGAAAAATATAGAAAAAAATAGGTGCAGGAATAGGCCATTCAGCCCTTCGAGCCTGCACCACCATAAGATCATGGCTGATCGTTCACCTCAGTACCCCTTTCCTGCTTTCTCTCCATACCCCTTGATCCCTTTAGCCATAAAGGTCATATCTAACTCCCTCTTGAATATATCCAATGAACTTGCATCAACAACTCTCTGCGGTAGGGAATTCCACAGGTTAACAACTCTGAGTGAAGAAGTTTCTCCTCATCTCAGTCCTAAATGGCTTACCGCTTATCCATAGACTATGTCCCCTGGTTCTGGACTTCCCCAACATCGGGAACATTCTTCCTGCATCTAACCTGTCCAGTCCCATCAGAATTTGATATGTTTCTATGAGATCCCCTCTCATCCTTCTAAACTCCAGTGAATACAGGCCCAGTCGGTCCAGTCTCTCCTCATATGTCAGTCCTGCCATCCTGGGAATCAGTCTGGTGAACCTTCGCTGCACTTCCTCAATAGCAAGAACGTCCTTCCTCAGATTAGGAGACCAAAACTGAACACAATATTCCAGGTGAGGCCTCACTAAGACCCTGTACAACTGCAGTAAGACCTCCCTGCTCCTATACTCAAATCCCCTAGCTATGAAGGCCAATATACCATTTGCCTTCTTCACCACCTGTTGTACCTGCATGCCAATTTTCAATGATTGATGAACCATGACACCCAGGTCTCGTTGCACCTCCTCCTTTCCTAATCTGCCGCCATTCAGATAATATTCTGCCTTCGTGTTTTTGCCACCTAAGTGGATAACCTCACATTTATCCACATTATACTGCATCTGGCATGCGTTTGCCCACTCACCTAACCTGTCCAAGTCACCCTGCAGCCTCTTAGCTTCCTCCTCACACCGCCACCCAGCTTAGTGTCATCTGCAAACTTGGAGATATTACACTCAATTCCTTCGTCTAAATCATTAATGTATATTGTAAATAGCTGGGGTCCCAGCACTGAGCCCTGCGGCACCCCACTAGTCACTGCCTGCCATTCTGAAAATAACCCGTTTATCCTGACTCTCTGCTTCCTGTCTGCCAACCAGTTCTCTATCCACATCAATACATTACCCCCTATACCATGTGCTTTAATTTTGCACACCAATCTCTTGTGTGGGACCTTGTCAAAAGCCTTTTGATAGTCCAAATACACCACATCCACTGGTTCTCCCTTGTCCACTCTACTAGTTACATCCTCAAAAAATTCTAGAAGATTTGTCAAGTATGATTTCCCTTTCATAAATCCATACTGACTTGGACCAATCCTGTCACTGCTTTCTAAATGCGCTGCAAGGGACCTACGTTTGTCTTCACCAATCTTTTTTTCTTCACATATCTATAGAAGCTTTTGCAGTCAGTTTTTATGTTCCCAGCAAGCTTCCTCTCATAGTCAATTTCCCCCCTCCTAATTAAACCCTTTGTCCTCCTCTGCTTTGTCCTCCTCTGATAGGGAGGGGTGAGGCCATGGAGGGATTTGAACACAAGGATGATAATTTTTAAATGGAGGCGTTGGGACACAATGAGAGTTAGTGAGCACAGGACAGGGAATTGAAATTGGTGACATACATACTACTTGAATGTTATTGAAATAGCTAAGGAAGAAGTTGAAGAGAATGAGGAGTCTTAGTAGACTTGACAATCAACGTGTCCAATCAATGAAGAGGAGCAATCAACAAAACAAATAGGGACCACTGAGATTTGCTGAAAAAAAAGCAAGGCTTTTCAATGGTTTTCATAGGGTCAATAGGAGCCAAAGGAAAATTGATCCCTTCATAATGCCAACCCTCCCGCAGCCCCCTTTCCCACCCGTTAATTGAGCTGCACTGGGTGGGCTCCGAGTGAGAGCTGCCAGATTTCCTGCCCCTCTCTGATCACGAGTTGCCCCAAATGTGCTGGCTGACGGAGTTCTAAGGGGGCTCCAACCATACGAAACAGGTGGTGCCTCTGACCACCTCTCATGAGGCGGGATAGTGTGCCCACTGCCCGTCCGATAGAAGTAGTGGCATGAAACTCGAACCCCAGATGTGCACGCCCAACAAAGTGAAGTGGGGACTAGCACCCTGATGCTGCAAAGTTGGTTTTAGCCCCAGTAAATGTATCTTTATGATACACAACGCAGTGTAATCCAAAAGCACCACAATCCTTGGCTTATTATAGAGGTCAAATGTCATCCCTTGAAACCTCCATTGCATATAGTTCCTGGGTCTGTTATTGATGAGGTTTTAAGTTACACAGAGACTCCCATTGTAACACGAAGAATAAAAGCGCAATTGTATTCTCTTTACTAATAAAAGCAACACTTGCAAGTTGATTAAAATACTTTATGCCAAGGGGAAAAAACAGATTAAAAATGGTTAAAAGTTATTCTGCTCAATAAAGCGGAAAGCTCTCAGGTGAATGCACAGCACATTGTTGCCCGTCACTACCTCTGTAACCTCCTCCAATCCTATTACCCTCCGATAACTCTACATTCCTCTAATTCTGGCCTCTTGTTCCTTCGTCCCAACATTGGCGTGCATGCTTTCAGCTGTTTAGGCCCTAAGCTCTGGGATTCCCTTCCTTAAACTCTCTGTCCCTCTACTTCTCTTTCCTGCTTTAAGGCCCTCCCTCCTTAAAACCTGTAATGTATTTGCTTGATGGGTTCTTTGCTTAAGAATTCATAGCAACACATTGCTATTAAGAACTAATTGTTCTTTTTAGCAAAGGATTACACATTACACATTACACATTACACATTACACATTACACATTACACATTACACATTACACATTACACATTACACATTACACATTACACATTACACATTACACATTACACATTACACATTACACATTACACATTACACATTACACATTACACATTACACATTACCAGTTCATCCACCAGGCTCACAGCCATATGCCACATTGTGGATCACCTGAACCCAATTGCCTGGGGTTTTATTGAGTTTTGTGAACATCACATGACTGGCTAAGCCACTCCCAACTCAACTCTACAACTATTTTATTGTGAAACAATAATCAAGCGCCACCTGATTAAAGGGGGACACTAAAACCAACACATTAAACAAATTAAACTTTTGACAGTAATCTTAAATCAAATTAAAATTTGGTTTCCAGGGGTGATGATGCACTCCAGTCCCTCCGGCGACCACCTCTCGCTGAAGGCCGCGAGCGTACCGGTGGACACCGTGTGCTCCATCTCCAGGGACACCCTGGCTCGGATGTAACCGCGGAAGAGAGACAGGCAGTCGGGCTGAATGACCCCCTCAACAGCCCGCTGCCTGGACCGGGTGATGGCCCCCTTGGCCAAGCCCAGGAGCAGTCCTATTAGGAGTCCTGCCGATCAACAACTCTACAACTCTTTTGGGTTGAAGATAATTAAACATTAATCAAGTGCCCCCTGAATAAAGGCGTGGGGGGGGGGGGGTGGGGGGGGTGGGGACGGCATACACTCCAAACACTTTTGAAGTGCCCTTTTTTTTTTGTTTGTTTGTGTGTTTTTTTGGGGGGGCACTAAAACCACAAATTATACAAGTGCTCCCTAGATAAAAGGGGAAGGGGACACTAAAACCCGGCAATAAAACAAATTAAACTTTAAAACATATAAAATCAAATTAAAATTTGGTTGCTGGGGGTGATGATGCACTCCAGTCCCTCCGGCGCCCATCTCTCGCGGAAGGCCGCGAGCGTACCGGTGGACACCGTGTGCTCCATCTCCAAGGACACCCTGGCTCGGATGTAACCGCGGAAGAGAGGGAGGCAGTTCGGCTGAATGATCCCCTCGACCACCCGCTGCCTGGACCGGGTGATGGCGCCCTTGGCCATGCCCAGGAGTAGTCCTATGAGGAGGCCTTCCGATCAACAACTCTACAACTCTTTTGTTGCAAAAACAAAATCAATTAAATCAAGTGCCCGCTGATTAAAAGGGGGGGACACTCCAAAACATTTTCAAGTGCACTTTTTTGGTTTTTTGGGGGGGGGGCGGATTGGTTTTTTTTTTTGGGCACTAAAACCACAAATTATACTGGAACTGATGTCCTAGGGGTAACATTTGCGAATGCAGTTCGGGAGTGTTTAAACTAATATGGCAGGGGGATGGGAACCTATGCAGCGAGATAGGGCGAAGTAATATGGAGTCAGAAACAGATGGTAGAAAGGTAAAAAGCAATAGTGGAAGGCCGAGTAAACAAAGGCACGAAAAAAAAAGGGCCACACTACATCATAATTCTAAAAGGACAAAGGGTGTTAAAAAAGCAAGCCTGAAGGCTTTGTGTCTTAATGCAAGAAGTATCCGAAATAAAGTGGATGAATTAACTGTGCAAATAGATGTTAACAGATATGATGTGATTGGGATTACAGAGACGTGGCTCCAGGATGATCAGGGCTGGGAACTCAACATTCATGGGTATTCAACATTCAGGAAGAATAGAACAAAAAGTAAAGGAGGTGGGGTAGCATTGCTGGTTAAAGAGGAGATTAATGCAATAGTTAGGAACGACATTAGCTTGGATGATGTGGAATCTATATGGGTAGAGCTGCAGAACACCAAAAGGCAAAAAACGTTAGTGGGTGTTGTGTACAGACCTCCACATAGTAGTAGTGATGTTGGGGAGGGCATCAAACAGGAAATTAGGTGTGCATGCAATAAAGCTACAGCAGTTATCATGGGTGACTTTAATATGCATATAGATTGGGCTAACCAAACTGGAAGCAATACGGTGGAGGAGGATTTCCTGGAGTGCATAAGGGATGGTTTTCTAGACCAATATGTCGAGGAACCAACTACGGGGGAGGCCATCTTAGACTGGGTGTTGTGTAATGAGAGAGGATTCATTAGCAATCTCATTGTGCGAGGCCCCTTGGGGAAGAGTGACCATAATATGGTGGAATTCTACATTAGGATGGAGAATGAAACAGATAATTCAGAGACCATGGTCCAGAACTTAAAGAAGGGTAACTTTGAAGGTATCAGGCGTGAATTGGCTAGGATAGATTGGCGAATGATACTTACGGGGTTGACTGTGGATGGGCAATGGCAGACATTTAGAGACCGCATGGATGAACGACAACAATTGTATATCCCTGTCTGGCGTAAAAATAAAAAAGGGAAGGTGGCACAACCGTGGCTATCAAGGGAAATCAGGGATAGTATTAAAGCCAAGGAAGTGGCATACAAATTGGCCAGAAATAGCAGTGAACCCGGGGACTGGGAGAAATTTAGAACTCAGCAGAGGAGGACAAAGGGTTTGATTAGGGCAGGGAAAAAAGAGTACAAGAGGAAGCTTGCAGGGAACATTAAGACAGACTGCAAAAGTTTCTATAGATATGTAAAGAGAAAAACGTTAGTAAAGACAAACGTAGGTCCCCTGCAGTCAGAATCAGGGGAAGTCATAACGGGAACAAAGAAATGGCAGACCAATTGAACAAGTACTTTGGTTCGGTATTCACTAAGGAGGACACAAACAACCTTCCGGATATAAAAGGGGTCAGAGGGTCTGGTAAGAAGGAGGAACTGAGGGAAATCCTTATTAGTTGGGAAATTGTGTTGGGGAAATTGATGAGATTGAAGGCCGATAAATCCTCAGGGCCTGATGGACTGCATCCCAGAGTATTTAAGGAGGTGGCCTTGGAAATAGCGGATGCATTGACAGTCATTTTCCAACATTCCATAGACTCTGGATCAGTTCCTATGGAGTGGAGGGTAGCCAATGTAACCCCACTTTTTAAAAAAGGAGGGAGAGAGAAAACAGGGAATTATAGACTGGTCAGCCTGACATCAGTAGTGGGTAAAATGATGGAATCAATTATTAAGGATGTCATAGCAGCGCATTTGGAAAGAGGTGACATGATAGGTCCAAGTCAGCATGGATTTGTGAAAGGGAAATCATGCTTGACAAATCTTCTGGAATTTTTTGAGGATGTTTCCAGTAGAGTGGACAAGGGAGAACCAGTTGATGTGGTGTATTTGGACTTTCAGAAGGCTTTCGACAAGGTCCCACACAAGAGATTAATGTGCAAAGTTAAAGCACATGGGATTGGGGGTAGTGTGCTGACGTGGATTGAGAACTGGTTGTCAGACAGGAAGCAAAGAGTAGGAGTAAATGGGTACTTTTCAGAATGGCAGGCAGTGACTAGTGGGGTACCGCAAGGTTCTGTGCTAGGGCCCCAGCTGTTTACATTGTACATTAATGATTTAGACGGGGGGATTAAGTGTAGCATCTCCAAATTTGCGGATGACACTAAGTTGGGTGGCAGTGTGAGCTGTGAGGAGGATGCTATGAGGCTGCAGAGTGACTTGGATAGGTTAGGTGAGTGGACAAATGCATGGCAGATGAAGTATAATGTGGATAAATGTGAGGTTATCCACTTTGGTGGTAAACAGAGAGACAGACTATTATCTGAATGATGACAGATTAGGAAAAGGGGAGGTGCAACGAGACCTGGGTGTCATGGTACATCAGTCATTGAAGGCTGGCATGCAGGTACAGCAGGTGGTTAAGAAGTCAAATGGCATGTTGGTCTTCATAGCGAGGGGATTTGAGTACAGGAGCAGGGAGGTGTTACTACAGTTGTACAGGGCCATGGTAGTATTGTGTACAGTTTTGGTCTCCTAACTTGAGGAAGGACATTCTTGCTATTGAGGGAGTGCAGCGAAGGTTCACCAGACTGATTCCCGGGATGGCGGGACTGACCTATCAAGAAAGACTGGATCAACTGGGCTTGTATTCACTGGAGTTCAGAAGAATGAGAGGGGACCTCATAGAAACGTTTAAAATCCTGACAGGTTTAGACAGGTTAGATGCAGGAAGAATGTTCCCAATGTTGGAGAAGTCCAGAACCAAGGGTCACAGTCTAAGGATAAGGGCTAAGCCATTTAGGACTGAGATGAGGAGAAACTTCTTCACCCAGAGAGTGGTGAATCTGTGGAATTCTCTACCACAGAAAGTTGTTGAGGCCAATTCACTAAATATATTCAAAAAGGTGTTAGATGTAGTCCTTACTACTAGGGGGATCAAGGGGTATGGCGAGAAAGCAGGAATGGGATACTGAAGTTGCATGTTCAGCCATGAACTCATTGAATGGCGGTGCAGGCTCGAGGGGCCGAATGGTCTATTCCTGCACCTATTTTCTATGTTACTATGTATACAAGTGCCCTTTGGCTAAAAGGGAGGGGACACTAAAACCCGGCAATAAAACAAATGAAACTTTAAAACATATAAAATCAAATAAAAATTTGGTTGCCGGGGGTGATGATGCACTCCAGTCCCTCCGGTGCCCACCTCTCGCGGAAGGCCACGAGCGTACCGGTGGACACCGCGTGCTCCATCTCCAGGGACACCCTGGCTCAGATGTAAGTGCGGAAGAGAGGCAGGCAGTCGGGCTGAACGACCCCCTCGACCGCCCGCTGCCTGGACCGGCTGATGGCCACATTGGCCATGCACAGGAGCAGTCCTATGAGTAGGCCTTCCGATCAACAACTCTACACTCTTTTGTAGAAGACATAAATAAACAATTAAATCAAAAGCCCCCCAATCTGGGGGACACTCCAACACTTAAAGGTCTTTTTTTTTTTGTTTTTTTGGGCACTAAAACATACGTTATACACATGCCACCTATAAAACAACAGCTCTACAACTCTTTTTGTAGAAAATAATAAATAAATAAACATTAAATCAAGTGCCCCCCCGATCTGGGGGACACTCCAGACACTTTTCAACTGCCTCTTTTTTAAAAAAAATGTTTTTTTTTTTGTTGTTTTTTTTTGGGGGGGTTTTTGTGATTTTTTTGGGGGGCATTAAAACCATATATTTTACAAGTGCCCCCTATAAAAGGGCCAACAACTCTACAACTCTTTTGGAGTAAAACATAATTAACATTAAATGAAGTGCCCCCTAATCTGGGGAACACTCCAGCCACTTTTCAACTGCCCTCTTTTTTTTTTGTGATTTTTTTTTTGGGGCATTAAAACCATATATTTTACAAGTATCCCTATAAAAGGGCCAACAACTCTACAAACCAGTGAGCATACTCACAGGTGCATACATTACAAAACCTCCCTCTTTGACCAAGATTTTGGTCAGCTGTCCTAATATCTCCTTATAAGGCTCGGGGTCAAATTTTGTCTGTGAAGCACCTTGGGATGTTTTATTACATTCCAGTGCTATATAAATGCAAGTTGCTGTTGCAATTTTAACACAAGCAGTGTGCACACCTCTGACTTCCGTTAAGTGGAACGGAAAATTTCTGTACCACGCAACCTCCTGGACGCTGCTGCGAGCAATCCTGGAGAAAAATCATAGGGGCATTAAAAAATTGCATGTTTTTTCAATTTTCTTTGAACATTTTCATTTATTGGTTATAAAAATACTGGAGATGTGGTAAAAGGCTGTTTGACTGACAAGTCAAGAATCATACAATCGGAAAATGAAGCGTCTGATCATTATCCAATTGGTGTGGGAAGACGGTGTGATGCGAGGATGCTGTGTCGAGCGACCAATAGTGGGACGGATTGGTTGGAGGTGGGAGATCATGTGATGAAACCTCTAGGAATATGTCCAAGCCGAGTTGGCAACCCAAGCAGAATGTGAGTTGCCTGCTATCTTAACGAGATTATAAATCTAGTTAATCCTTCCAGGATTGAGTTTGCTCGAGAGAAAACATGAGGCATTTGATTAGAGAGACGTAAAGGTTAGTCTGCCATGAGAAGGAACAATTCCATTACCACCTGAAGGTGGTGAAGTGTGTTGTAGCATAGGAAAAACTGTAACCATGAGGTATGGGTATGGAAGATGTCACTTCATTTGCCTGCTATCAGGTTGCTGTGAGTTTTCCCTATAAACATCACTACGGCTTTCTAAAGCCTAATGACTGGCAGTTTGTCAGATACCATGTATAATGTATGCTCTTAAAGGGCTTTAATGAGAGTCGGGGACTTTGAAGAAGCAGCGGAATGATCATTTTTTTCTTAATTGCATCCCTGTCTGTATCTCTAAATGAAGCCATTACTACAGCCAAGCTGTCTAAATTACACACACAATTAGAATCATTTCCAGCGAAGGCTGTGCTTGCTGAATAATAAACGGCTACCTCTGCTAATGCCGGGATTGAATGATCACTGCTCTTCATGTAGCTGTTACTACTACTATTACTACCACTAAATTTCCAGCAGCTCAGCAGCGATGATGGAGCTGAATTAATTCACTAGCCCGGCTGCTTCAGCCATCTGTATCCCATCCTGTGACAGGTCACTCTTGACATTGTCTATCCAGCGTTTCCTTGGTCTTCCTCGGGTTCTTGTTCCACGTATCTTTGTATGTAGGACCATGAAAGATATTCTAGCTGTAAAAAATCAGAAACGTCATTAATCTGGCATGTCCAAAACTAGATGAAAGAAGTATAGTCCAGCTGTGGATATGAAGGTTGTAATCCAAAGACTTTGCAATTTTGAGAGCCAGATTTAAGTATTCTTGCATCCAAAATACTATTTTAAAAGGACATGTGTCGATCAGACAGCTATGTGTCATAAAATGTATAAAAATACGGGTTGTTATAAAGAAAAAATAAACTTTACATTTATACAGTGCCTTTCACGGCCTCAGGCTGTCCCAAAGTGCTTTACAACCAATGAAGTAATGTTGGGGGCCGAAATTCAGGGTCCGGATAAGGCCTGTTACTGCCGTTTTGTGGCGGCCATGCAGCGGAATCGAGTGGCCGCCGCATTGCCGTCAATTGGCCGCCACGACCCAACTTCAGCTCGGGGATTTTTCGGCCTGTCCCCACTTCCGCCCCACTGCTGCCAACCGCTGCAAGCACGTCATCAAAGTGTGCACCGCCCACACTTCCATTCCACTCCACCCAAAATTTACCTGAAAGAAATCAATGATCTGCCGTGCGGTGCCCCCGACAGCTTTTTCTGTCGGGGCACCTTGTTTTGTGCGTGTGACCCTCGGTAGCACTGTAGCCCTTCAAGGGGAGGGTGTACCGCCGTGGATGCCATGTTTTTCCTTACCGATTGATCGGATAATTTTTGCCCCGGGTTCAGCCTGGCCGCCAACTGGCAGCCTGACCCCCGCTTTTGGGGGCCAGGCTGCTGGCCCAGCCAAAAAAAAGTTTAAAGTGCAGAAAATCGATCTGAAAGCTGCCTCATCGCACCCGGCGGTAAAACCAGGCATGCTTGAATTTCGGCCCCTTGAAGTATAGTCACTGTCCCACAAACAGCAATGTGATACTCACCAGATAATCAGTTTTAGTGGCGTTAGTTGAGGGATAAATATTGGCCAGGTCACTGAAGAGAACTCCTCTGCTCCTCTTCAAATAGTCCCACAGGGTCTTTTCATCTACCCGAGAGAGAAGATAGCGCCTCGGGTTTAACGTCTCATTTAAAAGATGACACCTTCATCAGTGTAGCACTCTCTTAGCGCAATCACCATGATTTCAACAACAACTTATATTTATATAGTGCCTTTAATGTCGTAAAACGTCTCACGGCACTTCACAGGAGTGTTATAAGTCAAAAATTTTACTCCGAGCCAAGTAAGAAGAAGTTAGGGCAGATGACCAAAAGCTTGGTCAAAGAAGTAGGCATTAAGGAGCAACTTAAAGGAGGAAAGAGAGATGGGAGGTTTAGGGATGGACTTCCAAAGGTTAGGGCATAGACAGCTGAAGGCATGGCTAACAATGGTTGAGCAGTTAATGTTGTGTTCCTAACACAAATGAGACTGCACACAGGGAGGTTAAAGTAACAGTGCCCTCAGTCTTTATTAAGACACTCCAGAGTGAACAACAGGCCTTAGGGGCCAGCTTATATATAGTGCTCCCAAGAGGTGCTGGGATCCCTTGGGACTTCAGGGGATGCACTCCCTGGTGGTGGAACATGGGAGTGCATGCTTTACAGATACACAACATCACTCCTCCCCCCGAAAGTCAAAGTGAAAACTATTTACAAGGTGAGGCGGTCAGGAGCCTTTCTTTCCCTGGTGGACCGCCTCGGTACAAATGTCTGTTCTGGTGTGTTGGCTGTGCCCTCGCTGGGCTGGCGTGTTGTTGGCCCTGCAGGGCTGCGAGGTGAGCCTGGCCTTGCTGGGCTCTTGGGCATTATGCATTCGATTTCCTGGTCCGGGGTGGTGTCATTGATCCTTTGCGTGTGTGTTGTGGGCTCGAAAAAGGTGGTGTCTGCTGTGGGTTGTTCAGGACAGTCTGTGAACTGCAGCCTCGTTTGGTCCAGGTGCTTTCTGCAAATTTGTCCATTGTCTAGTTTGACTACAAACACCCTACTCCCTTCTTTAGCAATCACTGTGCCCTCGATCCACTTGCGACCATGTTCATAGTTTAGCACATACACAGGGTCATTCAGATCAATTCCCCGTGACACAGTGGCACGACCATTGTTTACATTTTGTTGCTGCCGCCTGCTCTCGACCTGATCATGCAGGTTGGGGTGAACCAGCAAGAATCTGGTTTTAAGTGTCCTTTTCATGAGTAGCTCAGCCGGGAGTCCCCCTGTGAGCGAGTGGGGTCTCGTGCGGTAGCTGAGCAGTACTAGGGACAGGCGGGTTTGGAGTGAGCCTTGTTTGAGGCTCTGTTTGATTATTTGTACTGCCCGCTCTGCCTGCCCATTGGAGGCTGACATGTTTGATCCCATTGTGGGTCATGAATTCTTTAAATTCGGCACTGGTGAAACATGGTCCGTTGTCACTGACCAGTATATCAGGCAGGTCGTGGCTGGCAAATATGGCCCTTAGGCTTTCAATGGTGGCGGTGGCGGTGCTTCCCGACATTATTTCACATTCAATCCATTTTGAGAAAGCATCCACCACCACCAGGAACATTTTACCAAGAAACGGGCCCACATAGTCGACATGGATCCTCGACCATGGTCTGGAGGGCCAGGACCACAAACTTAGTGGTGCCTCTCTGGGCGCGTTGTTCAACTGAGCACATACGCTGCATTGCCGTACCCAGGACTCTAAGTCAGAGTCGATACCGGGCCACCACACGTGGGATCTGGCTATCATTTTCATCATTACTCTACCCGGGTGTATGCTGTGGAGATCCGAGATGAACGTCTCGCTGCCCTTTTTGGTTAGCACTACGTGGTTATCCCCCAACAGGCAGTCTGCCTGAATGGACAGCTCGTCCTTTCGCCACTGGAATGGCTTGATTAGCTCTTGCATTTCAACGGGGATGCTGGCCCAGCTCCCATGCAGTACACAGTTTTTTACTAGGGACAGCAGATGATCTTGTCTGGTCCAAGTCCTAATCTGGCGGGCCGTAACAGGTGATTTATCATTTTCAAACGCTTCCATGACCACCAACAAGTCTGTGGGCTGCGTCACCATCAACAAGATTGCAGGCTGCGCCATTTCCACCCCCGTGGTGGGCAATGGTAGCCGACTGAGAGCATCCGCACACGGGTATGGCGAGAAAGCAGGAATGGGGTACTGAAGTTGCATGCTCAGCCATGAACTCATTGAATGGCGGTGCAGGTTCGAAGGGCCGAATGGCCTACTCCTGCACCTATTTTCTATGTTTCTATGTTTCTATTGGTGCCTGGCCTGTGGCGGATGGTATAGTTATACGCTGATAGCGCGAGTGCCCACCTTTGTATGCGGGCTGAGGCATTAGTATTTATCCCCTTGTTTTCAGAGAACAGCGATATGAGGGGCTTGTGATCGGTTTTCAGCTCAAATTTGAGGCCAAACAGGTACTGATGCATTTTCTTTACCCCGAACACATACGCTAATGCCTCTTTCTCAATCATGCTGTAGGCCCTCTCGGCCTTAGACAAGCTCCTGGAGGCATAGGCGACAGGTTGCAACTTCCCCGCAATGTTAGCTTGTTGTAATACACACCCAACTCTGTACGACGATGCATCACATGCTAGCACAAGTCTTTTACACGGGTTATACAATACAAGCAGCTTGTTGGAGCATAAAATGTTTCTGGCTTTCTCAAAAGCAATTATTTGTTTTTTCCCCCATACCCAGTTCTCACCTTTACGCAATAACATATGTACAGGCTCTAAGAGGGTGGTTAACACCGGTAGGAAGTTACCACAATAGTTGAGGAGTCCCATGAACAACCGCAGCTCCGTGACGTTCTGTGGCCTGGGCGCGTTCCTGAAAGCCTCTGTCTTGGCGCCTGTGGGCCGAATGCCGCCCGCCGCGATCTTTCTCCCCAAAAACTCCACTTCTGTTGCCATGAAGACGCATTTCGACCTCTTCAGCCGCAGCCTTGCGCGATCCAGACTCTGGAGGACCTCCTCCAGGTTTTGTAGGTGCTCGACGGTGTCCCGACCCGTGACCAATATGTTGTCCTGAAAAACCACCGTGCGTGGTACCGACTTGAGTCAGCTCTCCATGTTTCTCTGGAAGATCGCTGCAGCTGACCGAATTCCAAACGGGTATCTGTTGTAGATGAACAGTCCCTTGAGCGTGTTGATTCAGGTGAGGCCCTTCGAAGACTCCTCCAGCTCCTGCGTCATGGTCGAGCTTGGTGAACGTCTTGCCTCCTGCCAGCGTCGCAAATAGATCGTCTGCCTTAGGTAGTGGGTATTGATTCTGTAGCGAGAAACGATTAATAGTTACTTTATAATCGCCGCAAATCCTGACCGTGCCATCACTTTTGAGTACTGGAACAATCGGGCTGGCCCACTCACTGAATTCCACTGGGGAGATGATGCTCTCGCGTTGCAGTTTGTCCAGCTCGATTTCCACTCTCTCCCTCATCATGTGAGGTCCCGCTCGCGCCTTGTGGTGAATGGGTCATGCCTCTGGGACCAAGTGGATCCGCACTTTCGCCCCGGAAAAGTTTCCAATGCCTGGCTCAAAAAGAGAAGGAAATTTATCAACAATCTGGGTACATGAGGCCTCATCAACATGTGATAGCGCTCGGATGTCATCCCGATTCCAGCGGATTTTGCCTAGCCAGCTCCTTCCAAGCAGTGTGGGGCCATCGCCCGGGACAATTCAGAGTGGCAGTTCATGCACCGTGCCCTCGTAGGTGACCATGACCATGGCGCTGCCCAGGACAGTGATAAACTCTTTGGTGTACGTTCTCAGTTTCATGTGGATGGGGCTCAGGGCTGGTCTGAGTGCCTTGTTGCACCACAGTCTCTCAAACGTCTTTTTACTCATGATAGACTGACTAGCGCCAGTGTCCAGTTCCATGGCTATGGGTAAGCCATTCAATTTTACATTTAGCATTATCGGTGGACATTTCGTCCAAAATGTGTGCACCGCGTGTACTTTGTGCCTCCTCTCTCTGAGGCTCGAAATTGCTTTGATCCACCATGGACCGATCTTCTTCTGCCACGTGGTGGTTAGCAGGTTTTGCAGAGCTTGCAGCTCATCTGCAAGCTCGTTGGAGGTGCCCATTGTTCCACAGCTCTTGCAAACATACCTTTTGAAGCGGCATGAATAGGCTGAATGGAAGCCTCCACAATGCCAACAAGGTGTGAATTGCCTTGCATTCATCCTTTGTTACTGACTCTGAGTCATCTGGGTCACCTGAGGCCTGCTGGCAGTTGCAGACTCGTGGTTTCTGCCCTGTACATTTCTACTCGTAAACACAGTTCCAGTTAATTCATGAACATTGCTAGCACTTGGGTGCTGAGAGATTTTTTTTGTGTTATCACTGGTGGACATACGCACCTTTGCTGAGGGTCGGTGTCTCTATAGTCAAAAGTTTTCGTAGGACGGTCTCGTGGCCAATGCCCAGTACAAAAAGGTCTCTGAGCATTTGCTCCAGGTAGCTATCAAACTCACATTGTCCTGCAAGTCGCCTTAGCTCGGCGACATAGCTCGTCACTTCCTGACCTTCCGATCGCTGGCACGTGTAGAACCGATACGTCGCCATCAGCATGCTCTCCCTTGGGTTAAGATGCCCCCGAACCAGTGTACACAGCTCCTCATACGACTTATCTGTGGGTTTCACCAGAGCCAGAAGATTATTCATCAGGCTGTATGTCGGTGCCCCGCAGACCGTGAGGAGGAACGCTCTCCTTTTTGCAGCGCTTCCTTCTCCATCCAGCTACAAAGTACTGGTCTAGCCGTTTGACATTGGCTTCCCAGTCCTCAACCTCCAAGAATTTTGCCAGGATGCCCACAGTTCACAGCATCGTTGCATTGGATTCGTATACTCATCACCAGTTGTTGTGTTCCTAACACAGATGAGACTGCACACAGGGAGGTTAAAGTAACAGTGACCTCAATCTTAATAAAAACACTCCAGAGTGAGGAGCAGGCCTTAGGGGCCGGCTTATATACAGTACTCCCAAGAGATGCTGGGATCCCTTGGGTCTTCAGGGGATGCGCTCCCTGGTAGCAGAACATGGGAGTGCATGCTTTACAAATACACAACAGTTATCATCAGGGATGCTTGAGAACAGTTTTTGAGGACATCTCAGGGTGCTGTGGTTAGATCACAGAGCTAGGGAGGAGTGAGGCCATGGAGAAATTTGAAAACCAGGATGAGAATTTTGAAATCGAGGCATTGCTTAACCTGGAGCCAATGTAGCTCGGCATGCATAGGGGTGATGGGTGAGCGGAACTTGGTGCGGGTTTGGATATGGGCAGCCAGTTTTGGATGACCTCAAGTTTACATAAGGTAGAATGTGGGAGGCCAGCCAGGAGTGCATTGGAATCGTCAAGTCTCGAGGTAACAAAGGCATGGATGAGGGTTTCAGCAGTAGATGAGCTGAGGCAAGGGCGGAGATGGCCAATGTTACGGAGGTGAAAATATGCGGTCTTAGTTATGCTGCGGATATGTGGTCGGAAGCTTATTTCTGGGTCAAATATGACACCAAGGTTGTGAACAGTGTGGTTCAGCCTCAGACAGATGGTACGGAGAGGGATGGAGTCGGTGGCTATGGAATGGAGTTTGTGGTGGGGACCAAAAACAATGGCTTCTGACTTTCAGGTACTAATTGGAAAAAATTTCTGCTTATCCAGTACTGGATGTCGGACAAGCAGTCTGACAACTTAGGGATTGTGGAAGGGTCGAGAGACGTGAAGGAGAGGTGTCATCAGTGTACATGTGGAAACGGACACCATGTTTTCGGATGATGTCACTAAGGGGCAGCATATAGATGAGAAATAGCAGGGGGCCAGGGACAGATTCTTGAGGGTGCCCAGAGGTAACGATGTGCGAGTGGGAAGAGAAGCCGTTGCGAGTGTATTTCTGGCTACGATTAGATAGATAAGGATGTAACCAGGTGAGTGCAGTCCTACCCAGCTGGACGATGGTGGAGAGGTGTTGGAGGAGGATGGAGCGGTCAATCATGTCAAAGGCTGCAGACAAGTCGAGAAGGACGAGGAGGGATAGTTTTCATTTGTCACAGTCACAAAGGATGTCATTTGTGACTTTGATGAGAGCCATTTTGGTACTGTGGCAGAGACGGAAACTGGATTGGAGGGATTCGAACATTGGAGTTCTGGGAAAAATGGGCATGGATTTGGGAGGCGACAACACGTTCAAGGACTTTGGAGAGGAAAGAGAGGTTGGAGATGGGACGGTAGTTTGCAAGGGGTTAAGGGTTGTTTTTTTTAGGAGAGAGGTGATGACGGCAGATTTGAAGGAGAGGGGGATAGTACCTGAAGAGAACAAACCGTTAACAATGTCAGCTAACATTTCCTTTGTTCTTCAGCCTTGTCAGGTGACATTCATTGAGCCTGTCTATTTTAGGTGTGATTATTTTAAGAAGAGAGCAAAATAGATTAGATTACATTGAAGCAAAACCAGTTAAAGATCTCTAGTCTAGTCATTTTGTCCATCCAGGACCCTTCCCAGAATCGGAAAGTAATGCATGTCTTAATGTGCCTTGGTGTATGACTTTCTCAACCATATAGGGCTGGACACCACTGCCCCCACACCTTTTAAATTCAGCCTGACATAAATGTAAATCCCCCAATCCATATTCACGGCCACCACTTGACCTTGCCATCTCTCGTAGCCTCACTGCTCCCACCGTTTCAATCACCAATAAGGCCACTTTCTTGTATTGCTCTCCACCCATATCCCCCTTCCCCCTCCCAACCTTACTTCCTTCCGTGTCCGCCTCTAGAAAAAACTCTCTCCCAACTCACTTAGAACTGCACTTACAATCTAACCTTTGGCCCTCCAGTCACCACAACATTGCTGCAACTACCGACCTCTCAACCACAGTCTCACCACCATCTTTGATGTCCTAATTCCCATTAAAACCATTACTACCCCTTACCCTGCCCATTCTCATTGGTATGGCCCTCATCTCCGCTCCCTTAAGTCGAAGGGCCACTGACTTGAACGGATATAGTGGACAACTTGTTTAGTCATTCACCGCCAAATTTGGCTGGACCACAGAAAGCACTATCGGGTCCTGCTCTCATCAGCTACAACTGCTCACTATTCCAGGATTATTCCGCAATGCAAAGATAACCCTCGGCTTTTTTTCTCTACTGCAAAACGTCTTCTCCCGTCTCATCCACCCTCACCTCCAACAATAAGCGCGAGGAGCTCGTGGACTTCTTTGTCACTAAGATTGAGACGATCCAATCAGCTGCCTCTGCTGCTTCCCTCCCTTCCCCTAGCCCACCGGGCCAAACTTCCTCTAAGGTTCCCCCCGCCCCACCCCACCCCCCAAACCCTGAACTTGCATCTTTCTCCAGTTTCTCTCCAATCTCCCCTCATGCAGTCTAAGAGCTCATCTTGTCCATCAGATCCACTTTCTGATCCCTCCACCCTATTCCTACCAAACTGCTGACCACCCAACTTCCTTTTCTGGCTCCCATGTTAGTGGATATTGTTAATGGTTCTCTCTCCCACTATCCTTCAAATCTGTCGTCATCGTCCCTCTCCTCAAAAAAAAACCCTTGATCCCTCTGTCCTTGCAAACTATCGTCCCATCTCCAATATATATGGGGTAATATATTAGCATGGATAGAAGAGTGGCTAACGAACAGAAAACAGTGATCGGGATAAATGGGTCACTTTCCAGTTGGCAAACAGTCACTAGTGGGTTGCCACAGGGAGCGGTGCTGGGGCCTCAACTATTTACAATCTGTATTAATGATTTGGATGAAGGGACCGAGTGTAATGTAGCCAAGTTTCTTGATGATACAAAGATGGGTGGGAAAGCAAGTCGTGAGGAGGACACAAAAAATCTGCAAAGGGATATAGATAGGCTAAGTGAGTGGGCAAAAATTTGGCAGTTAGTGTATAATGTAGGAAAGTGTGAGGTTATCCACTTCGGTAGAAAAAATAAAAAAGCAAATTATTATTTAAATGGAGAAAAATTACAAAATGCTACAGTGCAGAGGGACCTGGGGATCCTTGTGCATAAAACACAAGAAGTTAGTATGCAGGTACAGCAAGTAATCAGGAAGGCAAATGGAATGTTGCCCTTTATTGCAAAGGGGATAGAGTATAAAAGCAGAGAAGTCCTGCTACAACTGTACAGGGTATTGGTGAGGCCACACCTGGAGTACTGTGTATAGTTTTGGTCTCCTTATTTAAGGAAGGATATACTTGCATTGGAGGCAATTCAGAGAAGGTTCACTAGGTTGATTCCTGAGAAGAAGGGGTTCTCTTATGAAGCAAGGTTGAGTAGGTTGGGCCGATCCTCATTGGAGTTCAGAAGAATGAGAGGTGATCTTATTGAAACATATAAGATAATGAGGGAGCTTGACAAGGTGGATGCAGAGAGGATATTTCCACTCATGGGGGAATCTAGAACTAGGGGGGCATAGTTTCAGAATAAGGGGCCACCCATTTAAAACTGAGATGAGGAGGAATTTCTTCTCTTAGGGGGCTGTAAATCTATGGAATTCTCTACCCCAGAGAGCTGTGGAGGCTGGGTCATTGAATATATTTAAGGTGAAGATAGACAGATTTTTGAGTGATAAGGGAGTAAGTAAAGGGTTATGGGGAGCAGGCAGGGAAGTGGAGCTGAGCCCATGATCAGATCAGCCATAATCTTATTAAATGGCAGAGCAGGCTCGAGGGGCCAAATGGCCTACTCCTGCTACTATTTCTTATGTTCTTATATCCGTTTCCTCTCCAACCTTCCTTTCATCTCAAATGTGTTGTTGCCTCCCAAATTGGTGCCCATCTTTCCGAGAACTTCAAGTTTGAATCTCTCCAATCCGGTTTCCGCGCCTGCCACAGTACCGAAACGGTTCTCATCAAAGTAACAAATGACATAGTTTGTGACTGTGACAAAGGTAAACTATCCCTCCTCATCCTTCTCGACCTATCTGCAGCCTTTGTCACGGATAAACACCTTATCCTCCTCCAACGCCTCTCCACCGTCGTCCAGCTGGGCGGGACTGCACCAGTCTTCCCGCTAAGGTGCACGGCTGCGTGCCCGCACACTAATCCTGCAGCTGCCATGCAGTTGAATTGATTTGCAGCCCAATAAAACACCAACAACTTTGCGGCCCTCGGCACATGTGCAGTATTGCGGAGCTCAGGGTATAGATTCACAAATCATTAAAAGTAGCAAAACAGGTTCAAAAAGCCATAAAAGTGCAAATAAAGCACTGGGATTCATTTCAAAAGCAGAGAAGTTATGATAAACTTGTATAGAACCTTGTTTGATTGTCTCATGATTTGAGACACAGACACATATGGCATTACTGCATATACGCTAAAAAGTTGTAGTTGTAAAATTCGCTCATGGCCCAAATGGTCGTGCTCAAAGGAGTTTGTGGCCCGCTCAGTACAAAAAAAATTAGAGGGAACATTCGCCTGGTTCCAGTCTTATCTATCTAATCATAGCCAGAGAATCACCTGCAATGGCTTCTCTTCCTACTCCCGCATCATTATTGCTGGTGTCCCCCAAGGATCTATCCTTAGCCCCCTCCTATTTTTCATCTATAAGCTGCCCCTTGGCGATATCATCCGAAAACACAGCGTCAGTTTCCACATGTACGCTGATGACACCCAGCTTTGCCTCACCACCACTTCTCTCAACCCCTCCACAGTCTCTAAATTGTCAGACTGCTTCTGGATGAGCAGAAATTTCTTCCAAACTAATTATTGGGCGTACCGCAGGATTACTTCTCCAGCAAAATGCGGTGCGTAGAGGATAGTTACATAATATAAATTATCTGCAGAAAGTCAATCCCAGTCACTGCCAGCAGTGCCGTCTCCAGGTGTGATTGATGGTGGAATTACCCAATCAACTGCATTCCGTAGGGACTACATGCAGCCAATAATGAATGATGTACAAGCTGCCATTTTTCTATCATAACCTTGTCCCTTCTCCCCTACTGATGTAAAAGCATCACTTGATTGAATGCAGCATTTTGTGTTCAGTCCCATTGGCAAAAGCGCTTGTGATGGTGTTCAGATGTTTTTTTGATGCACAATAATCATGTTAATTACAAGAGGCAATGTGTTAAATGATCCAACGGAGTGTAGAAGATACTCAGCAGCTGTATTGCTCCAGACTGCTACTAGAAATTAGTCCTCTACAGCAAAGAAAAATCTTGTAAAAGTTTCCAATTGTTCTTCCGTATCCAAGTCATTCTTAACCGATACATGGACAATCCTGGTGGATTTGAAATTCTCCTTTAATACAGTTAAATCTTATCTCTTATCTTTGAAGATTTAGCTTGTCTTCAAAAGTGGAACAGTTTAGTGCTTGTCAAGGAGAGGAGTAACATACAATGAAATGATGCTCCTTGACAAGTATTAATTAAGCAGCAGATGATACATGCATGCATCACTTTGCCAAGCTGAATCCTAGTAGAAAGAAGGTTGAGGCCCAAAATCAGGCTTGCGATGTTCCAGTCGTATTTCAATGTGCTAAAACAACACACACATTGGCGCCATTATTTACAGGGAGGTGGAGAAGGTGGGGGCAAGGGTGAAAATGGCTGGAGAATGCGCCAAGGGCAGGGATGTGAAGGACCTGCTGAATTTAACAGTAGGACCTCATTATAATTTTGTTCTTCTGTTTCCCACCAGCAACTGGCCAAATTGACCAGCGGATGGAGGCAGCAGCCAGGGACCCTTGGGGATGGTGCCAGCAATCGCGAGAGGGGAAGGCCAAAGGTCATGGTCTGGTGGAGGGGGTGGAGGGGAAAGAGAGAAGCAATTGGAAAATGGGAGGCCAGAGATCGAGGCTTGGGCGGGGGAGGGGCGAGGGGGCTGCGGGAGATAGAGAGGCAATTGGGAAGGGGAAGGCTGGAGATCGGAGCTTGAGGGTGGAGGGAAGTGAGAGGCAATCGGAAGGGGGAAGGCGGGAGATCGGGGCTTGGGAGTGGGTGTGGTCGGCCATGATCACAGCATGGAGCAGACATCTGTACTTGGAGTGGGCGGAGGGAGGTCTGCGATGGCAGCGGAGGGGATGGGGGCGGGGCGGGAGAGAGGCCGCGCTCGGTAAAGGAAAGGTTGAAAACTTCCTTGAGGGGCCGAGGAAGCACTCCTGCTTCTCCTGGCCCACAAGAAGTGCAGTGAAAGGCATTAACAATCTGATGCTGGCAACTCCCGCCTCCCTTTTACTGCCGGGTTTCCCGAGCCCTGGGAAACCTGCATGGCATCAGTAACATTTAAATCAGGCTCCCAATTGCACTAAGGGAGCCCGATTTAAATATGTTAATGAACATTCTTCATGTGAAAGTTATTAACCCCCCATCTCCTGTCCATCGTTGGTGGGGAGGGGGTGTTTAATATTGAGGCCTAAATGTCTATAATTTCATATTTCAGAAGCGAGGGTGCTAAACTCCCAAGCCACAAAATTCGCCTACTTAGCTCCGGCTGTTTCACTGCTGTGAATGCTATTTTTGCTCAGCTAACACACGTTTAGCAGTGGGAAGCATCCCCATCAGCACAATTTAAAGGGTTCATCAACCACTTACAGGTTAGTTGCTGATTGATTTCTACTGGCTGTTGTTGCATTTGTGGAAGTGTTTGGTGGTTTCGAGAGGGTTTTTTTTAAGTTGCTAAAGTCTACAGAGAGTGGTGTGGCAGGTGCTGAAGGACTTTGTCCTGACTTCAGGGATTCTGCACAGACCACTTGCTCCCAGACATGGGTGCAGTGGTAGGCATTTCCCTTGGAATACAGCATGGCTGGGAGAATGAGCAGGGGCAACACAGAGCAGGACATAAAAACAGAAAATGCTGCGGGTTCAGAAAGTCTGATTCGAAGCTATGTCGAGCCGCGGTAAAACCGGAGGCAAAGGGCGCCCCAAGTCCGACACCCACTCCTCCCAAGCCGGCCTGCAGTTCCCGGTCGGCAGCATCCACCGCCTGCTGCACAAGGATCACTATGCCGAGTGTATGGGGGCCGGAGCCCTGGACTACCTGGCTGCTGTCCTCAAGTACCTGACCGATGAGATCCTCGAGCTGGCCGGCAACGCGGCCCACAACAACAAGAAGACCCGCATCATCCCCCGCCACCTGCAGCTCGCCATCCGCAACGACGAGGAGCTTAACAAGCTGCTGGCTGGGGTCACCATAGCCCAGGGCGGGGTCCTGCCCAACATCCAGGCCATGCTGCTGCCCAAGAAAACCGGACATGCCAGCATGGTTTATGCCTGAAGACAACAAATAAATAAAGAAAGAAAGAAAGACTTGCATTTATATAGCACCCTTCATGACCACCGGACATCTCAAAGCACTTTACAGCCAATGAAGTATCTTTGGAGTGTAGTCACTGTTGTAATGTGGGAAACGCGGCAGGCAACTTTGCGCACAGCAAACTCCCACAAACAGCAATGTGATAATGACTAGATAATCTGTTTTTGTTATGTTGATTGAGGGATAAATATTGGCCGGGATACCAGGGATAACTCCCCTGCTCGTCTTCGAAATAGTGCTACGGGATCTTTTACGTTTATTTGAGAGCAGAATGGGCCTCAGTTTAACGTCTCATCTGAAAGACAGCACCTCCGACAGTGCAGCACGCCCTCAGCACTGTATTGGAGTGTCAGCCTAGATTTTTTTTGTGCTCAAGTTCCTGGAGTGGGGCTTGAACCCACAACCTTCTCAGAGGCGAGTGTGCTAACCACTGAGCCACAGCTGATACTTACAAAAGATGCGCAATAAATGGCCTTGCCAGTGTGCCACATCCTCGGAATAAATAAATTAAAAATGCATACAATTAAAGCCATGCTACCACACAAAATATCATCGATCAGACCATTGGCAGGACCTGCAGAGCACTGTGTAGCCACGCAGCTTAAAGGAAACATTGCCTGCAAGCCCCTTTGAACACTGGTATCTGCAGCCATGATGGCGGCAGTTTGAGCTTGCATGGCAGTAAGCTGACATTGCATGACAGAAGTCTGAGCATCCACTGCATTGCCCAGATGTTGGGTGGCTTCTGCTTGCGCTGCAATGGAAGCTGAGACATCAGCATCATACGCTGCATCACGGTTGGGTCTGCAAGTGTACTAATGGAGCTGGCCACCACTTCCATCTTGGAAAGGGTGGGTCCAAGCATTGCGCAAAGCCCTGTGCCAAGTTAGTGCCAGGCTCCTCTATGCTCCTTGATATTGCATGCAGGCTTTATGGCAGGAAATTGAGTGACTGTGTTTCTTCTTCATCACTGAATTCCTGCTTTTCTACCTCTTCTTCCACCACTGCCTGGCCAGGTTACAGTTCTTGGGTATTTGAGAGGAGAAAGATGCAAAGGGAGCGTTATGGTGAGGGCTGGGGGGGAAGCAAGAGGTACATGCTTGCACCACATGTCGCTTGTAAAGCAGAAGAGATGTGGAATGAGGGGGGAAGTGGGATGTGAGAAGGAAGATTAGGTATGAGGATACTGTCACGTTCAATAGTTTCAGAGCCGTCACCGGCCATGGCCTCAGTGATGGCTGTCCAATGAGCCCTCCATCGGGGTAAGGACGTGCAGGCGTACCTGTCCCCTGCCGGTTAACTCCTGCTACCTCTGGCTATGCGGCAAGAGAGAGGAAAGTGTGTCAGTGAGTGTGGTGCAATGTATTTAGGTAATGTGCCTGTCATGGTTGAATAGCTGACAATGTGTGCAAGATGTGGGTGATAAGTGTGTGAGAGTGTATGAGTCCTGATTGATAGATATTGTTGATGGGGATGTGGTGCAAATGTGGTGCATTGAGCTGTGGCTGAGGCTAGTGATTCAGTTGGTGGGATAAGACATTTGAAGATGAATTCACTAACCTTGATCACTCGTGTGAGGTCATTAAACCTCTTGCGGCATTGCATCCAGATCCTCGGAGCTTGGTTCCTGGCATTGACCGCCACGGCTATTTTCTCCCACAGCCTTCACAGAGTTTGTCTGGAGCGCCTCCTGTCCATCTCCTCCAGCAAGGCCTCCATTGCAGCATCAGAGAACACTCTGTCGCCTGTTTTGCCATAATTCAGCCTTCCTCCTGCTCAGATTCTCTACTTCAAACAGTTCCAGCACCTGTTCCAGCCATAATGTATCTCCCTTTTAAGAGGTGCAGACTGGCTTTAAGTAGTGCAGACTAGCTTTAAGTGGTGATAGCCTCGCACAAACTTAGGTTCCCTGCTGAGGCGTGTAGCCACTCAACAGCGCAGTTAGTGCTGGCTGTACGCTGAAATCATTTAAATTAGCAGGCAGCACAAAGTTTGGGTGTTGCCTGCATCAGAAGCAACGGTGGGGTTTAATCATGCATCGTGATCCTCGTGCCCGTTTTCAGGGGATTTCGGATTTACCCCTCCTATATTTTATATTTTGGTGATAAGAAAATTAAGTGACGGTGGTATTCCTCTCTCTTCTGCTGGGGATATTGAAATATTAAACCATGGTCCCTTCTGCCCGCTTAGGTGGACATTAAAGATCCAATGGGCACAATTTTGAAGATGGGCATGGTCATTCTCCCGGGTATACCAGTCAATAGTAATCCCCCAACCAACACTTAACACAGATAATTTTGGTCATTATCTCATTGCTGTTTGTGGGACCTTGCTATGCTTAAATTGGCCACAGTGACGACACTTCAAAAGTCCTTAATTAGCTGTAAAGCACTTTGGGACATTGTGAGGTCATGAAAGGTGCTGTATAAATACAACCTTTTGTGAAACATAATTTTCCTATCATTAACACCAGAATTGTGTTGCCAATCCTGATGTATTTGCAATAACCCTGTTTTAACGCATCTGAAATAGCCACTGACTTACTCTGAGTAATGGCCCAGTCTGCCTTGCCAGCAGTGGAACATGAAACTCTGGAGGAATTATGGCCTAAGCTTATTTGCAAAGCACATCTCTCAGATGTGGCTATGGATTAGCTCATTGATGCAGGGTTATGAGAGAGACTGACCTTTACAGCTCAGCTGAGTTCACAGGAAGTCAAAGTCCAGTTTTGACTAAGGGATGGAACCTGAAATGTCAACTTGCCTGTTCTCTCCACAGATGTTGCCTGACCTGCTGAGCGTTTCCACCATCTGTTTTTGTTTCAGGTTTCCAACATCTGAATATTTGTTTTTGCTTTTTGTTCACAGAAAGTCAATGTGACAGCGAAGTCTGAGTCCAACACTATACCCACCTACAAAGAGGTGTAGAAAAAGTTTCACAGAATCAAGGAAATCATGAGTAGGAATACACCGATGAAGCGTTAAATGTGAAAAGGATGGCTGGCTAATGGAAGTATCTGCTTTCTGTTACCAAAACGCAAGATGCGTAATTTATTACTGTCCAAATGTTGTAGCCGACATTCTGCAAATGCAATTGGCGACCATATATGGAAATAGTTGATTTACTGAATGAAAGAAAGAACTTGAATTGATATAGTGCGTTTTTACGACCTCAGGATGTCCCAAAGCGCTTTACAGCCAATGAAGTACTTTTGGAGTGTAGTCACTGTTGTAATGTAGGAGTGAGGCATCTGAATTGCTGCCGATTTTTAACTATTTATGCACTGTGACTGGATTTACAGGAATGACCACTCACCAATAACTATATAAAACACCTTGTGGGTTATTTTGGGGAAAGGGTGAAAATAGGTGCTAAATGGGTGCAGTGCTAATAAGTCACGCCTGTTTGAAAGTCTGGTTTTAGCATGCAATTTTGGTCCTAACTGTTGATTACCATAATTTGAATTTGGCTGGCGGTGCAACTTTGCCTGGAGGTGCAAAAACAGACACCTGCAGGTTTAGCACTCAAGCGTGATGAGAAGCAATTCTCGTGGAGCAGTATATGTGGGCTCCTCGCATGCACTTCCACTGAAGGCATGGAGTGCTCCGGCTTGCACACAGTGGCATGTTGCAGGCTGGCTCAGGGACCGAGGGAGAGGGCGCACAGTTTCTTGGACGGGACACTGGAGGTCCTGGTGGAGGAGGGATGCCCTGTACCCAGAGGGGGGAAAGACACCACCTCTCCTTCCTGTCCCTCCTGTCTTTCACTCCTACCGCCGCTGGTGCTGCTCTAATTGACCTCATGTCCTCCCCGCATTCCTCCTGCAGACGAAGGGGAACCCCTAGCAAGATGCCCGTGATCAAGCATTCCCTTTCTTCTGGTGACCCCCATAAGATATGCTTAGAAGGTAGAGTAGCACACCACTTACTCTTTTTAGGTGAAGTCCTCAGAGAATTTCTTGAATAAATGTTGACAGAGTGTTGACAAACTGTCCCAGAAAGTCTCCCTTTCAAAAGTCCTCTTCACAGCTCCAGTAGCAGGTGAATGTGAAATTGTGAGTATCTCTTTAAGTAGCACTTGAAATCCGCATCAACGCCTTGTTTACACCCAAACAGTCGGTCGCTGTTAGGAGAGGGCATTCGGGCAAGAGCTCGCCACAAAATGGGAATTTAAGTTGCAATCAGCCCCTTTTTAAAAAATCTGATAATACTCCTGTGAAGGGCCTTCGGATGTTTCACTATGTTAAAAGACCTATATAAATATAAGTTTGTTGTTAATGATCCTCTGGCAGCCATTGCTAGCACGCGCTTCAACTCCTTTAACAAGATGACATCTTGCTCTCAACACAGGATAAACCACCGTTTCAGCTTGAGACCCCATGTTGGCCTCCTTGGAATCTCTTTAGCGCCTAAAGGAACTGTCAAAAATCGCCCCCCCCCCCCCCCCCCCCCCACTTCCCACCTTTGTTTTTGTCACAGGGCCGTTGGAACGGAATGCTAATGAGCAGGTGTTCAGATATTATCTTGTTTCCAAATACCTGTTAATGCTCCAACAGCACATCACTGCATCTGTATCTCAAACTAAGATGCTGCATCCTGCTTCATTTCCAGATTGATCAACTTTGGCCTGGAGCCGACAGAAAACTTACCCTTCACCTTAAAACCAGGTGAGAGAAGCTGATACAAGCACAGGCACGATGGGCCGATTGACCTCCTTCTGTGTTGTAAGATTCTATGATTCTAACTTCGATTAAAGCTCTAATTGAAAACATTTTAAAATAAAGAGAGAAATGTCCTTGCTGTTGCAGCCTCATTAATGTTCATTCCCCAAATTAATACTCATTAACATCCACTTACTGTGTGTTAGCTCTAACTCACAGAGTGATTTCTATTGCCTGGTCCTTTTTATTTCCTTTAACACAAAAATATACTGTTTTTTCCATTAACAAGCCTTAAAAAGCACATCTCATGCCATTTTCCTCTTCTGGTTTATGTACAATTTGTGCGTGAGGTAATTAAATCTGTTGGAATTATGAACAACAACATCAACTTGTATTTATATAGTGCCTTTAACGTAGTAAAATATCCCAAGATGCTTCACAGGAGTATTATAAGACAAAAATTTGACACGTAAGAAGAAAGTATGGCAGATGACCAAAAGCTTGGTCAAAGAGGTAGGTTTTAAGGAGCATCTTAAAGGAGGAAAAAGAGGTAGAGAGGCGTTGAGGTTTCGGGAGGGAGTTCCAGAGCTGAAGGTACAGCCACCGATAGTTGAGTGATTATAATCACGGATGCTCAAGGGGGCAGAATTTGAGGAGTGCAGACATCTCTGGGGGTTGTGAGGCTGAAGGAGATTACAGAGATAGGGATTATGTATTCAACATTTACAGCAAAAAAGGTTAGAAGGATAAACCTGGCAATTACAGGCAGTCAGTTTAATGTTGATAGTGGGGAAGCTTTTAGAAACAATAATCTGGGAGAAAATAAACAGCCACTTGGACAAACATGGAGCAATAAGGGAGAGCCAGCATGGATTTGTTAAGGGCAAATTGGTTTTAACTAACTTGATTGAGTTTTTTGATGAGGTAATAGAGAAGGTGGATGAGGGCAGTGCTGTTAATGTTATGTATATGGACTTTCAAAAGGCGTTTGATAAAGTACCACATACTAGGCGTGTTAGCAAAATTGAAGCCCATATGATAAAATGGGCAGTATCAGCATGGATACAAAGTTAACTAAGAGATAGAAAACAGAGAGTTGTGGTGAATGGCTGTTGTTTGGGCTGTAGGGAGGTATACAGTGGCGTTCCCCACGGTTCAGTACTAGGACCACTGCTGTTTTTGATATACATTAATGACTTGGACTTGGGGGATACAGGGCACAATTTCAAAATTTGCAGATGGCACAAAACTTGGAAGTGTAGTCAACAGTGAGGAAGATAGCAATAGACATCAAGAAGACATAGGCAGGTTGGTGGAATGGTCGGACACGTGGCAGATGAAATTCAACACAGAGAAGTGTGAGGTGAGGCATTTTGGTAGGAAGAATGAGGAGAGACCGTGCACACAAAATGGTACAATTTTAAATTGGGGTGCAACAACAGAGAGATCTGGGGGTGTTTGTGCACAGATCTTTGAAGGTGGCAGGACAGGTTAGCAAAGCAATTAATAAAGGATATGGGATCCTGGGCTTTATAAATAGAGACATAGAGTACAAAAGCCAGGAAATTATGCTAAACCTATGTAAAACACTAGTTCGGCCCCAGTTGTAGTATTGTGTCCAATGCTGGGCACCAAACGTTAGGAAGAACGTGAAGGCTTTAGAGAGGGTACAGAAGAGATGTCCTAGAATGGTTCCAGGGATGAGGGAATGCAGCTATGTGGGTAGACTAGAGAAGCTGGGGTTATTTTTCTTGGAGCAGAGAAGGCCAAGAAGAGATTTGATCGGGGTGTTTAAAATTATAAAGGGTTTAGATAGAGTAAATAAAGAAAATCTGTTTCCAATGGTTGAAGGGTCGATAACGAGAGGACACAGATTTAAGGTGATTGGCAAAAGAACCAGAAGTGACATGAGGAAAAACCTTTTTATGCAATCAATGGTGAGGATTTGGAATGGACTGCCAGGTAGGGTGGTGGATATAGATTCAATATTGGTCTTCAAAGGGGAATTGGATAAATGCTTGAAGGAGAAAAAATTGCAGGAATATGAGGAAAGAGCAGGGGAGTGGGTCAAACTGATTGCTCTTCGAAAGAGCTGGCACAGACTTGATATGCCGAATGGCCTTCTTCTGTGCTGTCCTGTCCTATTCTGTGATTCTAAAAAATTATGACACAGCACTGAGCTATTGAGAAACATGGTGGTCCATTATTGCACTCAATAGACAAGAAAAGAAGGAAGGTATGTTCAGATACAAACTGGCCCCAATTTTAAAGGAAAGGGGGGCAGGTATCCTGCACGTGAGACCCAAAGCGGGTGGTGAATCTGTGGGTGGAATCCGTGGACCTGGAGTCCGGGGCCCTGGAGGCCTGGCAGTTCTTAATGGCCAGACCTCAACAGCCAGGTCTCAATACCATAACTTTTCTTGGTGACCTACCCGACCCCGGCCAGATCTACTGGAATTAGGTCGAAGCCGGGAGTCCCGGGTTAAGTGGTGAGGGAGGGCTCTGCACCTGTGTGGTGGGTGCTGGGGGCAGGGGAGCCCCATGGCTTTCTTATGAGGCTCTAAGAAAGAAAAGAAAGAAAGACTTGCATTTATATAGCACTTTCACAACCACCGGATATCTCAAAGCGTTCACAGCCAATGAAGTACTTTTGGAATGTAGTCACTGTTGTTGTTATGCATGTAAATATTACCAATGTGTAAGACTTGCCACAAGGGTGGGGTGCACCTGTGGGAGACCCAAGGGTCACCTGCACACCCTGGGCAAGCAGGTATAAAAGGCAGTCGACCATGCTGCCTCCTCACTCTGGAGTTACAATAAAGAGACCAAGGTCATAACAGTTTGAGCTTAAGATATACAGTCTTATGGAGTTATTCTAAACGTAACAATTGGCGATGAGTAACAGATCGCGAACTTCCACGCAGTTATGGCTGCCATTGGTATTCTTGAGAAATTTGTTGAGGGTGATGATTGGGAAGCCTTCGTTGAGCGTCTTGACCAGTACTTCATGCCCAATGAGCTGGAAAAGGCAGAAACCGCGATCAACGCAAGGTGATTCTCCTCACCATTTGCGGGTCCACGATATGTGGCCTCATCAAAAATCTGTTAGCACTGACGGAACCAATGGACAAGACATATGAAGAGTTGTGCACGCTGGTTCAGGAACACCTCAAGCCGAATGAGAACAGCTTGATGGCCAGGTATCGCTTTTATATGCACCACTGCTCCGAGGCCTAGGACGTGGCGAGCTATGTCGCCGACCGAAGGCGCGTTGCAGGACCGTGCGTATTTGCTGGATTTTTGGGTGAAGTGTTGTGGGACTTTTTCGTGCTTGGAATCGGCCATGAGGTCATTCTTCGCAAACTGCTGTCTGCCGAATCCCTAGATCTGAGCAAGGCCATCACGATAGCCCAGGCTTTTATGTCTACGAACGATAACACTAAACAGATATCATTGCAGTATCGGAACTCACCGGCAAGTACTGGGCGTAAAATAACGCATTCAGCAAGCAGAATTGTACATGGTACGGCCTATACGCCCGCAGAGATAGAATGACTCAGAGTCCGCCGTGGGCCGTGAATGTGAATTCATTAGCACCATGTTGGCGCTGTGGGGGTAATCATCGAGCCCATCAATGTCGATTCAAGCACTACGTGTGCAAGGGCTGTGGAACAATGGGACACCTCCAGCGAATGTGCAGACGTGCTGCGACTCACCACGTGGCAGAGTCGGCAGAAGATGACCGATCCAGCGCGGATTACACTGAACAAGTAAGAGAGGCAACTCAACCCGAGGCTGAAGAGGAAGTGTATGGGGTACACACCTTCACCATCAAAAGCCCTTCGATAATGTTAAAAGTCAAATTAAATGGCATTCCAGTTTCCATGGAATTGGACACGGGGACGAGTCAGTCAATTATGAGCCAGAAGGCTTTTGAGAAACTGGGGCAACAAGGCACAAAGGCCAAAACTAGGTCCGATCACACCTAGCTGCGCACTTACACCAAAGAGCTCATACCAGTCATTGGCAGTGCGGCAGTGAAGATATCATACGATGGAGCTGTGCATGTACCACTATGGATTGTACCAGGCGATGGCCCAACGCTGTTCAGCAGAAGCTGGCTAGAGAAAAGTCCGATGGAACTGGGACGACATCAAAGCACTGTCTTCAGAGGATGACGCCTCGTGCGCCCAAGTGCTAAACAAATTCCCGTCGTTATTCGAGCCAGGCATCGGCAACTTCACAGGCGCCAAAGTGCAGATCCATCTAGTCCCTGATGCATGACCTGTTCATCACAAGGTCCGAGTGGTTCAATACATGATGTGAGAGAAATTCAAGATCGAGCTGGACAGACTGCAACGAGAGGGGATCATATCGCCAGTCGAGTTCAATGAGTGGGCCAGTCCAATTGTTCCGGTGTTGGAAAGTGATGGGATGGTCAGAATCTGTGGGGACTACAAGGTAACGATCAACCGAGTCTTGTTACAGGACCAGTACCCGCTACCCAAAGTGGATGACCTGTTTGCAATGCTATTAGGGGGGAAGTCGTTCACCAAGCTGGATCTAACCTCTGCTTACATGACACAGGAGCTGGTTGAACCTTCGAAAAAATTGATGTGCATCAACACGCACAGAGGACTGTTCATGTACCACAGATGCCCCTTTGGGATTCGTTCGGCGGCGGCCATCTTCCAGAGGAACATGGAGAGTCTGCTGAAACCGGTTCCTCGCACCGTGATGTTCCAAGATGACATCTTGATCACTGGCCGCAACACTACCAAACACTTGCACAACCTGAAAGAGGTTCTCAAGCGACTGGACAGAGTGCGACTCAGGTTGAAACACTCCAAGTGTGTTTTTCTGGCGCCCGAAGTCGAATTTCTGGGGAGAAAAATTGCGGCAGACGGCATCAGACCTATGGACTCCAAGACGGAGGCCATCAAGAATGCACCCAGATCACAGAAAATGACAGAGCCGCGTTCGTTCCTGGGACTCCTCAACTATTTTGGTAACTTTCTACCGGGGTTGAGCACTTTGCTGGAACCATTGCATTTATTGCTACGCAAGGGTAATGACTGGGTTTGGGGTAAAGCTCAAGAGACAGCCTTTAACAAGGCCAGAAACCTGCTATGTTCCAACAAGTTACTTGTATTGTATGACCCATGTAAACGTTTAGTATTAGCTTGTGATGCATCTTCGTATGGAGTCGGTTGTGTGTTACAGCAAGCCAATGGGTCAGGCAAACTGCAACTGGTTGCATATGCGTCCAGAAGCTTATCTAAGGCTGAAAGAGCCGACAGTATGGTAGAAAAAGAAGCATTAGTATGCGTATACGGGGATAAGAAAATGCACCCATACCTATTTGGGCTCCAGTTTGAGCTCGAAACAAGCCGCTCATTTAGTTGTTCTCAGAAAGCAAAGGTATTAACACCAATGTTTCATCCCACATCCAAAGATGGGCACTAACATTATCTGTGTATGATTATGTAATCCGCCACAGACCAGGCACGGAGAACTGTGTGGATGCCCTCAGTCGGCTACCATTGCCCACCACCGGGGTGGAAATGGCGCAACCCACAGACTTGCTCCTTGTAATGGATGCTTTTAAGAGCGAGAGGTCACTCGTCAAGGCTCGCCAGAATCAGGACCTGGACTAGCCAGGACCCAGTGCTATCGCTAGTAAAAAGCTGCATCTTCAATGGGAGCTGGTCGGCGGTCCCAGGGGAAATGCAAGACGAAATTAAGCCGTTCCACCGAAGCAAGGACGAAATGTCCATCCATTCGGACTGCCTCCTATGGGGGAGTCATGTAATTTTGCCAAAAAAAGGCAGGGAAACGTTTATATGTGAACTTCACAGTACCCACCCAGGCATAGTCATGATGAAAGCTATCGCCAGGTCACACATTTGGTGGCCCGGCATTGACTCGGAATTAGAGTCACGCGAACACCAATGCAACACTTGCTCACAGTTGCGCAATGCACCAAGCGAGACCCCACTGAGTCTGTGGTCAGGGCCCTCCAAACTGTGGTCAAGGGTCCACGTAGATTTCGCTGGCCCCTTTCTGGGAAAGATGTTCCTAGGAGCAGTGGATGCTTACTCTAAATGGATTGAATGTACAATAATGTTGTCATGTACGTCCACTGCCACCATTGAAAGCCTCCGGACCATGTTCGCCACCCATGGTTTGCCCGACGTCCTTGTTAGTGACAATGGACCATGCTTCACCAGCTCGGAATTCAACGAGTTCAGGACCCGCAATGACATCAAGCATGTCAGGTCTGCGACGTTTAAGCCCGCATCCAGTGGTCAAGCGGAACAGGCAGTCCAAACCATCAAGCAGAGCTTGAAACGCTTGACGGACGGTTCCCTGTAGACCCGGTTATCTCAGATTCTGTTCAGCTACCGCACGTGACCCCACTTGCTTATCAGGGATCCCCCTGCAGAATTGCTAATGAAGAAAGCACTCAAAACCAGGCTCTCCTTAGTCCACCCGGATCTCAATGATCATGTAGAAACCCAGCGTCACCGGCATAACATGTACCACGATCGCGCGGCTGTATCGCGTGACATTGAAGTTAATGACCCTGTGTTTGTTCTTAATTATGGTCATGGTCCCAAATGGGTTGCTGGCACTGTGTTAGCCAAGGAAGGGAATAGAGTGTTTGTTGTTAAACTTTTGAACGGACAAACATGCAGAAAGCACTTAGATCAGACCAAACTGTGGTTCACTGACAACCAAGAACAGTTTGAAGAGGACATTACCATCATTGATCCACCCACACACTCCTCGACCTCGCAGTCCACCATGAAGATGAACCCATGCCCGACAGTCCGATCAGACCAGCCACACCGCAGTGCAGCAATGATCCGACCGACTCACTCATGCCAGGACTTCAACTCAGGTGATCAACCCGGGAACACAGAGCGCCGGATCGCCTCAACTTGTAAATAACTTGTACATAAGACTTTGGGGGGGGGGAATTATGTTATGTATGTAAACATTACCAATGTGTAAGACTTGCCACCAGGGGGCGCACCTGTGGGAGACCCAAGGGTCACCTGCACACCCTGGGCAAGCAGGTATAAAAGGCAGTCTACCATGCTGCTTCCTCACTCTGGAGTTACAATAAAGAGACCAAGGTCACAACAGTTTGAGCTTAAGATATACAGCCTTGTGGAGTTATTCTAAATGTAACAGTTGTATTGGGGGAATTGCAGCAGCAAATTTGCACAGAGCAAGCTCCCACAGACAGCAACATGATAATGACCAGATGATCTGTTTTGTTCTGTTGAGTGAGGGATAATTATTGACCAGGACACTGGGGATAACTCCCCTGCTCTTCTTCGAAATAGTGCCATGGGACCTTTTATATATCCACCTGAGAGAGCAGATGGGGCCTCTGTTTAATGTCTCATCCAAACGACAGCACCTCCAACAGTGCAGCACTCTCTCAGCACTGCACTGGAGCATTTGCCTAGATTTTTGTGCTCAAGTCCCTCAAGTAGCACTTGAACCCACAACTTTCTGACTCAACAACAACAACACCAACTTGTATTTATATAGCACCTATAATGTAGTGAATCATTCCAATGCACATCACAGGAGTATAATGAGACAAAAATTTGACACCGAGCCGCATAAGGAGAAACTAGGGCATGTGACCAAAAGCTTAGCCAAAGAGGTAGGTTTAAAGGAGTGTCTTAAAGGAGGAAAGAGAGATAGAGAGGCGGAGAGGTTTAGGCAGGGAATTCCAGAGCATAGGGCCTAGGCAACAGAAGGCACGGCCACCAATGGTTGAGCGATTATAATCAGGAATGCTCAAGATGGCAGAATTAGAGGAGCGCAGATATCCCTGGGGGTTGTGGGGCTGAAGGAGATTACAGAGATAGGGAGGGGCGAGGCCATGGAGTGATTTGAAAACAAGGATGAGAATTTTGAAATCAAGGCATTGCTTAACCAGAAGCCAATGTAAATCAGCGAGCACAGGGATGGTGGGTAAGCGGAACTTGCGATTTAGGACATGGACAGCTGAGTTTTGGAATACCTCAATTTACGTAGGATAGAATGTGGGAGGCCAGACAGGAGTGCATTGGAAGAGTCAAATTTAGAAGTAACAAAGACATGGGTGAGGGTTTCAGCAGCAGATGAGCTGAAGTTTAACATTTCCATCCTCACGATGCAGCGCCTTCCCACATCAATTGGAAAGAGAACAGACTGTTCATTATCCAATTGGATAATACTTGACAGTCAGTCAAACAGCTCTTTTTTCTCTCATCTCCAATACTTTTATGACTAATAAACAAAAGCGTTCAAATAAAAAGAAAAGAACAGAACTTTTTGAATGTGATTGTTCTCCCGGGATGCTCGCAGCAGTGTCCTGGAGATTAATCTTCAATTCCAGGAGGACAATCCTGGAGGGTTGGCAACCCGAAGTTGTGTTCAGACTTACTAACCATCTCACACAGAGCGAGTTAATGGCTCTAAAAAGACTTCAAAATGGTGGAAAGAGGTGTCGGTGCTGTCGACGATCATCATCATCATCATAGGCAGTCCCTCGAAATCGAGGAAGACTTGCTTCCACTCTAAAAGTGAGTTCTCAGGTGACTGTACAGTCCAATATGGGAATTACCGTCTCTGTCACAGTTGGGACAGACAGTCGTTGATGGAAAGGGTAGGTGGAGAGTTTGGTTTGCTGCACGCTCCTTCCACTGCCTGCGCTTGTTTTCTGCATGCTCTCGCTGACGAGATTCAAAGTGCTCAGCGCCCTCCCGGATGCACCTCCTCCACTTAGGGTGGTCTTTGGCCAGGGATTTCCAGATGTCAGTGGGGATGTTGCACTTTATCATGGAGGTTTTGAGGGTATCCTTGAAACGTTTCCTCTGCCCACCTGGGGATCGCTTGCCGTGTAGGAGTTCCGAGTACAGCACTTGCTTTGGGAGTCTTGTTTCGGGCATGTGGACAATGTGGCCCACCCAACGGAGCTGGTCGAGTGTGGTCGGTGCTTCGATGCTGGAGATGTTGGCCTGATTGAGAACACTGATGTTGGTGCTTCTATCTTCCCAGGGATCTTTTAGACGATATGAAGCATATCTCAGACACATATAACTGTTGAATTTTTAATGCTAAATGCTTACAGTGGACACATATTTATTTGACTCCCTCTTAAGGATGTTATTGCATTTGGAAGCTAATTGGTTTTTGCCCCTTTTGGCTAAACTGTATATTATCTTTCGTAAACATTCTCGGAAAATACATGTAATTTTTCTTAACTTGCACAATTGCTCACACCAATTTCATTTCTGTGTAGCAGCAATGAAGATTTAATCTTGGTGAAAAAAAATGTATTTTGCAGAGCTCAGATCAATGTTGTTATTTGGGATTGTTACTCATATACCATGAATCAAACACATGTCAGTGCCAGTCATGTTCTTCAATGTGACACTCAATGGGCCTGTCTGCAAAGTTATAAGTTCATGAACTGTGCTGTTCAAAACAGTGTGATGTGGTTAGTTAATGTAGAGTATCAGCTATTCTATGCACTATGAATGTAAATATAATTGTAATTTTCTGTCATGCCTTCCCCCGATTACTTTCAAAGTGCATTCAAGGCCAGAATATTCAAAATTTAATTGTGAATCAAAGAAAACGGTTGAGGAATAGAAACTTTCTGGAGAGCGTCTTTTCTTCCTATGTGCTCAAAATTGTGATCTTCCTGCTATCTCCAGCCATTTAGCACATCTGTGCAAGTAGTTGGGAAGCAACATCCTTTGCAAATCTTAATACTTCAGGGATGTCAAGATGTCAGTACTGCTGCAGTGATAGCACTTTTGCCTTTGGGTCCAGAAACTTGAGCACAAAATCCAGGCTGACATTTCAGTGCAGTGCTGAGGGAGTGCTGTACTGCCAGAGGTGCCGTCTTTCAGATGGATGTTAAACCAAGGCCTCTCAGGTGGATGTAAAAGGTCCCATGGCACTATTTTGAGGAAGAGCAGGGGAGTTCTACCTGGTGTCCTGGCTAATATTTATCTCTCAACCAACATCACTGGTCATTATCATATCGTTGTTTGCGGGAACTTGCTGTGTGCAGATTGGCTGCCGTGTTTCCTACATTACAGTGACTACACATCAAAAATACTTCATTGGCTGTAAAGCTCTTTGGGACATCCTGAGGTTGTGAATGGCGCTATATAAATGTAAGTCTTTCCAGGTAGTGTCTTCTGACCTTGCGTTAAGTGCTTGATATTTGATCTTGGGAGGAGGAGGAGGTTAGTATGGAGCATAGACCTGTTGGGCTGAATAGCATGTGCTGTAAAGTTCTATGTAATTCTATGAAACCAATTGAGTTAAAAAGTATAAACTGATACATATTTGGAGAAACAAAATCCCCAGAGTACCAGTACCAAAGTATAGTTTGTTTCAACATCTCAATCAAATTAAATAAAAACAGATGTGCCTCATGCTGTTATACTGCCATATACTAAACACTTCATTGAATGTGTTTCCAATAATTAGAATTTGCTGCGAAGAATTACTCAGTTAGTACAGCTCACCTTTATAAAGTAAACCAGATTTTCCCATTGTGTTTGTGCAATGATAGGTGGCTTTGAAATTCCACACATCTAATAGCACTTCATAGACTGGTTTAATGATAATGTGGGGCACAACCGAATTAGGAAGGGAGAGGAATCTCTGTCAATCCTCTCCCTTTACAGCTCCCGCAAGAATACTCAGACAGACCAGGCTTCGGCCTGCAAACCATTAAAGCTTGCGAATCTCATTAACTTTACTTACCATTTTAGAAATGGGATGGAGTTTAAGCAAAAATGCAACATTATACACCCCACATTGTTCCTGCTAACTGCTACCCAGTGCAACATGTTTATTTAGATTTCATACTGGTGTTTAAAGTACCAGAAAAGCTATCAACGTTTTAAAACTGAAATTAAAACCTGCAAGGCAAAGCTTGTGTGTAATTGAGTTTTGTCTGTACAGTCAGCAGATGTAACACCTTCATCTGAAGGGGATTATGGCATCTGTAAAAGGCTTTTATTTGTATCTATGCAATCTCAGAGAAGTACATGTCCTTCTTAAGTTTAAATACTTTTTTCCCTTTAGCCCGTTCACATTTCACAAGTTTAACCTTTCTGGCTTCACGCTGACATTAAACGAGCAGAGGAGAGGGATTATCATCTTCAGGTGTAAACAGTCCTAACTTGGTTTGCGCTGCTCTAAGACCCATCCGAATACCAAGTGCGAATGCCAATCAATTTTTTAGTCAAACCTAATTTGTATAATCATCCACAACTCCAGGTACAAACTCAGGCAGGTCTAGGGGATGACCCCACTGGTAGGAGGGGGAAAATTGTGTGGGTCAAATTTAAAGGGATGGGGACAATTAAAGGGTTATGCCACAAGATGGAGGGGCGGCAGCAATTTAGAAAACTTCTGGAGAGAATTCAACGGCATCTTAACCCATCAGCAACCATTGCCAAGGCATAAGCGGGCATGGAATTAAGAATTGGCAGGCCAGGATGAAGGGAAAGGTGCAAGTATAGGCATAAGTCTGCAGGTAAGTGATGGTGCTGCCTAGCATTTGGCCTCCCCTTTCGTTGCTGAAGCCGAGGTGGTATGACATGGGATGCCATACAAGGAAAGTTTTATTTGCGCCACTCTACAGCACCATCCCACAGGCCAACAAAGCAACATGCCAGTAAGGAGGTGCGGCCAAGTTTCAGGTCGCAGCTGTAAGGGGTTTTTGCTCTGCCCAATTACGGGGGTCTTTGGTGGCTGTTGGTGTATTGGGCCTCTCTGTCCCTTCTAGGGGACGGTCCAGCAGCTTATGGCTCGCTGACCACTAAACTGGCGGTTGCTAAACTAGCACCCCTATCTGGTTCTAAGCTCAGAATTTTGGTGGATTATGAGCTTCCACAAGGGAAAACAAAACACTCAGAGACAAGTGGTCCTTGGAACAAAAAAACCCGGGTAAGTCCAATTTATTAACCACGGTAAGTTTCCAACAAGGTCAAACTTCATCAAAACACATATCTGACACACACTTATAAACTATGAAAATCTATGGGAAGAAACGGACACAACGAAAACCTTACACAATTTTATCTTTACAAGACAGTTCTAACACCACCCCCATCCCGCTTTTTACCTGACTGACCTAGGCTGACAGTTGGGAAAAGAAAACCCCAGGATAACACTTACGATCCCTTTTGACAGTTATCTTTTTAGCCTTAGGATGGTTGGTTTACGGGGTAGCTGGAGTGAATGTTGCCTCTCCCAGTTACTTCGGTCTCCGGTTCTTCAGCTGGTTGGCCTCGGAGCATTGTTCGATGTGTGGCTCGGCTTCTTGAGACGATGTTGGGCCTCTCAGTAGTTGGGTTGTATATTCTGCACACAAGTTGCGTCCAGGGCCCGTACGATGGTATGTTTCACAGCCGGAAACAGTCTGTCTCCGTTCTCTCTCGGTTTCTGTCTTGTCTGTGACTGCTTCCTACTGCTCCAGCTGCTTTTCTCTACTATTTTCAAACTGGGCTGGGTAGTCCCCATTGGTTGAGGATTTCCCCGCTTTAGGCCCGACTCGACCCTGATTGGCCTGCCAGAATGCACTTTTCCCCCATTGGCCAGTGCCTCTGTATCGCTTTTGAGCCAGACTCCATAATGTAATCAGAAGATGTCGTAAGTAGGTGTGAGGACAGGGGTATTATTTCAGTGCACATTGGTGCCTCAACGTCTGCTGGTCCATTGACTCCCAGGACTGTTACAATTACCGCAGTGATCTCAGGGCTATTGTCTACTGTCCATATTGATTAGGTAGATAATGGTCCACATTCATAATTTGATTAGGAGTGAGTCATATTTTCAAACTGGGCCGGGTAGTCCCCATTGGTTGAGGATTTCCCCGCTTCAGGCCCGACTCGACCCCTGATTGGCCTGCCAGAATGCACTTTTCCCCCATTGGTCAGTGCCTCTGTCTCGCTTGTGAACCAGACTCCACAATGTCTGTATTCGCCCACACGTTTCCCAGCCTGCCTGGTCTGAGGATTTTACTTGGCCAAAAATGTTCATTTAAAATATATAGAACGATCCCATTTAGTTTTCTTGTCCTTAGGGTGTTCCAATACAATGCGGCCATGGATTTTCGAACCTTACACAGCTGTCCATTACTGACCTCTGTGCTGCACCGCATCGCTGGCGGCCTTGCAATACATGGAGGAGCTCAGCATTATCCCACCTCTCGATCCTGAATCTCGGAGCCATTCCCTGGTGATTGTAGTGATCCGATGGCTTTAGCAGGGCCTGCATAAATGGTTGATATCATCTTGGCAAGAGGGGTAAATTCTGACTCCTGATTACCCTGCCATGCCTTCTTCCACACAATGCCATGCAAAGTATGACATGCTGTGATTGTAATGCTTCTGAAGAACCTTCCAGCATAATGGGGAAAAAGTTCCAGATTTCCACTGCCCTTTGTGTGAAGAAGTGTTTTTCATTATGGTGTCACCAGGGCATACATTCCCCACCACGTATAGTGGGCACGTTCTTCCGAACACCATTTGGCTGCTATGTGCTATTGCCAGGATAACGTTTGACAGCCTTTTAAGGTGATCTCCCAAAATAATGTCAATGCCACCACTTTTAATAAGTGTAAGGACTATTGCCAAGCTCTCTGGGCCGGCGGAGATTGTGACACGTGTAAGCTACTTTGACTCGAAAGCTGCTGATCAATTTCAAATGATCTGCATTTTGTGAATCTGTCAAAAGTTAACATTTAATAAGAGGATAATTCAAAGAAGGAAATATATCTGCTGGATACAGCTGGTCTGAAAGTCTTGAGTTCTCTATAGAAGATACTCAACTAGATTCCTTTTTTACCAATGTACAATAAACAGCGCTGCAGGGCAAATGGCAGTGTAAGGGGTGGACGGAAGAAAGAAACATTTGCATTTATATAACACCTTTCACCATTACCAGAGGTCTCAAAGCGCTTTACAGCCAATGAAGTACTTTTGGAGTGTAGTCACTGTTGTAATGTGAGAAGATGACCCCAAACAGCTGCTTGAACTACCCGAAAGAGCAGGCACATTTAATACAGTTTAAGTGACGTGTTTTGTAATTGACGCCTATGGTAATATCAAATGGTTAGCGCCATCAGCTCGATACAGGTGGCTGTCAAGGTTAAGTGGTGACAGTGTAAGTGTGGGGTGGGGGAGCGGACTGTATTTGGTGCAACCATCATTGGGAATTGGAGCCTCTGCCAACAATGTCTACCAAAGGGAGGTATTCTATCTCTCTCTTGCAGATGTTAGAGTATAGGTGCAGGTGGGAGGGCACAGAGCACCTCTTGGACAAGCTTACTCGGCTGGTATCTTTCTGTTGGTCCCCTTTCCCTATGAACACATCAACTCAATCGGATGCCTGTTGGCCAACCCTCTGGTGCCAATCCACTGGTGCCAACAGGAGCAGTGTTTGCGTTGCGGGGTCCCCATGCAAAGGTTCTGTATGGGAAGCCCCCTACATTTTACCAGACAATGATGCAATTGTGTAGGTGTCCTTTCACTGGATCTGCTCATGGCCCCTGACTGATACGTTGCCCTATGCATTTGCAGGGGTTGCCTGATCTTGACACTGCCCATAAATAGAGCTCGGGGTAAAATAAATAAATAACAGCAACTGGCAACAGCAACAAACCATGAAAGCATAAGTGGCAGTGGGGGAAAAAAATCACAACATGAAAACTACAAGAGGGGCCTTTAAGAGGATAACTGTGCTTACCTTACAGCATGTGGGCCTTTTCAACACCCTCCAGCCTGCAGATTCCGCGCCCCCCGTCCCGCCCAAGGCCTTTATAGTGCCAGGTTTCACTGCGGGTTTTGGAAATTCAATGTCCAACATGGTCATGAGCCTGAAAAGGATGCAGTACCCCCTCCCCCTTTTGCGTACCATACCCTGCCTGCTTTTGCCCTGCCAGGACAGATCAAAAGATTGAGCAGCGCCTTAAAACAGCAGGGTATCCAATGAAAATTATTTCCATTTGATTGCTTGGCCTCGACCATTTCTCTAGCACCAAAAATTGAGATACTAAAAAGGTTGACAATCATGGAATGTGATTGGAGAGTCGGGGATGAAAACCAGCTCCAAAGGAAAGCAAAGTGAAACTCCTCTTTGTTCCTGTAGTGTCCTTACACACTACTGTAAATTCACACGAGGCACATTCTGCAGACAAGGTCACTCTGTGACCTGAACCTTTATTCGCTGGACCAAGAAGTGATGACCCTGCGTGGGACCTCCCTTTATATACCTGGATGACCAGGTGAGGAGTGTCTCCCACAAGTTCACCCCCTGTGGTCAAGGTGTGCATTTCTTAGGTGTATACAGTATGCAGTGTTGTTATGAAGGTTACAGTTACACGAAGGTTACATGCATGACAGTTCCAGTGTTGGCAGTGCCCTGATTCCAGATTCAGATAATTTTAACACTATAACTGCAGCATCGGTGTAAAGGGAAACTGCCTCACATCTATGCTGCGGTTATAATGTAAATGCACCCTAACACAGTTTCCATCTGCTGAAGAAGGTAATAAAAGCAAATTAGAGCAGAAAGCCGAGGCAGGGGCAATTACTGTAAGGCAATCTGCTCTAAAATGGAGCTGCATTTTCTGCAGTTGCCTGCTGTCTGAACTCAAGTTGAGGAGATTTGAGGGGGGGTCTTCTTTACACAGAGGGTTGTAGGGATCTGGAACTCGCTGCCCGGAAGAGTGGTGGATGCAGAAACCCTCACCATTTTTAAGAGATGGTTGGATGGGCACTTAAAGTGCAGCAACCTGCAGGGTTACAGACCTAGAGCGAGTAATTGGGATTAAACTGGATGACCTTTTGTTGGATGAGCAGATATAATGATAAGTACTGCAGGGAATAGAATACGGCCAAGGTGATCTCCTGGGCTAGTTTTGATCGCCTGGATGGGTCGGAGAGGAAGTTTCTCATATTTTTTCTCCCTAAATTGGCCTGGGCTTTTATATGGGTTTTTGCCTCTCCCAGGAGATCACATGGCTCCGGTTGGGGTGGAGTGTAGAATGTTTTAGGATAAGGGGTGTCGCAGTGTGTGGTGAGGCCGATTGGTTGGGCTGGGTGCTCTTTGCCTTTCCATCATTGTTCATAGGTTTATATATAACCTTTAGGGCTGCTGACCAAGTGGCTCTTTGTCGGCCGGCGTGGACACGATGGGCCAGAATGGCCTCCTTCTCTGTTGTAAATTTCTATGTTTCTAAGTGTCGAACCAACATTGTGCACAGTGTATTGAAGTCTGTATCTCAAAGAGAAGAACCATTGTTTTCTCTCTTGAATCTGGGTAACCCTGTGTATTGTATGGGGTTAATTACATACTGTTAATTTTGATATTTAGACATTTACAGTGTGTCTCTGTCCCATGCCCCGTGGAATGTTGTTGCTATAGAGAGAGAGGGAAGCAACCTTGGGACGCACACCAGCTTGTTATGAGATGGTCGGCGCCTCGAGATCTCATGCTTTGTGGACAAGGAGCTGGGGCCTTACAGATTAGGAGTTGGCCATAAGCCACATGCACCCATGTTTTGTTCAATTGTATGTTTGTTTGATCGTATAAAGGTACAGCACTGTCCCGTAGCTCTTCGAACTTCACCTTGGACCGTGATTCGCGAGCGGTGCCGGGACACCCAATGATCCAGACCAGCCGTCGTTGTGGCGTTCCCGACGGGCTGAAGGCCGTGAGCGTTGTTGCAGCTTATCATACTTCTCTTTTCTTCGTAAACTGAATTATTATGTTTCTTTTCTCTCAGTAAACGGTGTTTTATTCTTTACTTCATTTGTCTTGTCTCTTATTTAATATTCATCCAGATCCCGAACCTGGATCTATTATTATCAATCCAAAACACCCTGTAAGGGCCTTTGGAAGTTAATTATGGTACAGTGTACTTGTTCAGCTGCAGTGAAGGTTTGCAGAACGTGACGATGGAGAGCAATTTGCTCACAACAATGTCCATTGACCAGAAAGCGTCATGTGGTTGGCAGGTGCACTCTGTATAGCACATTGCACCTCATCTGAGAGGTTTCAATGGAGGTCATCAGTAAAATATTGAAGAATAAATGCGGGCTGTATTATCTCACTCATACGTTATTTCAGTTCTTTCCAGTCTAATCATAGTAAAGTTCCATTATAGATCAGCACAGAGCTCTTAACCAACCAACCAGGAGTACCACTTGCTGAAATCAAAAGACATTTGCACCAGCAGAGAGAAACATGAAGTGTGCACTCTCAACAAGAGATTGCTCTGTTTCCATGAGAACCAAGTGCTCAAGAATTGGAGTTTTAAATTAGGTAAGGCTTGGAAAATATATTTAGGTAATGTTATGTACTTAACCCCTTGTAACCTGTATTACAGTACCACCAGATGGCCTACCTGTTGGAGTCCCAAGGGATCCCAGCATCCCTTGGGAGCACGGTATATAAGCAGGCCACCCATGAGGTACCTGCACTCTGGAGTCTTAGTAAAGGAGCTAAGGTCACACTTGCTCATTGTACACAGTACTCAGTTTCATCCTTTATTATGAGTGTACCAATTGGCGACAGGGTAATGAACAACCACGCGAAAATGCAAAGAACAGTTGGTATCCTGGAGAAGTTCTCAGAAGGGGATGATTGGGAGGCCTTCGTGGAGCGACTCGACCAATACTTCGTGGCCAACAAGCTGGAAGGGGACGAGAACACTACCAAACGAAGGGCGATCCTCCTAACTGTCTGTGGGGCAACAACCTATGGCCTCATGAAGAATCTCCTAGCTCTGGCAAAACCAACAGAGAAATCCTATGAAGAATTGTGTACGCTGGTCCGGGAGCACCTAAATCCTAAGGAAAGCGTTCTGATAGCGAGCAATCAGTTCCACACAGGTCAACAATCGGAAGGCCAGGACGTGGCGAGCTATGTCGCCGAACTAAGGCGCCTCACAGAACATTGTGAGTTTGAGGGATTCCTAATGGGCCATACGACCCCTCGAGCCTGCTCCACCATTTAATACGTTCATGGCTGATCTGATCATGGACTCAACTCTACTTCCCTGCTTAGAGACTTTTTTGTACTGGGCTTGGCCATGAGACAATCCTTCGTAAACTGTTGACTGTAGAAACTCCGAATCTAAGTAAAGCCATAACAATAGCCCAGGCATTTATGTCCACCAGCGACAACACCAAACAGAATTCACAGAGTAATGAAGTTTCAGCCAGTACTGTGCATAAAGTAACGTCGGTTTCGAGCAGAAATATACATGGCAGAACGTACACGCCGGCTGCTGCTGCCTGACCTCAGATGACTGAGAGTCCGCCATCAATCGTTAATGCGAGGCAGTTAACACCTTGTTGGTGCTGTGGAGGTGATCATCGGCCCCATCAGTGCCGCTTCAAGTACTATGCGTGCAATGGTTGCAGAACAATGGGACACCTCCAGCGAATGTGCAGGTGAGCTGCAAACCCTGCAAACCACAATGTTGCAGAGGAAGGTCGATCCACTGTGGATCAGGCTGAATTGGAGACTCGTACCGAAGAGGCAGAAATGTACGGGGTAAATACATTCACTACGAAATGTCCACCAATAATGTTGAAAGTTGAACTGAATGGTATTCCAGTATCTATGGAACTGGACACGGGTGCAAGTCAGTCCATAATAAGTAAAAAGGCCTTTGACAGGCTGTGGGACAAAAAGGCACACAGGCCCAAGCTCAGCCCCATTCACACCAAACTAAGGACTTACACCAAGGAACTAATCCCTCTAATTGGCAGTGCAGAAGTCAAAGTCTCCTATGATGGTGCAGTACACAAACTCCCGCTGTAGATTGTGCCAAGGGATGGCCCCATGTTGTTTGGCAGAAGCTGGCTGGGAAAAATCCACTGGAACTGGGACGACATCCGAGCACTTTCATCCGTTGACGACGCCTCATGTGCCCAGGTTCTGAGAAAGTTCCCATCGTTGTTCAAGCCAGGCATTGGAAGCTTCTCGGGTGTGAAAGTCCAGATCCATTTGGTTCCCGGTACATAGAAACATAGAAAATATGCGACAAGGCATCCACCACAAGGCACAGTTGGTACTGTACATGATGCGTGAGAAAGTGGAAATTGAGCTGGACAGGCTGCAGCGAGAAGGCATCATTGCACCTGTGAAATTCAACAAGTGGGCCAGTCGGATTGTCCCGATACTTAAGGAGGACGGCATGGTTAGAATTTGTGGGGACTATAAAGTAACGATTAACTATTTTTCACTGCAGGACCAGTACCCGCTACCCAAGGCAGACGACCTAAACACGACCCTGGCTGGAGGGGAAACGTTCATCAAGCTGGACCTGACCTCGGCCTACATGACGCAGGAGCTGGAGGAGTTGGAGGAGTCTTCGAAAGGCCTCACCTGCATCAACATGCACAAAGGTCTGTTCATGCTTGACAAATCTTCTAGAATTTTTTGAGGATGTAACTAGTAGAGTGGACAAGGGAGAACCAGTGGATGTGGTGTATTTGGACTTTCAAAAGGCTTTTGACAAGGACCCACACAAAAGATTAGTGTGCAAAATTAAAGCACATAGTATTGGGGGTAATGTATTGACGTGGATATAGGACTGGTTGGCAGACTGGAAGCAGAGAGTCGGAATAAACGGGTCCTTTTCAGAATGGCAGGCAGTGACCAGTGGGGTGCCGCAGGGTTCAGTGCTGGGACCCCAGCTATTTACAATATACATCAATGATTTAGATGAAGGAATTGAATGTAATAGCTCCAAGTTTGCAGATGACACTAAGCTGGGTGGCAGTGTGAGCTGTGAAGAGGATGCTAAGAAACTGCAGGGTGACTTGGACAGATTAGGTGAGTGGGCAAATGCATGGCAGATGCAGTATAATGTGGATAAATGTGAGGTTATCCACTTTGGTGGCCAAAACAGGAAGACAGAATATTATCTGAATGATGACAGAGGAAAAGGGGAGGTGCAACAAGACCTGGGTGTCATGGTACATCAGTCATTGAAGTTTGGCATGCAGGTACAGCAGGTGGTGAAGAAGGCAAATGGCATGTTGGCCTTCATAGTTAGATGATTTGAGTATAGGAGCAGGGAGTTCTTACTGCAGTTGTACAAAGCCTTGGTGAGGCCACACCTTGAATATTGTGTTCAGTTTTGGTCCCCTAATCTGAGGAAGGGCGTTCTTGCTATTGAGGGAGTACAGCGAAAGTTCACCAGATTGATTCCCGGGATGGCAGGACTGACATATGAGGAGAGACTGGATCAACTAGGCTTGTATCCACTGGAGTTTAGAAGAATGAGAGGGGATCTCATAGAAACATATAAAATTCTGACGGGATTGGACAGGTTAGAGGCAGGAAGAATGTTCCCATTGCTGGGGAGTTCCAGAACCAGGGGTCACAGTCTAAGAATAAGGGGTAAGCCATTTAGGACTGAGATGAGGAGAAACTTCTTCACTCAGAGAGTGTTAACCTGTGGAATTCTCTTCCGCAGAAAGTTGTTGAGGCCAGTTCGTTAGATATACTCAACAGGGAGTTTGATATGGCCCTTAAGGCCAAAGGGATCAAGGGGTATGGAGAGAAAGCAGGAAAGGGGTACTGAGGTTCAATGATCAACCATGATCTTATTGAATGGTGGTGCAGGCTCGAAGGGCTGAATGGCCTGCTCCTGCACCTAATTTCTATGTTTCTATGTTTCATCTATGACCGGTGCCCGTTCTGGATTTGGTCGGCCGCGGCAATCTTCCAACAGAACATGGAGAGCCGGCTAAAGTCGGTTCCTCGCACCGTGGTTTTCCAGGATAACATGCTGGTTACAGGTCAGGACACCATTGAGCACTTGAAGAATCTGGAAGAGGCTCTTAGTTGGTTGGATTGCGTGGGGCTCAGCTTGAACCGCTCGAAGTGTGTCTTCCTGGCGCAGGAGGTTGAGCTCTTGGGAAGAAGAATCGCGGCAGACGGCATCAGACCTACCGACGCCAAGGTGGAGGCCATCGAGAATGCGCCGAGACCACAGAACATTACGGATCTGCGGTCGTTCCTGGGACTTCTTAACTATTTCGGTAATTTCCTACCTGGGTTAAGCACCCTGCTAGAACCCTACATGCGCTACTGCGCAAGGGAGACGACTGGGTATGGGGGAATTCACAAGAGGCTGCCTTTAAGAAAGCCAGGAATCTGTTGTGTTCAAACAAACTGCTTGTCCTGTATAACCCTTGTAAAAGATTAGTGCTAGCTTGCGATGCGTCGTCATAAGGGTTGGGTGTGTGTTACAACAGGCTAACGAATCGGGGATCTTGCAACCGGTCGCTTATGCGTCCAGGAGTTTGTCCAAGGCCGAAGGGCCTACAGCATGATTGAAAAAGAGGCTCTGGCGTGCGCTTAGAGGATTAAAAAAATGCACCAGTACTTATTTGGTCTCAAGTTTGAGCTTGAAACTGACCACAAGCCACTCATATCGCTGTTCTCTGAGAGCAAAGGGATTAACACATGCCTTTGCCCGCATCCAAAGATGGGCGCTCACGCTGTCGGCATACAACTATGTAATCCGCCACAGACTGGGCACAGAGAACTGCACAGATGCTCTCAGTTGGCTGCCATTGCCCACCACCGGGGTGGAAATGGCACAGCCAGCGGACTTGCTCATGGTCATGGAGGCATTCGAGAACGAAAAGTCCCCCGTTATGGCCCACCAGATCAGGACCTGGACCAGCCAGGATCCTTTACTGTCATTGGTAAAAAACTGTGTCCTCCATGAGAGCTGGTCCAGTGTCCCAGCGGAGATGCAGAAGGCGATTTGTCCCTGCAGGTGGACTGTCTGTTGTGGGGCAATCACATGGTCTTGCCCAAGAAAGGCAGAGATACGTTTATATATGAACTGCACAGCACCCACCCAGGCATTGTAATGATGAAAGCCATAGCTAGATCCCATGTGTGGTGGCCTGGCATCAACTCAGATTTAGAGGCATGCGTGCGGCAGTGCAGCACATGCTCTCAGCTGAGCAATGCACCCAGAGAGGCACCGCTAAGTTTGTGGTCGTGGCCCTCCAAACTGTGGTCGAGGATCCACGTGGACTATGCAGGCCCATTTCTAGGCAAAATGTTTTTGGTTGTCGTGGACGCTAACTCAAAATGGGTGGAATGTGCGATAATGTCTGTAAGCATGTCCACAGCCACTATTGAAAGCCTACGAGCCATGTTTGCCATGCACGGCTTGCCTGATGTCCTAGTCAGCGACAATGTGCTTCACCAGTGTTGAATTCAAGGAAGTCATGACCCGCAATGGGATCAAACATGTAACATCTGCCCTTTTCAACCCCGCATCCAACGGCCAGGCAGAATGGGCAGTTCAGACCATCAAACAAAGCTTGAAATGCGTGTTGGAAGGCTCCCTGCAGACCTGGTTGTCCCGAGTGCTGCTCAGCTACCACACCAGACCCCACTCACTCACTGGGGTTCCCCCAGCCGAGCTGCTCATTAAAAGGGCGCTTAAAACAAAGCTCTCTCTTGTCCACCCTGATCTCCATGATCACGTGGAGGGCAAGCGGCATCAACAAAGTGTGTACCATGACCGCGCAAATTTGTCACGCGAGATTGAGATCAATGATCCTTTGTTTCTGCTCAATTATGGACATGGTTCCAATGGCTCGCTGGCACGGTCACAGCCAAAGAGGGGAGTAGGGTGTTTCAGGTCAAATTGGCCAGTGGACAAAGTACAGAAAACACTTGGACCAAATCAAATTGCAGCTCACCAACAGCTACGAACAACCCGAAGAAGACACCACCAACTTTGACCCTCCAACACACACACAAGTGGCAACTGACATCATGGTTGACCACGAAGCTGAACACACCATCCCCAGCAGCCCAGTGAAGAACTAATCAACTCATCCACACCCGCATTTGTACCGAGACGATCGACAAGGGAGTGAAAAGCCCCAGATCGTCTCACCTTGTCAATAAGTGTACTGTTGACTTCACAGGGGAGTGATGTTATATATTTAACCACTTGTAACCTGTATTACACTACCATTAGAGGGCCTACCTGTTGGAGTCCCAAGGGATCCCAGCATCCCTTGTGAGCATGGTATATAAGTAGGCCACCCACGAGGTACCTGCACTCTGGAGTCTTATTAAAGGAGCTAAGGTCACACTTGTTCATTATACACAGTACTCAGTTTCATCCTTTATTATGAGTTTAACAGGTAAGATCTACAAAAAGGTCATAATGATACATCGAAAGTGTCACTGACATGATGAGAGCATCTTTTCTATTTGATGTCCCTCTGAGCATGAGAATTGCTTCTCTGATGTCTTGTAGCTCTATGGTGCAGGAGGAAAGCCACTCTCCACACAAAGCAAAATGCTCTGTGTACTGCCCTAAAGTTATGTATGGAGTGGAGCCATGGAGGAGTGCATTATGAGACATTTTGCTTCAACTGCTGGATGTTGTGAAAATTGCCAATATATAATAATGGTTTGCCCATCGTTGTTGAAGATAGCGTCAACATATCGCATGCACATTTCTTTTTGTAGTGTTGTAGAAGCTGCTGCCCACACAAGAACTGCACACTGAGATGGCAAGCAGTGTAACCTGATGTCAAGGAATCCAAAGCCACTGTGCTTGCTATCTTTCATAAAGACTTGCATTTATTTAGCACCTTTCATGACCTCTGGACATCCCAAAGCGCTGTAATGTTGAAATAGCCAAATTGGGCATGGCAATAAATCACCAGATCATGTTTTAGGTGTTGGTTGAGGGATAAATATTGGCCAAAATACAGAAAGAACACCCCGCTCTTCTTTGAATAATGCCATGACATATTTCATGTCCACCTGTGAGGGCAGATGAGGCCTCAGTTTAATGTCTCATCCAAAAGACGCCACCTCATTCTGACCTCTCTGACCTTTCCTCTTTTCATGAAGTGGATCTCTGACCATCTCAATGCCTGCCCTCAGCCAGGCCTTGGTTTTCTCACTACCTTACCGAAGGGCATTGCCCAAAGCCAAGCTTACAGCTCGCATCCCGCTGTAGGCAACTCGGAAAAGAACTCACGCACAGGCATCTTCCACCCTCCAAAATGAATAATGGATTGTAGCATTTTCCTACTACTGATGTCAGGCTAACTGGTCTATACTTCCCTGTTTCTTTTTCCCCTCTTTCTTGAACAGTGGGGTTACATTTGCTACCTTCCAAACCGTGAGGGCCATTCTAAAATCTAGGGAATTTTGGAAAATTAATACCAATGTATCCACTATCTCTGCAGCTACCTCTATTAAACCCTAGGATGTAGGCCATCAGGTCCAGTGATTTGTTGGCTTTTAGTCTCATTAATTTCTCCAGCACTATTTCTTTACTAATACTAATAATGTCTTTAAGTTCCTCATTCTCACTGGATCCTTGGTTTCCCACTATTTCTGGAATGTTTTTGCGTTTTCTTCCATGAAGACAGGTAAAAGTATTTGTTTAATGTTTCTGCTATTTCCTTATTCCCCATTATGATTTCTCCTGTCTCTGCCTGTAAGGGACCAATGTTTACTTTCGCTAATTTCTTCCCTTTTACATACCTATAGAAGCTTTTACAATCTGTTTTATGTATCTTGATAGCTTACTCTCATATTCTATTTTCTTTCTCTTTATCAATTTCTTGGTCCTTCTTTGCTGAATGCTAAAAATCCTTCAAATCCTTGGGCTTACTATACTTTTTGGCAACATAGGGGCTGAAATTGCCGCTTTCTTTGAGGCCTCTTAACACCGGAAATTGGCGGCAATGCTGCAGTGTGCAATAGCCCCCGATTTTTCGTGTAATGGCCGCCATTATCAAAATTCTGCTCCTGCAGTGTCCCAGTGATGGCCTGATTCCTCCCCCTTACTGCTCCGCTGCTGTCGATCTATGCTCAGTGCGTCATCACAGTGTGCACCGCCAATGTTTCTCCCCGACGGCGAATTTCAGCCGTGAAAATCTTCTTCTCTTGGGTGCCAGGCCACTGGGGCGGCCGAAACCCTCCCTGGTGGCCCAGTGGTTGGACTTTAGAAATTGCACAGGCTTTCCCCTTTAAGTGAAGGGCAGAGCCATGGTGACGCGGTACCTTGATGACATCAACAGCACTACGCTGATGACTGACAGCGGCAGCCGTTCCACTCCACCCCAACATACACCCCTCTAGTGTACTCACTGCCCAATTCCATCCCAATTATGAGCGACATCCGGTCTGCCTGAAAAAAAAAGCCAAAGAGCGGAATATCGCTCAAGAGGCCACCTCAACCACCGCAACGGTAGAAACAGGGTGCGTACACCCCATTTCGGGCGAGGAGCAATTTTGGCCCCAAGTCTCTTCCTTTAATTTAATACTATCTTTAACTTCTCTTGTTTACCATGGGTGGACCATTTTTCCCATGGGGATTTTATTCCTTAAGGAAATTTATATTTGATCTACTGTCATATCTTTTAATCTAGTTTCCAAACCTACCTTAGCCAACTCGCCTCTCATATCTATGTAGTTTGTTTTGTTCAAATTTAAGACACCAGTTTTGGATTTAACTAAATCACTCTCAAACTCAGCATTAGATTCTGTCATCACTGCTCCCCAGTGGCTCCTTTACTGCAAGGTTATTAATTAACCCTGACTCATTGCACAACACTAGATCTAAATTAGCCTGTTTCCTAGTTGGTTCCTTGACATACTGGGTCTAAACTTCCGGCCTCGCCAAAGTGCAGACGGACCCGGCAAGGCCTCGCAAAAGCTGGTTTTCGGGGTGTGAGGCGCATGCGCCGAAAACTAGCTTTTCCAATCTGTCAAGATTTGTCTTGCCAGATCCTCCGCATCCCAGCAGGAAGGACATTCACGCGGGCGAGATTGGGCTATTTGCCCAACTCATGCCCAGCGAATGTCCTTCAAATTCTTACGCCTGGTGAAAGCAGGCGCATAGCCTACTTTTACCAGCATAAGAGTGTTAAAACATATAAAAATTAAATTTAAAAACACATTTTTACATTAAAAACCCTGTCCATTAAGGTAAGCTTATTTTAAACCATATTAAAACATATTCAAAAACATTGCACCATTTTTTTTCCTAAAACATTTAATTAACTTTAATTTCAATTAATTTTAAATATGTGAGGTGTTTTATTTATATGTTATGTTGTGTTTAGGTGGTTTCAGGTTTTTTCTCATTGGTAGTAATGGGAACTCAGAGAAACAGAGTTCCCATTATTATCAATGAGAATACTGCATTGTGATTGGTTGTCCAGACCCACGTGACTCTTGAAGACACGTCCCCATGTGCTGCGTAGTGAATCTAGGCCTCCGATGGGATCCTGCATTCCTTCGGGGCCAACAGGTAGATTTGTAGGGTCAGAAGCATTCGTACGAAGGAAGCCTCCGACCGAAATTTTAGCCCCATTGTTCCAGAAAACTATCTTGAATGCATTTCATGAACTCATCCTCGGCATTATTACTGCAAATTTGGTTTGCCCAATCTGTATGGAAATTAAAGTCCCCCTACATGCAGATTGGGTTCAATGGGAGCAGGCTTGTCTAGAGCATAAACATCAGTATGGACTAGTTGGGCTGAATGGCCTGTTTCAATGCTGTACATTCTATGTAATGTGATGTCTCTCTGGACTAAGTGAAAAGCAGAGTAGCTGATGCCTGTGTTGTCAAGTGAGTGGGCCAAAACATGATTCAACATCAAAATATTCGTGGTACAGCAGTGATGGGTCAGGGGTGAGTTACAAGAGGTGTATGTAATTGTGAGTTAATTTGAGCCCTCGAGGCCCACGCCTACAATTAATTCGCTGTGCACATAGAGTTGCCAACCCTCCAGGATTGCCCTGGAATCTCCAGGAATTAAAAATAAATCTCTAGGACATTGCCGCTAGCAACCCGGTAGAAAAATCATAGGGCCACTAAAAAATAGTTAAAAAAAAAATCTTCGAACACTTGAAAGAAAAAAAGACTTGGATTTATATAGCACCTTTCATGATCACCAGACATCTCAAAGCACTTTACAGCCAATGAAGTACTTTTGAAGTGTAGTCACTGTTGTAATGTAGGAAACACAGCAGCCAATTTGTGCACAAGCAAGATCCCACAAACAGCACTGTGATAATGACCATGTAATCTGTTTTTGTTATGTTAATTGAGGGATAAATATTGTTCAGGACACTGAGGATAACTCCCCTGCACTTCTTCAAAATAGAGCCATGGGATCTTTTACATCCACTTGAGAGAGCAGACAGGGCCTCAGTTTAATGTTTCATCCGGAAGATATTACACTTGTTTATTAATTATAAATATATTGCCTATTGTGGGGGGCGGGGGGTGAAAGGCTGTTGACTGACAGTGAAGAGTCAATCCAATCTGATAATGAAGATTCTATTCACTGTCCGGTTGGCATAAGAGGATGGCCATGTCAGGTGGCCAATGGCAGGAGTGTGGGTGCAGGGCAAGAGGTCATGTAGTGAAACCTCCAGGAATATATCCAACCAGAGTTGGCAACTGTATGTCCACGTGTTATTTTGTACATGTACAACATATTTTTCTGCCTTATTTGCTTCCTTGAAACATAATACATCAAAGTGAGGGGAGTCTACTGATGAGGAGGCCTTTAATAATGAACAGTTTGTGTGTGATTCAGTGAAAATTATTATTGACACACAGGTAAGACATGCATTACTGGAAACAAATAATAATGGAACATTACAGTTAGAAAAGTTATACCTAGTAAAGCTACATTAGCACAAACAAATAGATTGCATATAGTAATCTGAGGCAAATTACGTTATACAGGGTATTTATACAAACGTGGACCATGTACAGTAGACACCTCAAGTCGCTGGAGAAATACCACCAACGATGTCTCCGCAAGATCTTGAAAATCCCCTGGGAGGGCAGACGCACAAACATTAGCGTCCTCGTCCAGGCCAACATTCCCAGCATTGAAGCACTGACCACACTTGATCAGCTCCGCTGGGCAGGCCACATAGTTCGCATGTCAGACACGAGACTCCCAAAGCAAGCGCTCTACTCGTAACTCGTCCTCGGCAAACGAGCCAAGGTGGGCAGAGGAAATGTTACAAGGACACCCACAAAGCCTCCCTGATAAAGTGCGACATCCCCACTGACACTTGGGAGTCCCTGACCATAGACCACCCTAAGTGGAGGAAGTGCATTCGGGAAGGTGCTGAGCTCCTTGGATCTCGTCGCCAAGAGCATGCAGAAATCAAGCGCAGGCAGCGGAAGGAGCGTGTGGCAAACCAGGCTTCCTGCCCATCCTTGCCCTCTGTAATGTCTCTGCACCTTGTTACAAACTCACACGAGGCATGGATATATCAGACACGGTCACTCTGTGACATTCACTTTATTTCCAGGACTGAAGAGTCCTGATCCTGGGTGGGACCTCCCCTTTCATACCTGGAAGCCCAGGTGAGGAGCTCACTCCCTGTGGTCAGGGTGTGCATTACAAGGGTACAGGTACAGTATGCATGAGTTACAGTTACATACTTATAGTCATTGCAAGATGGTGAAATACATGACACCCTCAACGACTATCTGTCCCACCTGTGACAGAGACTGTGGTTCTCATATTAGACTGGACAGTCACCTAAGAACTTATGCTAAGAGTGGAAGCAAGTCTTCCTCGATTCCGAGGGACTGCCTATGATGATGACAAAAGCAAAGTACTGTGGATGCTAGAATCTGAAATAAATGGCAGATACTGTTTTCTGTTTCCCGACTCGTGTTTGATCAAATGACTGCCCAGTTCTGCTGAAGGGTCACAGACCTGACACGTTAACTCTATTTCTCTCCACAGATGCTGCTTCACCTGCTGAGATTTCCAGCATTTTCTGTTTTTATTACGTTATACCTATCATTGGAGAGAGCCACACCACATAAAGCAAATTCCACAGGCAAAGTCACCTTGTCTCAATCCTTGCTGCTGTATGCTTAAAAGACAAAGCTAGTACTTAATGCTTCTGTGGACTGGTTGGCGGTTCCCCACAACATAAATCACTGATCCTATGTACGTAAGTTATTGTGCAGCCGTTTGAGAGGGGAATCTTTTAAAGCTAGGGTCTGTACAGGTTGGAAGAGAGTGCAGAACCATGTTCCGTATTTGTACAATATGTTGCATGAACATGTAATTATGTCCAGGTGCATCTCATGGCAATTCACACTCGTATAGATAATTTTTCTAATTTATTTTTAATGTACCATCTGCTCTCTTCATAGAACAAGGAGAAGCTAGCCATCCTTAAGCAACACCCAACTTGAATCAATTGCTGGCAAAGGTACAAGTGAAGTGTATAACAATGTTCAGAAGAAATTACAAGGTGAGTCACTGAGCACTGTTAGGGAAAGGGTTAGCAGTGCTGATAAGAAACCAGCTGATGTCAGGTGCTGGTTCGACTTTCTATGTATCACTCGAGTCACAGGAGAAAATAAATCTTAATGGGTCTGCTTTAAAACTGAGGTTGCTGCATCCTCTCGCCTCTTAATCAGAAGGTCAAGTCCCACTCCAGATACTTGAGCACAAAATCCAGGCTGACACTTCAGTGCAGTGCTGAGGGAGCATTGGGCTGTCGGAGGTGCCGTCTTTCAGAGGAGTTGTTAAACCGAGGCCCTATCTGTCCTCCCAGGTGGATGTAAAATATCCCATCCCATACTACTTCGAAGAAGAGCAGGCGAGTTCTCCATTGTTCTAGCCAATATTTATCCCTCAACCAACTTCACTGATAAATTACCTTGTCAGTATCTCATTCATATTTATGGGACCTTGCTGTATGCAAATTGGCTGCCGAATTACAACGACTACACTTCACAAAGTACTTCATTGGTTGTAAAGCACTTCGGAACATCCTGTGGTCATGCAAGGTGCTATATAAATGCAAATCTTTCAAGTTTTTTTTACCTCTATCCTTCAACCAATATCTTATCCTTTCCCATTAAATTGATACCTCAAGGCTTAACCAATAGCAATTGTGCTTGTTGGAAGTCAAGGCACACCAGATGACAGGGCTTCCCGCCGTCCATTTGGGACATCATTTCATGAAGAAAGGTACTGATGTATTTCTGTACCTGAAGGTATGTAGTACCAGTTAACCAAAATGATATTACATTTTGTTCCAGCAACAGTTGTCCAAGAAATAAGCTACACATCACTTATTATAAAGTGTTATTTTACATAGTTTATGATTAAACCAAAAAAAATTGCAATCTTGTAATGTTGTTTGCTCTGGCAAGCCCTTTGCTTTGACTCTTATGTAGCTCTGATTGGTAATGTAGACATTAGTTCTGATGGGACAAAACAAAAGACTATTGTTACTTTACTTTGGGGAGCAGCAGTAACTAATTCTGGCAATAAGCAGTGATTTGGTTTTGTTTATCTTCACTGAGCCAAACCTTAAACACAAATGGTCAGCTTGGCAAATGGTTGTAAAATGTTTTTTTTTATTTTGCTGAAATAACTCCACACTGTGCAGGCTCCAGTTATCACCAGAAGGTAAAACCAATGGTGCAGTAACAATTGCTTCTCTCTACGTAACACAGTCATATAATTGTACTCCTTTTTCACCAGCAAAGCCTTGTGCAGCGCCCAGAGCTTGTAACTGCAGTCCCTTATTTAAAGAAAAGTATGTGCTACATTGGCCTAAGTACTGGTACCCAAGTAGACTGAACACAAGTAATCTTCCCCCTTCCCAATAAACTCTGAACTCCTAACAAAGCACTTTACAGCCAATGAGGTACATACACACACACACACACACACACACACACACACACACACACACACATACACACACATATACGAATACACATACATATACATATACACACATAAAGGAATATACATACATATACATAGACACAAATACACACACACAATACATATACACACACACATACATAAACACAAACATACATATACACACACATATACACATGTACATATACATGCACACTCACATTCACACGTACACACACACATATATATGGACGCAGCTATTTGCACTAGAAAAATGCAGTGATTGTCTCTGATAAGCACTCCACTATCACATGACCTGATTGCTGATTGATCCCTTTGGAGGAAAAGACACACTCAGAAGTATCTTTCGAATGACTAATTGGAACCACCCAGCCCAAGTTCTGAGTGACTTTGCAAAATGTAATTCGAACGATTCTGACTTCAGACCCCAGACAGGATAAAGCTCCCCCATCCCAGCACAAGTTCCTGACAACCACAGCCCAAGTTCCTGACTCACCACCAGCCTAAGTTCATGGCCCCCCCCCCCGCCAGCCAATGTTCATGCCTCCCCCAGCCAAAGTTCCTTTCCCCCCAGCCCAAGTTGCTTACCCTCCAGCAAAGTTCCTTAACCCCCAGCCAAAGTTCCTTAACCCCCAGCCCAAGTTGCTTAGCCCCCAGCCCAAGTTGCTTAGCCCCCCCAGCCCAAGTTGCTTACCCACCCCCAGTCCAAGTTGCTTACCCCACCCAGCCCAAGTTCCTTACCTCCCAGCCCAAGTTCCTTACCCCGAAGCCCAAGTTCCTTACCCCCCAGCCCAAGTTGCTTACCCCAAAGCCCAAGTTCCTTAACCCCGAAGCCCAAGTTCCTTAACCCCGAAGACCAAGTTCCTTAACCCCCAGCCCAAGTTTCTTAACCCCCCAGCCCAAGTTCCTTACCCCCCAGCCCAAGTTCCTTACCCCCCATCCCAAGTTCCTTAACCCCCAGCCCAAATTCCTTACCCCCCGCAGCCTAAGTCCATGCTCCCCCAGCCAAAATTCCTTACCCCCAGCCCAAGTTAATTACCCCCCTCAGCCCAAGTTCCTTACCCTTCAGTGCAAGTTCATGCCCCCCCAACGTAAGTTCATGTCTCCCCAACCCAACTTCCTTACGCCCACCCAACCCAAGTTTGTTGCTTTTTGAAAGCTAACCCAAAGCCCCAGTAGCTGCCAATAGTCACTGATCCAAATGACTCAGAAATAATGTAAAAAATGTAATGACATTTATTGACACAGCACTTATAAGACAAACAAGTGACATTATACAAATTTCGGGAACAAAACTCTCAAAACATGATTAACATGAGCATTGCACACATTGAAGGGTGCAAAATTCACAAGAACCCCCCCTATGTTTAGGCTCATTCGAAAGGAAATTTAATTTGGGACTATCTACTGCAAAGTTTGGAAATCTAAAGTGCTTATGGAAGAAACTATGAACTTTAATAGAATTTTGGATTTTAAAAGACAAACTCAAGGCTGTGGGCGAACCTATGGAGCTAGCAAGAGACAGGCTAATTAAGTAAGGCTAATTAAGTAAAGCTATCTGGGTGTGAGAACGGAGTTAACCTGTCTGGAAGAATGAGTATTTGAAGATCCTTCTCCACAAGAGACATTAACATCACAAAATCACCTGGAGGTTGCTCTCCATCAACATGGGTCTGGACAACCATTTCAGCATATACATCACAAAGAGGCCAAATCCATCCTGTATGTGAAAGATTAAGCACAAAAGGACATTGCAATTACCAAACTAATATCTCCATCAGGAAACAGTTTTCGAACATCAACCCACCCAAGACATATCAACTTTTAGTGAACCCAACAAAATATTACAAAGAAGAACCAAGCCCACCAAAATTATACAAAGGATTTTGAACAGATTTGGTGGCAAGATTAGAACACTGAAATCAGATAACTGGCCACTGTTTTCAACAGAGATTAGAGGGAGGTGGTTGCTAGGTAGCTACAAGGCTGCCACTACCTCATCAAGACAAGGAGAGAAACCAACGCGACAGTTGTAAACTAACTTCTCCAGCCTTGAAGTCTTGAAGTCCTGAAGGAAGGAAGAACATCACCATCTACCATTAACTATCAAAAGGATTGGTAAGCATAAGTCCCTGCCCTGGAGTCTAACCTAGCTAGAATTAGGTATTGGGAGGTGGGAGGTATAATTTTACTGCAACCCCCTTTGAATGTGTAGTGTATGGTACTTTATGAGAGTGATTATAAGTTTGACCTTGTACCTTTCCTTGTACTGTCCTTTATTAGAGGGATTGTAAGTTTGGCCGTGTATTTTCTTACGAGAGTAATAAGCCTGTATTACCTTGACTGTAATAAAAACAAAGTTCTTTGCATCAAACCAGTGTCCTCTGCACTTTTGTCACATCCCCCAAATAAATCCAGAGTACAGAACCCAAGGTAGTGGGAGCAATTCGAACTGCTCAAGTTGGTCAGAAGGGAACCTGACTCCCTCATAGAGACAACACCCTCCACCCCCCCTTACAACATACATGGCTCATGATACAAAGCAAAGCAAGACAGCAGCTCCGGGGTCACTGCTCAGTCAACGCGGTTGGAATCTCCCAGCTCGTAAATGCAGTCAGAATCTCCCACCTCGGTAAACACGGTCAGAATCTCCCACCTTGGTAAACACGGTCAGAATCTCCCAGCTCGGTAAACACGGTCAGAATCTCCCAGCTCGGTAAACACGATCAGAATCTCCCAGCTCGGTAAACATGGTCAGAATATCCCAGCTCGGTAAACATGGTCAGAATCTTGTAGCTCGGTAAACACGGTCAGAATCTCCCAGCTCGGTAAACATGGTCAGAATCTTGTAGCTCGGTAAACACGAACAGAATCTCCCAGCTCAGTAAACGTGGTCAGAATCTCCCAACTCGGTAAACACGATCAGAATATCCCAGCTCGGTAAACACGGTCAGAATCTCCCAGCTCGGTAAACACGGTCAGAATCTCCCAACTCGGTAAACACGATCAGAATATCCCAGCTCGGTAAACACGGTCAGAATCTCCCAGCTCGGTAAACACGGTCAGAATCTCCCAACTCGGTAAACACGATCAGAATATCCCAGCTCGGTAAACACGGTCAGAATATCCCACCTCGGTAAACACGATCAGAATCTCCCAGCTCGGTAAACACGGTCAGAATATCCCAGCTCGGTAAACACGATCAGAATCTCCCAGCTCGGTAAACACGGTCAGAATCTCCCAACTCGGTAAACACGATCAGAATATCCCAGCTCGGTAAACACGGTCAGAATATCCCACCTCGGTAAACACGGTCAGAATCTTGTAGCTCGGTAAACACGGTCAGAATCTCCCAGCTCGGTAAACATGGTCAGAATCTCTCAGCTCGGTAAACACGGTCAGAATCTTGTAGCTCGGTAAACACGGTCAGAATCTCCCAGCTCGGTAAACACGGTCAGAATCTCCCAGCTCGGTAAACACGGTCAGAATCTCCCAGCTCGGTAAACACGGTCAGAATCTCTCAGCTCGGTAAACATGGTCAGAATCTTGTAGCTCGGTAAACACGATCAGAATCTCCCAGCTCGGTAAACATGGTCAGAATCTTGTAGCTCGGTAAACACGATCAGAATCTCCCAGCTCGGTAAACATGGTCAGAATCTCCCAGCTCAGCAAACATGGTCAGAATCTCCCAGCTCGGTAAACACGGTCAGAATATCCCAGCTGGGTAAACACGGTCAGAATATCCCAGCTCGGCAAACACGGTCAGAATCTCCCAGCTCGGTAAACACGAACAGAATCTCCCAGCTCGGTAAACACGAACAGAATCTCCCAGCCTGGTAAACACGAACAGAATCTCCCAGCTCGGTAAACACAGTCAGAATCTCCCACCTCGGTAAACACGATCAGAATCTCCCAGCTCGGTAAACACGATCAGAATCTTGTAGCTCGGTAAACATGGTCAGAATCTTGTAGCTCGGTAAACACGATCAGAATCTCCCAGCTCGGTAAACATGGTCAGAATCTCCCAGCTCGGTAAACACGGTCAAAATCTCCCAGCTCGGTAAACATGGTCAGAATCTCCCAGCTCAGCAAACACGGTCAGAATCTCCCAGCTCGGTAAACACGGTCAGAATCTCCCAGCTCGGTAAACATGGTCAGAATCTCCCAGCTCAGCAAACACGGTCAGAATCTCCCAGCTCGGTAAACACGGTCAGAATCTCCCAGCTTGGTAAACACGGTCAGAATCTCCCAGCTCGGTAAACACGGTCAGAATCTCCCAGCTCGGTAAACACGGTCAGAATCTCCCAGCTCGGTAAACACGGTCAGAATCTCCCAGCTCGGTAAACACGGTCAGAATATCCCAGCTCGGCAAACACGGTCAGAATCTCCCAGCTCGGTAAATACGAACAGAATCTCCCAGCTCGGTAAACACGAACAGAATCTCCCAGCTCGGTAAACACAGTCAGAATCTCCCAGCTCGGTAAACACGAACAGAATCTCCCAGCTCGGCAAACACAGTCAGAATCTCCCAGCTCGGTAAACACGGTCAGAATCTCCCAGCTCGGTAAACACGGTCAGAATCTCCCAGCTCGGTAAACACGGTCAGAATCTCCCAGCTCGGTAAACATGGTCAGAATCTCCCAGCTCGGTAAACATGGTCAGAATCTTCCAGCTTGGTAAATGCGATTGGGAGCTCGCAGCTCGGTAAACCTGTAGCTCGAGAACCTCGTAGCTCGGTAAACATGGTCAGAAGATCAACAGCACAGCCCCCAGCTCGGTCAATGCGGTCGGAAGAACGCGGTCAGAACAGGACGTTACAGGCCTCACTTCTGGTTCCGATTTCAGGTTCGAGGAGTCTGCGCATGCGCGAGAGGCGGTGGTGCACATGTGTAGACATCGAGGGTGGAGTCCAGAGCACACAGGCGCAGAAGAAGGCGCAAAAAACGAGTGCTAATAGTCACTCTGCATATATATACACATACATACACACACATCTATATGCAGATACACACACACATATACATGCACACTCATATAAATCCTTATTCCTCTGTGGATGAAGCTTTTATTTTTATCGAGCAATACAGAAGACACGTTCCATAATATTTCAAAATGATAATTCAACAGAAGGTGGAGATTGAAGATCCCAGATCTACTTAGGAGCTAAAGGTCAGGATTTATGAATGGGATTTCGGTTAAATGAATTTTCCAATACCTTCGTTTTTATTTGCATGTATCATTTTGGCACCAGATAGTCAGGCAGCCTGTGTGTGATTGATAGCCTGGACTGCACACGATAAGGAGAGCTGACTGACCCCTTCCCTGCCAATCCCTTTCTCACTTCAGCTGAGGGTGTTTAGCAATAAGCATCCCGGAAACTTCAACCTTTGGGAATAATAAATGAAAGTCCGCACCAAATCTGCTCCACTCTGCTTCCACCCCCCACACCCCCCCCCCCCCCCGAGCCATTTTTTTTCTTTGTATAACGCAAGGAGCTTCGGAAAACAAGGCAGGTTTTTGTGTTGGCTTCTCTCAGAGATTCCTATCTGCCGTCCCGACATCTGGTTGATATTGGACGCCAGCGGTATCTGAAACTATTCGTTCAAGTGAGTCGGACTCAAACAAAAAGGAACTCGAACTGCAATTATGTGTTTAGCTTATCTGCAGGGTGGAGTCATCATTTAAACTCATCAAATTGGGTTTTTATACACATCATTTCCTGCAGTAAACTGTGTCTCCTTTTAATGATTCAAACACTTTTTGACAACGATTTTAACTGTCGACAATCGTGAAGTCTAGAAATATGCTCCATTTAGTTGTTAATTTGTTTTCTAAAACTACTAGAATAACAGAGATTGGTGATGTGTATTAAGCAGCTGGGTTAGACTTTCCCCAGGAGCATTCCACTTGTGTGTGTCTGAATTCTGAGTTGGTCTATTCCCAGAACTTCTTCAGAATTCGCTGCCACAAAGAGTAGTTGAGGCTAATGGAATTACATAGATAGGATTACATAGAAAATACAGCACAGAACCACCCCATTCGGCTCAATCAGTCCATGCCGTATGTTGTCTTCATACTCTATTTGTTGGTTACATGAACCCTCACTAGACAAGCATTAGGACCCTGCAGGGGCTATTCACGCCTGCTGTAAACATGCTGGTTTTGGACAGCATCTTGAGAGTTGCTATAAAGGACACAGTTAATTACACTACACCTGTTTCAGTTAGTCTGTTTATTTACATACACAACATAATTTGACGATGAGGCTAAATGAAATTAACCTCCCTAACATCCCGTCTTTCCTCCCCTCACCTGGGGACCCTCCAATCCCGTGGCCGAGATGGATAAAAAGCTATTCTACATACAGCATGGCGAATGGGTTAGACGGCAACAACGTAACACCAGCTCGCCGCTGTGCAATACCTATCCACTGCCTCAGCACCGAAGGCCAACGCATCTTTGGCCAAATCGAAGACACAGAGTCCTACGACAAAGCGGTAAGCACCCTAGAGAAATATTTTGGACCAAAGAAAAGTATCGTGATGGAGAGATACAAATTTCATCAAAGGGGGCAAAGGAACATTGAACCAATCAAACAGTATATCATTTCATTAACTGAACTGGCCGCTACGTGTGGACAACTTTGGAGCACTGAGAGAGAAAATAATCAGGCATCAAATTATTGAGAAAACAACGATCCCTCGCATTCGGGAACGCTTGCTAATGGAGGATGACAAATTGACATTTGCTAAAGCAACTAATTTGGCCATCCAAATCGAATCAGCACTTTCCAATTCAAAAGCGATCAGATCCCCTGCTCCCCTGTGCAGCAGACTTCAGCTACAGCCCGTGTGCAAGGCATTCGTCCAAAGCGGAAATCATAGCAGAGACCCAAGGCTAGTAATAAACCACCCATTACAGATCACAGGCCTAACTTCCACTGCTTTAACTGTGGGGAGAAATCGCATTCATCAAAGAGTCCTAACTGCCCTGCACGTGCGAAGAAATGCTCTGCATGTGGTAAAATGAACCATTTTGCTAGTGTCTGTCGCTTATCGCAGCATAGTCGACATGTAGACAACCCCGATAGTGATGAACCCAGTATGGTTTACACCGTTAGTGATATTTTGCACATCGGTTCAGGGACTGTATGTAAACATTGACAGCACGCTCGCCCATCTGTCTCCTCATTGACCTTGGAGCCAACGCTTCCATAATTGAGCGAGGCTGTGTACAAAATCCACTTCACGCACTGTCAACTGCAGCCCGCAACTTCCACTCTACATGCGTACTCCGACTCCAAAATCGAAGTACTTGGGGTCATATCTTTCCCGATACACTACAAGGACATAACATTGGAGAACTTTTCCTTTCATGTTGCGAAGGGACAAAGCCTCATGGGTGTTGACCTTTTTGACAAGCTTGGGTTCAAAGTTTACGACCCAACCGGCACACCTGTGTAACGGTAGACTTTAACAAGCAGTATCCCTCAATCTTCACAGGGTTTGAAGTGACAACAAAATTCTGCCATCGTCACCACGTTGACCTTTCCGTCAAAGCGGTTACACAGCAACTTCACCGTCTCCCATTCGCGGTTTGTGACCAAGTATCCACAGAATTAACACGACTCGAATCTCAGGGAATCATTGAGAGCATCGATTCCTCACCCTGGATCTCGAACTTAGTCATTGCTTGGTGTAAAAATGGGGAGATCCACCTAAGCATCGACCTGAAAGAGGCCAACAAGGCCATCATCCCCGACATGTACCCTCTTCCTACCATCGACAAACTGTCTTCAGAATTCCATGGCTCAATAGTTTTTACGAAACTTGACATGCGCCGCAGTTACCTGCAAATACCCCTAACAGAGAAACCGCTCACGGCATTCACGACACATGATGGACTGTGTCAGTATCGACACATGTCCTATGGACTATCTTCTGCGCCAAGTGCATTTCAGAAGATTGTCACTACTATGCCAGCAGGCATAGGGGGAGCTCATGGACGGACAATGGACGAACATGACCAGCGACTTCACACAGTTATGGCTAGACTTGCTACACATAACATTACACTTAATGCCGATAAGTGTACATTCGCTGCTGGAGAAATAAACTTTATGAGCTACAGAGTCACAGCACAAGGTATCAAACCGACGCTTGACAACATTCACACGATCTAGCGAATGCAGGAGGCTACTAACATCACTTGCAACTTCTATCTGAAGTTCATTCCACGTTCCGCGCACATTGCGGAACAACTTCTCAAGTTGCTGCGCGAGGACGCCCCTTGGGAATGGACAGATTCCCAGGCTCAGGCATTCACCACGCTTAAGGAGAAAATCACATCCCCTCCTATCCTCGGGCACTTTGATCCGAAAGCCACGATGTATGTATGACTGCATCAGGCACCGCCATGGGTGCTGTGCTCTCACAATGAATTGATGGCCTGGAATGCCCAGTAGCCTTCGCCTCTCGCATGCTCTCATCTGCAGAACATAAATACTCTACAGAGGAATGCGAAGCACTCATTTGCATCTACGCACCTCTTTGGCAAGAAATTTACCCTCAGTATGGATCACCAAGTGCTAACTACGCTACTCGCTACAACTGGATCTGGGCACAGACCACTACGAATCAGCTGATGGTCAGATTGCCTTCATCAGTACAACTTTGATGTACAGTACATCGCTGGCAGTCGCAACCACGTAGCTGACATGCTCAACCGCTCGCCACCTATTTCGGATGGTACTGACTTGTTCACTGATGACGACACATATGTCACATTGATCATCGCTCAGTCCATCAGAAACCTTGTCTCCTGCGATGAACTCAAAACCGAATCACAGCATGATGCTATGCTGCAGCATGTGTGCCACTTCCTCCAGACTGAGTGACCTAAGCAAATTTTGGAAGAGCTGAAAATCTTCCAAAGACTTTACGATGAATTTTCCGTTTGGAATGCTGGCTGCCTAGCTCATGGTGATAGAGCCGTAATTCCCAAGTCGCTTCAACAGTGCGTTCTCTCATTGGCAGACGATGGACATCCTGGCATAGTCCGCATAAAGCAGAGATGTCGCGATTCAGTATGGTGGCCTGGGACTGACACTCACATCGAGGAGTTTGTCACACACTGCGAAGCATGCAGTCTGAGCGAAAAGGCCACAAACATCCGACCAGCGCCAATGAAGCCCATTCCATGGCCACAAAGACCATGGCAACAATTTGAGTTGGATACCTTCAGTCTTGTTGAAGCAGCTCCACAGCACCAGCGGTTCCTTGTTGTAGTACATGACCTGCATTTCAAATGGGCAGAAATCGCTACAACAATTTCAGTGACCTCAGCACTATTCTGCAGCCTGCAGTGTATGTTCACGAAGTGGGGCCTCACAGAGGTCATAATCACTGACAATGGACCACAGTTTGTGTCCGACCAGTTCGCAGATTTCCTATCGAGCACCGCCTTAATCCTCATAGCAACGGAGGTACTGAGAGATTTAACCGCGTCATCAAAGAGGGTTTGAAAGCCAACTTCGCAGCACCAGCCTCAGGGCCCAACGTCTGTCAAAAGGCACCCGATGAGGAGGCTGATCCACAGAGGCCCTACCCAACACACAGGGTGCATAGGCCCAGACCAACATTCCCCGACTTGTCTGAGGAGCGATATCTCAGGAGGCGTCAATTAACCAGGAATGTTGTCTCAGACATCTGCAAGCTGCTTTTTCTTTTCTTTTATTCATTCACGGGATGTGGACGTTGCTGGCAAGGCCAGCATTTATTGCCTGTCATGTATCTTACATGGCTACTGTTGGTGCTATCACAAGGTGTGCCACCAGAGGGCATAGCGGTGGGAGACTTGTAGGTTACCTGTATAGGTGAATCTGGCCTAGTATAAAAGGCAGGTCACTAGGTGTGATCCTCACTTTGAAGTTAACTAATAAAGGACTAAGGTCACTACAGTTCAAGTACAACACATTGCCTCGTGGAGTCATTACTAGAGCATCTAAGGACACAACATTGCCCATCCCTAATTGCCCTTGAGAAGATGATGGTGAGTCACCTTCTTGAACTGCTGCAGTCCATGTGATGATGGTACTCCCACAGTGCTGTTAGGGAGGGAGTTCCAGGATTTTGACCCAGCAACAATGAAGGAACGGTGATATGCTTCCAAATAAGGATGGTGTGTGACTTGGAGGGGAACTTAGGTGATGGTGTTTGCATGTGCTTGCTGCCCTTGTCCTTTGAGGTGGTAGAGGTCGGGGTTTGGGAGGTGCTGTAGAAGAAGCCGTGGAGAGTTGCTGCAGTGCATCTTGTAGATGGTACACACTGCAGTCACGGTACGCTGGTGGTGGAGGCAGTGGATGTTTAAGGTCGTGGATGGGGTGCCAACCAAGCGGGCTGCTTTGTCCTGGATGGTGTTGAGCTTCCTGAGTGTTGTGGGAGCTGCACTCATCCAGGCCAGTTGAGAATATTCCATCACACTCCTGACTTGTGCCTTGTAGATGGTGGAAAGGCTTTGGTGATTCAGGAGGTAAGACACTCGCTGCAGAATATCCAGCCTCTGACCCGCTCTTGTTGCCACAGTATTTATGTGCCTGGTCTAGTTAAGTTTCTGGTCAATGGTGACCTCCAGGATGTTGATGTTGGGGGATTTGGCGAAGGTAATGCTATTGAATGTTAAGGGGCGGTGGTTAGACTCTCGCTTGTTGGAGATAGTCATTGCCTGGCATTTGTGTGGCGCAAATGTTACTTGCAACTTATCAGCCCAAGCCTGAATGTTATCCAGGTCTTACTGTATGCGAGCATGGACTGCTACATTATCTGAGGAGTTGCAGATGCAACTGAACACTGTGCAGTCATCAGCAAACATCCCCAATTCTGACCTTATAATGGAAGGAAGGTCATTGATGAAGCAACTGAAAATGGTTGGGCCTAGGACACTGCCCTAAGGAACACCTGCAGTGATATTCTGGAGCTGTGATGATTGACCTCTAACCACCACAACCATCTTGACTTCAGTTTTACTAGGGCTCCTTGATGCCACACTCGGTCAAATGCTGCCCTGATGTCGAGGACAGTCACTCTCGCCTCACCTTTGGAATTCAGCTCTTTTGTCTATGATTGGACCAAGGCTGTAATGAGGTCTGGAGCCAAGTGGCCCTGGCAGAACCCAAATTGGGCTTCAGTGAACAGGTTATTGGTGAGTAAGTGCCGTTTGATAGCACTGTCGACGACACCTTCCATCACTTTGCTGATGATTGAGAGTAGACTGATGGGGCCGTAATTGACCGGATTGGATTTGTCCTGATTTTTGTGGACAGGACATACCTGGGTAGTGTTCCACATTGTCGGGTAGATGCCAGAGTTGTAGCTGTACTGGAACAGCTTGGCTAGAGACTCGGCTAGTTCTGGAACACAAATCTCCAGCACAACAGCCGTTATGTTGTCGGGGCCCATAGCCTTTGCTGTATCCAGTGCGTTCAACTGTTTCTTGATATCGCGTGGAATTAATCGAATTGGCTGAAGACTTGTTTCTGTGATGGTGGGGATCTCAGAAGGAGGCCGATATAGATTGTCCACTCAGCACTTCCGTCTGAAGATGGTTATAAACACTTTAGCCTTTTCTTTTGCACTCACGTGCTGGGCTCCGCCATTATTGAGGATGGGGATATTCACGGAGTCGCCTCCTCCCATTAGTTGTTTAATTGTCCACCACCATTCATGACTGGATGTGGCAGGACTACAGAGCTTTAATCTGATCCGTTGGTTGTGGGGTTGCTTAGCCTTGTCTATAGCATGCTTCTTCCGCTTTTTAGCACGCAAGTAGCTTCCCCAGGTTGCCATTTTTAGGTACGCCTGGTGCTGCTCCTGGCATGCTCTTCTACATTCTTCATTGAACCAGGGTTGTTCCCCAGGTTTGATGGTAATGGTAGAGTGAGGGATATGCCGAGCCATGAGGTTACAGATTGTGGTGGAATACAATTCTTCTGCTGCTGATGGCCCACAGCGCCTCATGGATGCCCAGTTTTGAGCTGCTAGATCTGTTCTGAATCTATTCCATTTAGCACAGTCGTAGTGCCACACAACCTGAGGGTGTCCTCAGTGTGAAGATGGGTTTCATCTCCACAATGGCTTTGCGGTGGTCGCTGCTACCAATGCTGACATGGACAGATGCATCTGTGACAGGTAGATTGGTGAGGACAAGGTTAAGTAGGTTTTTCCCTCGTGTTGGTTCTTTCACCACCTGCTGCAGGCCCAGTCTGGCAGTTATGTTCTTCAGGACTCGGCCAGCTCGGTCAGTAGTGGTGCTACCAAGTCACTCTTGGTGATGGACATTGAAGTCCCCCATCCAGAGTACATTCTGTGCCCTTGCTACTCTCAGTGCTTCTTCCAAGTGGTGTTCAACATGGAGGAGTACTGATTCATCAGCTGAGGGAGGACGGTAGGTGATTAGTGGCAGGATGTTTCCTTGCCCATGCTTGACGTGAAGCCTTAAGACTTCATGGTGTCCAGAATCAATGTTGGGGACTCCCAAGGCCACTCCCTCCTGACTGTTTACCACTGTGCCGCCACCGCTAGTGTCCTGCCGGTGGGACAGGACATACCCAGGGATGGTGATGGAGGAGTCTGGGACATTGGCTGAAAGGTATGATTCTGTGAGTATGACTAAGTCAGGCTGTTGCTTGACTAGTCTGTGGGACAGCTCTCCCAATTTTGGCACAAGTCTCCAGATGTTGGTGAGAAAGACCTTGCAGGGTTGATTGGGCTGGGTATGCCGTTGCCATTTCCGTAGCCGGTGCTGAGGTCGATGTCGGATGGTCCATCCGGTTTTATTCTTATTATTGTTTTTCGTAGCAGTTGTGTACAACTGAATGGCTTGCTAGGCCATTTCAGAGGGCCGTTAAGAGTCAACCACATTGCTGTGGGAGGACCTGCTGCCTGTTGGACCATCCCCAGGAGTTGCTCCCCTAGTGACCTCTGCAACTCTTCCTCAATTAAAACCGCAGAAGGAAAGAAAGATTTGCATTATATTGCACCTTTCATGACCACCGGTCTTTTGTCTTTTGGAGTATACTAGTCACTGTTGTAGTCACTGGGAAACGCGGCAGCCAATTTGCGCACACGCAAGCTCCCACAAACAGCCATGTGATAATGACCAGGTAATCTGTTTTAGTGATGTTGATTGAGGGATAAATATTGGCCAGGACACTGGGGATAACTCCCCTGCTCATCTTCAAAATAGTGCCACGGGATCATTTACGCCCACCTGAGAGAGAAGACGGGGCCTCGGTTTAATGCCTTATCCAAAAGATGGCACCTAAAAACAGTGCAGCACTCCCTTAGTACTGCGCTGAAGTGTCAGCCTAGATTTATTGTGCTTGGGTCCCGGGAGTGAGACTTGAACCCACAACATTCTGACTCAAAGGTGAGTGTGCTACCCAATGAGCCACAACTGAAGGCAGCAGAGAATCTTGGGTCAGCCTTTCAACTCACCTTGCCTGTCAGAAAGGGTTTTCCAACAGTTTCCATCAGCTTAAAAGCAGTTTGAACACAGGAACTGAAAGCGAGGAATGCAACCTTGCTTTAAGAGATGTATCAGAAATTGCATGTGGCAGGGACGGTGGGATGTCCAATTCTGCAGCCAATCAGGAGGGCAACCCGACTATTATAGTCTAAAGAGGCCCAGGAGTTAAAATGGCCTGGGACCAACGCTTGACTTTCCGTGGGGGTTTCAATCCCACCCCGCCCACCCGAAACTCGTCCTGATTTAAAATCAAGGCTAACGTTAACTGCCGTATAAATTATGCAAACAATAGGGAATTAGGTTAGGGCGCTGCACTTTTGGAGTTGCTGTCTTTCGAATGAGACGTTAAACCAAGGCCCAGATTTCTCTCTCAAGTGGACATAAAAGATCCCATGGCACTATTTCAAAATTCTCCCTGGCGTCCTGGCCAATAATTATCCCTCAACCAACACTTAAAAACAGACTATCTGGTCATTCCAGCCCTTCTATGTGCAAATTGGCTACTACGTTTCCTACATTACAACAGTAACGACACTTCAAAAAGTATTGCATTGGCTGTAAAGCACTTTGAGAGGTCCTGAGATCACATAAATGCAAGTCTTTCTTTTGTTATATATATTGAACAGCATTAGGCACCCAAATAGTTAAAGATTGTAATTCTGTGAAGGCAATAGAGCTCCATGAGAAACCTAGCAGGGAAGAAACCACACCCATGTTTTCCCACTAACCACGTCAGTTCGTGTTGATAAGTACACTGTTGCTATTCGAATACAGGTCACTACCGCAGCAACAATATTATTCCTGCTGGTCATTCTGCTTTCATCATTTTCCACTCGCTAGCTAAAATGCTGACCGCTGTTAAATGATAGGTCACGTGAACAGGAAATACATTGTCATCCTTGCCCAGTCGAGGATTTCCTCCTGACACAGCCCCTGACAGGACTGTTCAGCCTTTTTCACTGGGCGCTGTCTGTTGCTACTGCACCAGTTTTCCTGATTGTTGACTGCAACTCAGTCCCTGGACTCTGTTTTCTCTTCTTGCTCTCCCCCTTCCCCCTTTCCCCCATCCCTTTAATTTAAAAAGACTGTTTCTTTACTAAAAGTGCCATCCAGACCTTTTTTTCAATTGGGAAGAGACAGAAGGTGAAATAATCGTGCCTTCCCTTTACTATGGTAATACCACATGCTGATGACATCATGGTGTGTGTTGACATTATTAAAGAAGCAGTAGCAGGACATTTGGAAAAGCAAAATTTGGTCAGGCAGAGTAGCATGGATTTATGAAGGGGAAGTCATGTTTGACAAATTTGCTGGAGTTCTTTGAGGATGCAATGAACAGGGTGGATAAAGGGAACCAATGGATGTGGTGTATTTGGACTTCCAGAAGGCATTTGACAAGGTGCCACATAAAAGGTTACTGCACAAGATAAAAGTTCACGGGATTGGGGGTAATATATTAGCATGGATAGAGGCTTGGCTAACTAACAGAGAACAGAGAGTCGGGATAAATGGTTCATTCTCTGGTTGGCAACCAGTAATTAGTGGGCTGCCGCAGGGATCAGTGCTGAGAGCCCAACTATTTACAATCTATATTAACGACTTGGAGGAAGAGACTGAGTGTAACGTAGCCAAGTTTGCTGACAATACAAAGATGGGAGGAAAGGCAATGTGTGAGGAGGACACAAAAAATCTGCAAAAGGACATAGACAGGCTAGGTGAGTGGACAAAAATTTGGCAGATGGAGTATAATATTGGAAAGTGTGAGGTCATGTACTTTGGCAGAAAAAAAATCAAAGAGCAAGTTATTATTTAAATGGAGAAAGATTGCAAAGTGCTGCAGTACAGCGGGACCTGGGAGTACTTGTGCATGAAACACAAAAGGATAGTATGCAGGTACAGCAAATGATCAGGAAGGCTAATGGTATCTTGGCCTTTATTGCAAAGGGGATGGAGTATAAAAGCAGGGAAGTCTTGCTACAGCTATACAAATTATTGGTGAGGCCACACCTGGAATACTGCATGCAGTTTTGGTTCCATATTTACGAAAGAATATACTTGCTTTGGAGACAGTTCAGGGAAGGGTCACTAGGTTGATTCCAGAGATGAGGGGGTTGACTTATGAGGAAAGGTTGAGTAGGTTGGGCCTCTACTCATTGGAATTCAGAAGAATGAGAGGTGATCTTATCGAAACATATAAGATTATGAGGTGGCTTGACAAGGTGGATGCAGAGAGGATGTTTCCACTGATGGGGGAGACTAGAACTAGAGGGCATGATCTTAGAATAAGGGGCCGCCCATTTAAAACAGAGATGAGGAGAAATTCCTTCTCTCAGCGGGTTGTAAATCTGTGGAATTCGCTGCCTTGGAGAGCTGTGGAAGCCGGGACATTGAATAAATTTAAGACAGAAATAGACAGTTTCTTAAACGATAAGGGGTTATGGGGAGTGGGTGGGGAGGTGGAGCTGCCATGATTTTATTGAATGGCGGAGCAGGCTCGAGGGGCTGTATGGCCTACTCCTGTTTCTATTTCTTATGTTCTTATGTTCTTATGACATCATTTGATGGGTTTGCAAGCTAAAAAAAATGTGTTTTCTCCTTTCACTGAAGGTGATGCCTCTTTGAGCTTCCCCCGAAGAGCTGACCTATGCTGGGGGTAAAGTTCAAAGGTTGTCCGGTGCCCTCCAATACCTCACCCAAGCAACTGTTCTTAATGTTGTCAAACAATTAACTGGGGGGACATCAGAGACAGGAACATTCCTCTCCCTACCTAACATCTGCATCTTAAAGAGGCAATTATTTACTTCTATATTTCTTTCTCATGCATTTAAATCCTATCAGAAAAAAATCATATCAATATTCGGAGCCAGATTGTGAATGGGAAAGTCAGAAACAAGTATCAGTGTAGATCATTAGACCTCAGTCCAACCGATAGAGTGGAACTAACCAATTGACTGTGCAGTTTAGAACATTTTGAAAGGAAAAGAGTTAGAGCAAGACCTGCTGCATAATGAGACATCCCATAATCAGAAGGATGCTGAAACCTCAGAGCAAAGTTCGAAGGCAGCAGAGTGGAAAAGGGGAACAAAAGTGTGTAGGAAGAATCTGAGTGAAGGACTGAAAGGCCACAGAACGAAACAAAGGCAAAAGGAGAGAAGGAACTTGCATTTATATAGGGCCTGTCACATCTTAAAGCGTTGTACATTCCATGAATTATTTTGAAGTGTAGTCACTGTTGTCAAGCAAACAAACGCAGCAGCCAATTTGCACACAGCAAGTGCCACAAACAGTAAATGAGACAAATGATCAGTTAATCTGTATTTGGTTGAGGGATAAATGTTGGCTGAGACACCCGGAAAACTCCGTTGTTCATCTTTGAATAATGACATGGGATCTTTTATGTCCAATTGAACAGATAGATAGGGTCTACATTCAACATATCGGGGAACAGAGAGGGTGGAGGAATGGGGGAGGGGCGAACGTCAACCCATGTTCCACCCTCTATGTGACATCATCAATTGGAAGCCGGCAGATGAAGCTTGCACAGCCTCCAGATAAATCATTTGTGGGGGGTTTTAAACAGGGTCTCGTGGGTGTTAGAGGTCGGGGCGGGGGGGAGGGGGTGGGGGGGGCAGAGGGCAGAGGTTGTCTGGGGCAGCTAACGCCCTGACCCTCCTTGTGGGGCTCAAAGAAGCACACTTGCTCCTCCTGGCTCAACAAAGATAAGTTTAAACCTTAGCTTTTAAGAGCCATCGCTTCTTCACTGATGGATTTTACTGAGCGAGATGGGCATGGGGGGGGGCACGTGTTGATGTCTGAACTCAAGTATATCTGGGTGACTTCAAACCCCTGTGAACCCCCGACTCACCTGATACATATCCTTAAAAAGTATGGTGAGGCACTGGGCACAAAAGATTTGCAAGGATGCTACCAGAACTGAGATTATGGGCTAGAACCTCCACTTTTGTGCTTATCGCCCAAATATGGACATTATTTCCGGTGTGGGCGGTCATAAAGGGTTTTCAGATCGCCGGCTTCTCGCCCATTCTTAAAGCACCTAGTCTCCATTTTTGAAAATAGCCATTACTGCGAGCGGTATGAAATGGACGGTAGTATTACATTTCGCTGACCTTCTGCAGTAAATTGTGGCCGTCCTTAGCAATGGCATGGCAATGCTCGATTCCTGTGATTCAGGAGGTCAAGGGTCATCATGACATGCGCAGAAGAGGAGACAGAGAGAGAGGGAGCTCAGAGGGACTGAAGGCGTGTCTGGGTGTGGTGTAGCTGCTTTGGGAGGAAGGAGGGAGACTTTAGAGCTTCACAGCAAGTAGGCAAAAAATAATTAGCTGTTACCAGCCACATATTTGCCTGAATTTGGCCTATAATGGAGAGCGAGCAGGAGGCATCACAGCACGCTGTGGAGACTGACGCTGGAGAGAGCAGTGAGGTGGGAGAGGAGCACATTGGAGGGTGCAAAAGAGTCAGGAGGTTCTCGGACGAGGCAAATGCCTCCCTCCTGCAGGAAGTCGAGCTACACTGGGGTGATTTGACACAGGGAGGGTGTGGGAAGCCCACCCCAAAGGCCTACCAGAGGATATGGACCGAGATAGCAGAGGTGGTCTCGTCGGCGACCAACAAGGTTCGTGAGGAGAATCAATGCCGCAAATGATGGAACAACCTTGTGGTATCCGCAAGAGTAAGTATTACATTGATTTACATATACTTATGCACTTATATAATTTGATTTGTAACTGTCATGAGTGACTATCAGCAGATGTGAGGTCTTTCACTTTTACCGGAAATGTTTTACTCAAAGCCTGCGGTCACGGTATGCGCCTTTAGGTAAAGAATGATAACTTTCATAATAATCATGATTACATCGGCCGGTAATGTGTTGTAGGGGAGGTGCAAAGAGACCTGGGTGTCATGGTACATCAGTCATTGAAGGTTGGCATGCAGGTGCAGCAGGCGGTTAAGAAAGCAAATGGCATGTTGGCCTTCATAGCAAGGGGATTTGAGTACAGGGGCAGGGAGGTGTTGCTACAGTTGTACAGGGCATTGGTGAGGCCACACCTGGAGTATTGTGTACAGTTTTGGTCTCCTAACCTGAGGAAGGACATTCTTGCTATTGAGGGAGTGCAGCGAAGGTTCACCAGACTGATTCCCGGGATGGCGGGACTGACCTATCAAGAAAGACTGGATCAACTGGGCTTGTATTCACTGGAGTTCAGAAGAATGAGAGGGGACCTCATAGAAACATATAAAATTCTGACGGGGTTAGACAGGTTAGATGCAGTAAGAATGTTCCCAATGTTGGGGAAGTCCAGAACCAGGGGTCACAGTCTAAGGATAAGGGGTAAGCCATTTAGGACCGAGATGCGGAGGAACTTCTTCACCCAGAGAGTGGTGAACCTGTGGAATTCTCTACCACAGAAAGTTGTTGAGGCCAATTCACTAAATATATTCAAAAAGGAGTTAGATGAGGTCCTTACTGCTAGGGGGATCAAGGGGTATGGCGAGAAAGCAGGAATGGGGTACTGAAGTTGAATGTTCAGCCATGAACTCATTGAATGGCGGTGCAGGCTAGAAGGGCCGAATGGCCTACTCCTGCACCTATTTTCTATGTTTCTATGTTTCTATCAGTCTCTGTGACAGTACCTAGCAATGATATCACACAATGATCTCATGCTATGTCATCCTGTCACCTTTTATAGAAGAAGCTATCGACGATGAGGTCCGTGCAGAGGCGAATGGGCGGGGAGCCACCAGTCACCAGCGACATCACAGTGAGTAAAGCTCACACCATTGTGTGATGTGAAGTCAATAGATGCCACACCCACTCATATCCGAACAATCATATATGATAGATGATTTCTAAAATTGTCATAGAAATAATGATGGCCTAATGAAAATCATTGCAATGCAAATGTGTTGATGGTCATGAAATGTGAAGTCTGCGATGAGTTTGAGAGCGGTGTTGCTTTTGTCGTGCATATGCTGTGTGTAGCGCTGGACTCAACTTGTCACCCTAGCACCCCCTTCTCCTCTAATAACCTCATTTGTGTTTTGCAGCTCAGCCAGCAGCGTGGCCCCAGGCAAGACCACAGAGGCCAGAAGATGGGGCGCAAACTCGGCGGACGATCCTACATCTGGTGCGGAGGAGCCCCGATTCTCGCCCGTCAATCCGCTGGGTCTGTTCTCCACGGATGAGAGCGCTGACTTCGAGGAAACTGCATCGCCACGCTCCAGAAGCCATTCCACCCCAAGGCCATCTAGTGGTCCTCCGGTCATTCACTCCTTCACTCTAGAAGTACCGGCCTCAAGCACCTCTCCACAGGGCACCCCATGTGGCGCCGACCCCGCGGAGATCTCGTGGATGTGGCAGATCTGTTCCACGAGCGCCACATGTCAGCGGAGAGATGGTACAGTTGGCCAGGAGGACTGTAGACATTGGTGACCAGCTCATCGAAGCATTGGGGGTCATATCCTGACAGCTGGCCACCATGACCGAGTACATTCTGTGGATGGCGGAGGCTGTGGATGCGATAGCCAGGAACACAGCTGGCACAGGCCTCCCAGTAGTCCCCAAGCGCGGCACTCCATCCCTAGGTTCTGCACCACCACTACGCACAACAGATGAGAGCAAGGACCAAGATCCTGCTTCTGCATCAGAGAATGTTGCCCCCTCGGCACCTCCTGCTCCCATACCCGTCCAACGACCGCATCTGCCTTCATCGCTCCCAATGAGGCACCGCCTGAGGAGCTCATTGGCCAGGCGCCGTGGAGCGAGGAGGGGAAAGGATAGAGGTAGGGAGAAGAAGGAGAGGGGGGAAAGAAAGTGAGATGCATGTCCACAAGTGATGGCTGTGTTATATCTCCATCTGGGTGTATGCAATTTGTTGTAATGTATGGGGGAAGGGGACCACGCTCCTGCTTTGCCTTTGTATTCTGTGTTGCTGGACATGTTAAACAATTGATTAATGTCAATGGTGAAAAAAGTGGGGTGTGGGTGGGGTTTGGGTGTTATTGCCTGTGGTACTTCTGATTTCAGACCAATGTTGGTATAAAAATGTTTTTATTGAACATAACCTTGTTGCGCATTGTCTCAGATAGCTGCACCTTTACACACTGGTGATTCCTTAACATAAAGGGTTAAATACAACTTAACATCAATCAACGTAAACTTTAACTGCCACCAAATTGATGGGCGCCATTGATGTCTGAGCTGCACACACACAGCAGTGTGTCAGCGTTGTCACTCACATTAACGTTCTTTCAGGCAAATCGTTCAGATCTCAGCTCCTCATGTAAAAGTCGCAGCTATGTAGCCACCACAGGCCCTTTCCTGTGGCCTGGAGAGGGGCGTGGGCATGATTGCAAAGCCAGCCTGATTGTCTGGCCCTAGGTCAGCGTCTAGCCCCTCGTCATCCCCTTCCTCTCTCTCCTGAGGTGGAGCATCAGTCCCTTCTGACAATTTTTGGCCCCTCATGATTGCCAGGTTGTGCAGCATGGAGCACACGACCACGAATTTATGTACTTGCTCAGGGTTGTATTGTAGCTCCCCTCCTGAGTGGTCCAGGCATCTGAAGCGCTGCTTAAGCACAGTTAGTGTTTGGTGGCTCCATTGCATTGAAAATATAATAGCGATTGATCAGAAGCAATGATTTCCTCACTAAAATATACCTGGAGTAAAGCCCCAATCGTCCAGAGTCTGAAAATATGTCTGTTGAGATGTTCACTTCACATGAGAAGAACTCCAGAGTCAAAGCAAACTCTCCTGAAGTTGAGGCAGCCTTTTGAATGAAGCGTTCTGCAATTTTAAAAATGCCAGCCACACCGCTGACATTCGTTCAGAAAAGTTCCACTTTTTTCTGGGCCTTTTTTTGGGGGAGCGATATTGTGACCGATATGTGTGCAAGGTGGTGAAAGTGATGGTGGGCAATCTCCTGGGCGTTAGCGTCGCCAAATGTGCTCTTTACAACAAAAAAAGTGGGCGGGCGTTAATGTTGAAGCTTGGCGTTAATTCCGTGCGGAAAGTAACTCTGGGCGATATTATGGGTGTTGATTTCGCCCATTCTGATCATTCCGCCCAAAAAAGTCGGCGGGCGGTAATATTTTTCCCGCCGTTAAGCACATGGGGAAAGTAACGCTCGGCAATAAGTTTCCTAAAAATGCCCATCAGTTTCCATTTTGTGCCAAAATGGGTGATATATGGGCATCATATGTCATTTCAGCAGTAAAATGGGCCTTACAGTGGGCATTAAGCATGCAAAACAAGTGGAGGTTCTAGCCCTATAACTATCAGGAAAGACTGAACAGGTTGGGGCTCTTTTCTCTAGAAAAGCGAAGGCAGAGGGTGACCTGATCGAGGTTTTTAAAATTATGAAAGGGTTTGACAGGGTAGACGTTGAGAAGATGTTTCTACTTGTGTGGGAGTCCAAAACTACGGGTCTTAAATATAAGATAGTCATTAATAAATACAATAGATAATTCAGGTGAAACTTCTTTACCCAGAGCGTGGTTAGAAAGTGGAACTCGCTACCACAAGGAATAGTTGTGGCGAATTGCATAGATACATTTATGGGGAAGCTTGATAGATGTACGAGGGAGAAAGAGATAGAAGGAACTGCTGGTAGGGTTAGATGAAGTAGGGTGGGAAGAGGTTTGTATGCAACATGGATACCGGCTTTGGCCAGCTGGGCCAAATGGCCTGTTTCTGGGCTGTAAATTCTAAGTAATAGTGTGATCTCTAAACCCATACGTCCTTCAAATCATTTTAAATACAGTGCAATTTTTAAATCTTATGCATTTTTCAACTCACTTTATATGCATGGTGATCCCTACAAATCATACAAATTTGGTCTCCTCCCTATTTAATTTAACTCCCCTTTCACTCAGGGTGACTCGATAATCTTTGGAACCTTCAACTCAATTTGCACTTGGGGTGAGACAACTAACTATTTAAGGTACGTACACTTGGTATTCACACTTATCTCAGTTCATCATCCATTCAAGATGATTGATGGTCTATGGCAACATCAACTCACCTTGCACTTGGTGGCTGCTATAAATTAACTCTGTTCGCTCTTCATTTACCAGCTCTTATCTTGCACTCAGACTCAGAGTTATGTGAACCTCAGCTCACCTTACATGAAGGGGGAATGTGATCATATTATTCTGATTAGCTACTCTCACTCTTCACATTCGCCTTAAGTCATTTTTCACTCGGGGTGATTTCTACATATTGTGTAAATCCCTGTTTACCTTCCACACACTGTGGGGGTCACCTTGACTTTGTGTGATAGTGTGAAATGGGTGATAGCGTGTCGACAGCCTAATTTACATCTCTCAGGGTTTTTATTTCCATTGACATCAGGCAGGAGGGATGGAAATCGGACTGCCGATTCACAATCATCCATTTTACATGATCGTATAAAGTCAGAATTACACCCACAGTGTGACATCCACAAATGAAATAAACTGTAAATGATCTTACACTCAGAGTCCAACAGACTGAGCAAATCCCATCTCACTTTATACTTAGACTGATTTCCATGAGTCACTAAACTTCAATTCACCTTACACTACCAATGTTACAAATGCATGTTGAACAAGCTCTTACTTTCCTCTATCCTTACCTCAACTTAACTTCAAGTAAGGTTGATATCTACAAATGATCTAAACCTCAAGGTACCTTCTCATCATGGTAATCTTGCAAATTGTGATGAATTGTGCAAACTTCAACTCATCTTACAAACAGGGTGACATACCTTTCAGCCAAAGTGACGACTAAGGGCTATTTCACTCTAGCCCCGTTCAGCTCTCCATTGGGTCAGAGCAAAGGAGCGGCGAGAGATTGTAGAGCGACGTGATTGGGGCCCAGGAGAGGCGTGAGTTCAGGACCCAGAACAGGCGAGAACCCAGGGGCAGCGCGGGCCAGCCCACACTGCGATATGTGTGCACACTAGATCTGTGCAGCAGAGTGGCCTCCAGTTGTCTTGGTTAATCCTTGCCACTAGACCAAGACCTAGCTCTGTCAAGCCCGTGTAATAGTTGGTGTGCAACAACCACTACACGTTAAAAAAATCCACGCACAGGCATCTTCCACCCTTCAACATGCATTTCGGGACTGGAATATTAAGTCCTTCATTGAAACATCTGTGAACTCATCCCTTTTTGGTGTGGAAGCAAGTCATCCTTGATACAAGGGAGCGCCTAAGAAGATTTCACTTAAGTTAAATGGAGAAGGAAGGACTTTAACTTCAAAACCCAGAATTTATCTTGCTTTCAATCTCTCTATACGCAATGAACATTGTAGAAATCTAAGTTGTTGTTGTAGAAGTAGTATTGGCTGGAATAAGAACATAAGAACACAATAAATAGGAGCAGGAATAGGCCATTTAGCCCCTTGAGCATGCTCCACCATTCAATAGATCATGGCTGATCTGATCTTGGCCTCAACTCCACTTCCCTGCCTGCTCCCCATAACCCTTGACTCCCTTATCATTCAAAAATCTGTCTAGCTCCACCTTAAATATATTCAATGACCCAGCCTCCACAGCTCTCTAGGGTAGAGAATTCCAAAGATTGACGACCCTCTGAGAGAAGAAATTCCTCCTCATTTCCGTTTTAAATGGACGACCCCTTATTCCGAAACTATGCCCCCTAGTTCTAGATTCCCCCACAAGGATAAACATCCTCTCTGCATCCACCTTGTCGAGCCCCATCAGAATCTTATATGTTTCAATAAGATCACCTCTCATTCTTCTAAACACCAATGAGTATGGGCCCAACCTTCTCAACCTTTCTTCATAAGGCAACCCTGGCTCAGTGGTTGCACTTTCACCTCTGAGTCAGAAGGTTGTGGGTACAAACCCTGCTGCAAGGACTTGAGCACATCATTTAGGCTGACATTTCCCGTGCAGTGCTGAGGGTGTGCTGCACTGCTAGAGGTACTGTCTTCTGGATGAGACGTTAAACCAAGGCCCCGTCTGCCCTCTCAGGTGGGCATAAAAGATCCCACGGCACTAGTTCGAAGAAGGGTAGGGGCATTGCCCCCAGTGTCCTGGCCAATATTTAACCCAACACTAGTAACAGGAGTGTCAGTAATGTTAATAACAATAATAGTAGCAGCAATAGTAATAATAGTAGAAGTAGAAACACTCTAAGCAGGAGTAGCACCAGCAAAATGAGCAATGTTAGTAGCACCAGAATTGGTAGTATTAATGTGAGTAGTGGTAGGAGTGGCAGCAGCAATAGTCAGAATGTTAGTAGTAGTAACAGTTGTAGTAAAAGCTAAAATCCCGAGGAGGAAAAATACTTTAGTTTAACTTCCTGTTTGTTTTACGCAACTTAATAAAAAATAATCATAGCAAAATATCAACAGCTGTAAACAAATGAAATCCAGCAAATTAGAAATTTGAAGAGAGTTTGGGTAATCTGAAAGCGTCACTTTGCGCTCCTGCATAAAAGAGCCTTGAGTGACTTAAAGCACAAATGATAGCTAGCCTCCCCCCCCACCCCGCCCCCCCCCACCTCATGTAAAATGAATGTAGAAGGCACTTTACTTTAATTGATATGAGAGATGGAATTTTCTCCAGTGTAAATATTTGTTGTGGTGGGTGGGCTTCATTGCTGAGGACTGGGAGAAATTTAGAATTCAACAGAGGAGGACTAAGGGTTTAATTAAGAGGGAGAAAATAGAGTACGAGAAGAAGCTTGCAGGGAATATAAAAACTGACTGCAAAAGCTTCTATAAATATGTGAAGAGAAAAAGATTAGTAAAGACAAATGTAGGTCTCCTGCAGTCAGATTCAGGTGAAATTATAATGGGGAACAAAGAAATGGCAGACCAATTGAACCAATACTTCGGTTCTGTCTTCACGAAGGAAGATACAAATAACCTTCCGTAGGTACTAAGGGACAGTGGGTCTAGTGAGAAGGAGGAACTGAAGGATATCCTTATTAGGCGGGAGATTGTGTCAGGGAAATTGATGGGATTGAAGGCCGATAAATCCCCGGGGCCTGATAGTCTGCATCCCAGAGTGCTCAAGGAAGTAGCCCTAGAAATAGTGAATGCATTGGTGATCATTTTCCAACAGTCTATTGACTCTGGATCAGTTCCCATGGACTGGAGGGTAGCTAATGTAACACCACTTTTTAAAAAAGGAGGGAGAGAGAAAACGGGTAATTATAGACCGGTTAGCTTGACATCGGTGGTGGGGAAGATGTTGGAATCGATCATGAAGGACGAAATAGCAGCGTATTTGGAAAGCAGTGACAGGATCGGTTCAAGTCAGTATGGATTTATGAAAGGGAAATCATGCTTGACAAATCTTCTGGAATTTTTTGAGGATGTAACTAGCAGAGTGGACAAGGGAGAACCAGTGGATGTGGTGTATTTGGACTTGCAGAAGGCTTTTGACAAGGTCCCACACAAGAGATTGTTGTGCAAAGTCAAAGCACATGGTATTGGGGGTAATATACTGACGTAGATAGGGAACTGGTTGGCAGACAGGAAGCAGGGAGTTGGGATAAACGGGTCCTTTTCAGAATGGCAGGCAGTGACTAGTGGAGTGTCGCAGGGCTCAGTGCTGGGACCCCAGCTCTTTACAATATATATTAACGATTTGGATGAAGGAATAGAGTGTAATCTCTCCAAGTTTGCAGATGACACTAAACTGGGTGGCGGTGTGAGCTGTGAGGGGGACACTAAGAGGCTGCAGGATGACTTGGACAGGTTAGGTGAGTGGGCAAATGCATGGCAGATGCAGTATAATGTGGATAAATGTGAGCTTATCCATTTTGGGGGCAAAATCACGAAGGCAGAATATTATCTGAATGGCGGCAGACTAGGAAAAGGGGAGGTGCAACGAAACCTCGGTATCATAGTTCATCAGTCACTGAAAGTGGGCACGCAGGTACAGCAGGCGGTGAAGAAGGCAAATGGTATGTTAACCTTCATAGCTAGGGGATTTGAATATAGAAGCAGGGAGGTCTTACTGCAGTTGTACAGGGCCTTAGTGAGGCCTCACCTGGAATTCTGTGTTCAGTTTTGGTCTCCTAGTCTGAGGAAGGACGTTCTTGCTATTGAGGGAGAGCAGAGAAGGTTCACCAGACTGAGTCCAGGGATGGCTGGACTGTCATATGAGGAGAGACTGGATCAACTGGGCCTTTATTCACTGGAGTTTAGAAGGATGAGAGGGGATCTCATAGAAACATATAAGATTCTGACGGGACTGGACAGGTTAGATGCAGGAAGAATGTTCCCGATGTTGGGGAAGTCCAGAACCTGGGGACATAGTCTTAGAATAAGGGTTAGGCCATTTAGGACTGAGATGAGGAGAAACTTCTTCACTCAGAGAGTTGTTAACCTGTGGAATTCCCTGCCGCAGAGAGTTTTTGATGCCAGTTTACTGGATATATTCAAGAGGGAGTTAGATATGGCTCTTAAGGTGAAGGGGATCAAGGGGTATGGAGAGAAAGCAGGAAAGGGGTACTGAAGGAATGATTAGCCATGATCTTATTGAATGGCGGTGCAGGCTCGAAGGGCCGAATGGCCTACTCCTGCACCTATTTTCTATGTTTTCTATTTTTCTATTGCGGAGATAACATCTGAGTGAGTACAGTGGGGCTTCAGCTAATGGGTTGTTATAATAACTCACAAATTATTTTTGCTATTATATTGGCATTGCTGTTAACCGCTATCCCCATGTGATTGTTCATCCTCATGCAGATACTGCTCACAGCTTGTCTCTGTGTGGGGAAAACAATGTGTAAACTGAGATTTAAGAGCACAAGATTGTTTTTGTGAGTAACATGCAAGAACAATATTCATTTTAAATGAGACTGTTGGAAACTATTGCTTTAAAATACATACAGGCCAAGACAAAATCTTGCTGATAATCAACTGTAAATTGTTTCTTGACAAATGCATCAACAACAAAATTCATACTGACAGTCAGTTTCTGTGGTGAGAGCTGTTGCCAGCACTGAGATAGAGCCAAAACTGAATAATACCTACCTGATAAAATTTATGATATTAAAATAATAAATACCTGAAATGTATCATGGGAACTAATCTGATCTTTGGGTTCAGACAATAGTTTGCGATATCATATGAGGGTTTTGATTAAATCACTGACTAACAGTCTCTCCCACATATCCATTATTCTATAAATCACATGAATCTTTTGGCTGCATTTACATTCCAGTCACTGTCTGCTATCCAATATTTAGAATATATATACGCTGTATGAAAGAATCTCAGTAAAACATACTCCATTTATCTTCCAATAAAATCAACCCTTTCTGTCACACGTTGTTGAGATCAGGATTGCATTCATTATAACCATTGTAACAATCTCTTCCTGTCATATTGAGAAGAGAGGAAGCTGCATATTGACTGATAAAGTAAGCACATTTGCGTACTGACCACTAACCTATAACCGCAGGCTGAGCACATCGCACCGGGAGAGGGGGAAAAGCAATCAAACCAGCCAAAATCAACAGTCTACTGTATGTCTCTTCGATTTGCCTCAGGTCAAAAGAGGCACCACTCATTACAAAATGTGACTTACTCATTCAGCCTAGACTGATTGAGAACTTCACTGCAGGAAATCACAATCCACCAAGTCATTTGGTTATGATGATTGACAAATGTAGAGGGACACAGGGCACCTGTCTGACCATACAGTGTGGATCACGGTGCTGATGCATAGTAGGCTAAAAATGAGCAGAAGTAAGCTATAGTTGCATCTGTTCATTTGTACCTTTACTATGCAATGTTGGCCTTGTTAACGGCCACTAGGAGCTTTCAAACGCCCGGCCTAGTGTGTAGCGCTCAGATACCGATAACTTCTGGAGGGGCTTTCCAGTGAGTTGGTACTTCTGACGACACAATATAAGACTGTGATGCGAATCATTCATCCCTCCTTCGCATTGTGGAAAGTGCTTTCTCAACGTGGCCCATTTGTTACATTGAACAGCAGGCCCACTAAGGATTTGCATCCCAAGACAATTTGCAAGGGTTCTGTGAGCAACCATCACCAGTGAACTGTGCTCCACCCTGTGCTGCCTCATCCATATCACAGAAAGAAAGAAAGACTTACATTTCTATAGTGCCATTCACAACCCCTGGACCTCCCAAAGTGCTTTACAGCCAATGAAATACTTTTTGAAGTCTTGTTACTGTTGTAATGTAGGAAACGTGGCAGCCATTTTGCACACAGCAAGGTGATCATAACCAGATAATCTGTCTTTTGTTGCTGGTTGAGGTATTAATATAGGCCAGGACACTGGGGAGAACTCCCCTACTCTTCTTCAAACTAATGCCATGGGATCTTTTCCGTCCACATGAGAGAGCAGACGGGGCCTCGGTTTAACATCTCATCCGAAAGACATCACCTCAGCTCAGTTCTCTGCAGAAGTATCAACCTAGATTTTGTTCTCAAGTCTCTGGAGTGGGACTTGAAACTGAAACTTCTGACTCAGAGATGAGAGTGTTACCAACTGAGTTGTGGCTGACAGCTCAAACAATGGACATAAAATTTGGTAAATTCACTGAGCCCACACTCCCAGCAGGCAGCCATTCTTGAAGGGAAGCGTGTGTTGAAGAATGAATGTCACTTTGTTGCCGCCCTATCTCCAGCCTGCACCCCATGTGAGTACGACTCCCCAATTGATTTACCCTAAATATATACACCCGGGCTGCTTTCTTATATTATGGGTGATGACACTTGATGCTATGGTGAATGCTTCTTTATGGTCTTGAAGACCATTGGCTTCTCCATGTGGCGCCGTGAAGAGAGCACAGGGACATCATTACTACTCAGGCACACTTGTCAATTTGGGTATTTTGTTTTCATTACACAAAGTTTGATTGCACTATCACTCTGCATGAACACATTAATGTAACATAAAGTGCACAGCATAGAATGTATTATCAAATGGCACATACCAGATGGCTTATGCATAACACCAACGAGAATTAGTGCTTTCCAGAGCATCCCTCTCTGTGCACAATTTGTTTTGGCAGAGGTCCCTCATGGTATTGTCCATCAACTCTTTCTCTCCTTGATCTATGGTTCAGTGTATGTTTTGCCTTTAAACAGTGATGTGATGAGAAAGCATGATGTGCTTCCTGGAATTACATTAATTTATTTGTAATTGTACTTTATTTAATTCACTTGTATCTGTAATAGCTTCCACTCAGAGTCCCATCACCGGTAGATAGGAATATAGGAACAGGAGTAGGCCATTTGGCCCCTTGAGCCTGTTCGGTCATTCAGTGAGATCATGGCTGATCTGTGACCTAACTTGATATAACCACCGTTGCTCCATATCCCTTAATACCTTTGGTTAACAGAAATCTATCAATCTTAGACTTAACATTAACAATTGATCCAGCATCAACTGTCATGTGCAGAAGGGAGCTTCAAATTTCTACCACTCTTTGCATGTAGAAGTGTTTCCTAATTTCACTCCTGAAAGGCCTGGCTCTAATTTTTAGGCTATGTCCCGGAGTCTTAGAATTTCCAACCAGCAGAAATAGTTACTATCTACCCTATCAGTTCTGCTCTTGAAAACTTCGATCAATCACCACAATCTTCTAAATTCCAGGGAATACAACTCTAATTTGTGTAATCTTTCCTCATAATTTAATCCTTAGAGTCCAGGTATCATTCTAGTAAAACTAAGCTGCACTCCCTCCAAGGCCAATATATCCTTCCTAAGGTGTGGTGCCCAGAACTGAACAGAGTACTCCAGGTGTGGTCTAACAAAGGCTTTGGATTGCTGCAGCATGGCTTCTAACTCATTGAATTCTAGTCCTCTAGATATAAAGGCCAGCAATCCATTAGCCTTTTTGATTATTTTTTGTACCTGACCATGACATGTTAATGATCTATGTACCTGGACCCCGAAGTCCCATTGGATCGCTACCGCTTCCAGCTTTTCACCATTTAGAAAGTACTCTGATCTATCCTGTTTAGGTTCAAACTGGATGATCTCACACTTGCCTATATTAATATCCATTCACCACAGTTTTCACATTCACTTAGCCTATCAATATCGTTTTGTAATTTTATGCTTCTATCTACACTGTTTACAATGCTGCTTATCTTTGTGTCATCGACAAACTTGGAGATGTGGCCCACTATCCCATCATCTAATCCATTAATTATTCCAGTGAATAGTTGAGGCCCCAACACAGATCCCTATGAGATGCTACTAGTCTCATCCTGCCAATTAGAATACCTGCCCATTATCCCTATTCTTTGTCTCAGCTAACCAGGTCAATAATTTGACCACAATTCCATGAGCTTCAACTTTAATCTCTTATGGGGGACTTTATCAAATGCCTTCTGGAAGTCAATATAAATAACATCCATAGACATTCCCCTGTCCACTACTTTAGTCACATCTTTAAAAAATTCAATCAGGTTCGTCAGGCATGACCTATCCTTCACAAATCCATGCAGGCTCTCTCTGATAGCTGAAAATCTTAAAGGTGTTCAGTCACTCGATCCTTAATTGTAGATTCTAGGAATTTCATGACAACAGATGTTAGGCTAACCAGTCTATAATTCCTTGGTTTCCTTCTCTCATCTTTCTTAAATATTAAGAGAATTGAATTGCCTCCCTTAGCGTGGTCATCTTCTTCAAGCTATGAAACATCTTGCAGGCCTCCTCCCAGGTTCTCATAGCCATGGGCCTTGAGTTGACTTGGCCAGTGATCTGCTGCCTCACCCGTTGTACCCTGTGGATGTCCGTTTGTTGCTATCTGAAAGGACCTTTGTATCCCATTTTGTGAAATGCTCAATGATCCATTTTGAATATTTGATAGGCAGATGTATGAAATTGTCACCAGCTAGGTCGGCTAAATGTTAATTCAGCTGCTTGAAAAGCCAGCTCTGCTGGACTTGATTTACACTGAAACCTCAAAGCAAAATAATGTGCACCCATCCCACAGATTTGTGTCTGTTTTTATTTACAATATAAGAACAATTTACCCTTTATTTGAGAAAAGACAAAAACATGTCCTTCAATGTTAAATCAATCTATGACTTTTTTCCAATATGTCAAGAAGTTAGCAAGTGATGATTCCAAGCCACAGATTGTGCTATCAGTCCAGTGGCTTTTATCCATTCCCATTTATATCCCTCCTTCATACATCTGCAGTGTGACTTGTTTAATTAGCTTCATCATAACACATTGCATTTGCAAGTGGCAAATTCAAGCATTGCATTAATACTCCACATGTCCATGTGTTACGGTTAGTTTAATTAGCACGAGCAGAGAGCTATAAGATACAGAACAAATTAATTCAATGATGTTAATATAATAATGATGAAATGTGAACATATTGGCTTAGTATCAATAGGGCTCTGATGCAAAATATATTTTTATGTATAGTCTATTGTTAGATGAGACATTAAACCGAGGCTCCATCTGGCCTCTCAGTTGGATGTAAAACATCTCATCGTACTTTTCGAAGATGAGCAGGATAGCTCTCTCCGGTGTCTTGGGCAATCCTTATTCCTCAACCAAAAGCTGTAAAGCGCATTATCTGCTGATTACCTCATTGCTGTTGTGTGGCTTTACTGTGCACAAATTGGCGGCTGCATTTCCCACAAGACTATACTTCGAAATAATTAATTAGCTATGAAGAGCTTTGGAAACTCCTCTGGTTGTGAAAGGCGTTATATAAATGCAAGTCTTTCTTTCTTGCTTGCTTTCTTTCTTTCTCTCATTCTCTCTCTCTCTTTTTCTCTCTCTTTCTCTCTCTTTTCCTCTCTCACTTTCCTACCTTCCTTCCTCTCAGGTTCACAACTACAACGCTCCACACGGATGTTGTCCAAGTTTAATTGTGTCACTTTGGGGTGGTATTTCCCAACAGTGAGTGAAGGGCCAGTCACCATGAGCTTCTCTCATGTATTTCCTCGTGGCCGGTTACAGAGTGCCTGGAGCCTGGAACAAAGGAGGCTGAGGGGAGGCCTTATTGAGGTGTATAAAATTATGAGGGGCCTAGACAGAGTGGTTAGGAAGAACATATTTCCCTTAGCAGAGGGGTCAACAACCAGGAGGCATAGAACTAAAGTAATTGATAGGAACTTTAGTGGGGATTTAAGGGGAAATTTCTTCACCCAGAAGGTGGTGGTGGTCTGGAGCTCACTGCCTGAAAGGATGGTTGAGGCAGAAACCCACATCACATTTAAAAGGTACTTGGATGTGCACTTGAAGTGCCGTAACCTACGGGGCTACGGACCAAGTGTTGGAAAGTGGGATTAGGCGTTATAGCTCTTTGTCGCCCGGCGCGGACACGATAAGCCAAAATGGCCTCCTTCCGTGCTTTAAATTTCTGTGACTTTATGAGGATACTTAGCTTTTCAGTTCCTCCATGGCCTTGTTGCCTGACTCTGGATCAGCTCGTCCAATCTAAGGGGGGTTTATTTTGGTGTGCACGTCTGGCATTGTGGAATAAAATTAGGTGAGAGATTCTATCTATACATCTTTTGATAAGAAATCAGCATTTTATTGTACTTGGGTAATTTGCAGTGGATGTTGGGATCATTTTTTGGAAGCAAGGAGAAGCTAATAGAGCCCTAAAGAATAACTCCACAAGAGAGTTATAAAAAAATGGCCCAAATTGCACAGAAGCAGGTTAAGCTTTGCATTAAATGAAATGTACATTCCATAATCATAATCTCTACACAGAGATTCCTACATCATGACAGTGACATCACTTCCAAAAACGTACTTAATTGGCTGAAAAGCACTTTGGGATGTCCTGAGGTCATGAAAGGCACTATATCAATGCAAATTCTTTCTTTACCTTTTCTTTTCAATAAGACAAATGCTTTACAAATTACACAAGAAAAATGATCAGGATGAAACAGGAACAGAAATCTGAGAAGAGGACAATGGATCTGTGTGTTGTATCAGCTGATGTACCGAGTTACAGCATATCTTAACCATATTAAAGTGTTGTGTTATTGATGTTTGTTTTCTACGCACTAAACAGTGCTGAAGGCAGTACCCTTATCTTGTAGAATAAGCATTATACAGTCAAATTCAAGGTACAACAGTTTTAAATATTCAGCATTTTTTGATTTTTCTTTTAAACATGATAAATATTTTAGAATTGCAATAAGCTTTTTCGACACTTTAATAGAATTGCAAGCAAACCACGTACTTTATGGCACTGGCTGAATCCCCTTTAATCTCTCATGTTATTCATTCCAGTGATTATTTACATTTTATTGCAGTAATCTATCTATGGACAGCCCCTGTCTCCCAAGGCTGCAGATACCAAATGTATTAATTTGTGTGTGAATTTGAAGGTCGATCATTGGGCAAGGGAGAGACTGCTGCAGACTCCAAGGGGTACAGTGGCAGATTGGTAAATGTTGGGCATATATATCACTAATTTTGTTTGCCATTAAATTTGATTTTCTTCTTATAAAAATGAAATACCTACAAAGCAATAGAACTAGGAAAGGGATTACAACAGTCTGGGCTGCAGCAGATCTGCTGGTCTTTTAGGAACATAGGAACATGGGCCATTCAGCCCCTCAAGCCTGATTTGCCATTCAATTAGATCATAGCTGATCGGTATCTTAACATCTGCCTTGGCTCCGTAACCTTTAATACCCTTGACTAACAAAAATCTATCAATCTCAATTTTGAAATTGTAAATTAACCGAGTCGCAACAGCTTTTTGGGGAGAGAGTTCCAGATTTCCACAACCCTTTGTGTGAAGAAGTGCTTCCTGACATCACCCCTCAATGGCTTAGCTCTAATTTTACAGTTATGCCCCTTGGTTCTGGCCTCCCCAGAGAAATCATCTTAAACACCTCATTTAAATCACCCCATTTCAGTGCAGCCTTTGCCAAGGATTGAGGTGCCCCACAAAAACCTCCCAGTAAGGTGGCATTGCCCTTTAATAGCTGAACCTGTGGTGTAGCAAGGTTGACTCTTCCTTACAAAAAGGGAATAAACAGGCATTGAACATTTTTTAATAGGGGCTGAGTTGCTATAAAATAAAAAAAATCCCGAATGGTTATTTGCAAAAAAATTTACATTTTTTAAAAGAATAAATACATTACAATTAGAAAGCAGTCAGAGGGATGACTTCAGACCATGTGTAAAGTAAACCATTCTCATGTTTTGGGGGCCCCTTTTTGCATTAAATAAGGTAGTGCAACTGCCCCAAGAGATTGTTTCCCGAGAACTCGATGTTCTTTCAATTCTGGCCTCTTGTGCATCCCCCACTTCCTTCACCCCACCATGGGCGGCCGTGCCTTCAGCTGTCTTGGCCATAAGCTTTGTAATTCCCTCCCTAAACCTCTCCGCCTCTCCACCTCTCTCTCCTCCTTTAAGACGATTCCTAGAATCCATCTCTTTGACCAAGCTTCTAGTCACCTGTACTAATATCTCCTTATGTGGATTGGTATCAACTTTTGTTTGGTATCGCTCCTGTGAAGCATCTTGGAATGTTGTACTATGTTAAAAGCGCTATAGAAATACAAGTTGCGAGGCCTAAATACCCAAAGGGACGGCTGCCGCGGAGTTTGGGCGGTTGATCGGAAAAATCGATCGGCCGCCGCGGTCGGGTACTTTTCCCTCCCCGACCCACATTCAGCTCGGGGAGGGTTTGAGCGGTGTTCACTTCCGCCGGAAACGGCGCGGTGAAGCCGTTGTAAAAGTAACTTTCCAGCGGTGAGCTCTGCAGCAGGCGGGCTGCTGGGAAGTGGCAAGGACAGGGATTTTTCCCAGCAGTGCCTCCCGCGAGGTATTCGAGTCAGTGCTCGAGCGGGACACTGCTGGAGTGTTGCCACGGTCGGGGCCCTTTGGTAGAGAAATAGTTTTATTAATTTTAGTGTTTTTATTTCAGATTCCAGCATCCACTGTATTTATCTTTTAATATTTTAATTAATTATTAGTGTTTTTATTTCAGATTCCAGAATTAACTGTATTGATCTTTTAATAGTTTTATTAATTATTAGTGTTTTTATTTAATATTACACCATCGACTGTATTTATCTTTTCATAGTTTTATTAATTATTAGTGTTTTTATTTCAGATTACATCATCCACTGTATTTATTTTTTCATATAGTTTTATTAATTATTTTGACTCCATTCAACCTGCTGAGTGCTGCTCAGAGGTTTGCACATACCCCTGTACTTTTGTACAACTTTCAGGTCTGATTCTTCAGTGGAGGCCTGTGGGCTGCAGAGACCTGCTTGGCAGGGTTTACCCTGAAGATGGGAGGGTGATACCTGGTACACCTGCTCAGAAGCAGGGTGGCACGCAGGAGAAGGGGTCGCCGTCAGCACCGTGCAGACAGGCAGCGGGCAAGGGAGGCAGCATCCATGATTTGTTCATTCTGCACCAGACCAGTGTGCCCACTGTCTTGACCAGCCCGAATCAGGATTGCAATTGGCTGCTTGGGGACAAGGGCTATCCCCTGTCCACTTGGCTGCTCACTCCACTGCGGAACCCCAGGACAGCGCCAGAGCATGCCTACAATGACGCTCATTGTGCCAACAGGTGCGTTCTGTAAGGGGTTTTCACAGGGTTGTTGTGCCTTGGGTGTCTCTCTCTGGGCTTCTGCCCTCACAGCTTATGCCTGGCCTGTGAGGTACCCTGAGTGCTGCAAGAGCACCCCTGGAGAGACTGTGTCCACAGCTTATGAAGGGAGTTTTGAGACTCGTGCGTCCCCACAGCTTATGCCTAGCCTGTGAGGCACCTGTGAGTGTCAAACACTCCTAACCCCTTCTTCCCTAGCCTGTGACACACAGTTGAGCGTTTTCGAGGCGCTCCTAGCTTCCCTTACACGGTTCTGACATAAGACTCACGATCAGGAGATGTAATACAATAGAACTGAGACAAGGTGATTCCAAGAGGAACTTCAGCTTCCAATTTATTTGGCAAGGTGTAACTCAACAAACAGCAATACACCAACAAAACAATCCCACTAAACGGACACAACGAAAATCTTTACACCAGTTTAGCAGTACAATGCCCAACCTCCCACCTTTCCTGGCCTAACTGAGTTGGGAGTTCTGGGGACCAGAGGTTATACTCACTACTGTGCCTTCTGCAGTCTGGTGGTTTGTTTCTTCTATCTTCAGTGTCTTCGGACACTGGTTTTCCTTCAGTGTCGAGAGGCTTGTGGTTTTTTTTTTTTTTTTTTTAATTCGTAGCCAATCGTTCCAATTCTTTGTCAAATCACAAACGCCAGAGGTCACCTTGCACACGCCAAGGATCAATCTGCGCCAATGCTCTTAGCCAAAAGGCCTAGAGCCACTGCACCGTTCCTGGAAGTACTGCAATACCAGGTTCGTGCCATGGAGGTGGATGGGTCAAGCCACCCCACCCACCTCCTGTTTCCAAAAAAGCAAGCATATACCTTCCTGACCAGGGAGAAACCACCCGGAGGTCATGGTGGCTGGTCAGGTCAGTTACGCATGATTTTAGCCAAAAGGCCGAGAAGCGAGAAACTTTCTGGTAGATAGTTCCAAATTAAATTCCCTTTCCTATGAGTCCAAACACTGGGGGGGGGGGGGGGTCTCCATTTGTGTCCCAAAGTTTTCCTTCCATCGGTTTCAATTCACAGCACAGACCGATCCCACAGCCCTTTTCCTTCTGGGTAAAATGAGGGGGTTTTCGTCCTCCCCTACATAATCCCCCATCTGACACAGTCAGACACCACTCGAGTGTGTCACAGTTCAGGGTGGTGAGAAAACCCTAGGTCTCCCAAATTGCCCAACTTTCCCCAGTTTAACTCTAAACTGATCCCGTCGATATATATCGTAATTCCTTTTAACGCGGTACTAAACACAGAAATCCAACAGGTTACAATACACGACAGCAACATACATATATGTACTTAAGGTTACAGCAGTAATTGTACATTGAGTCTCATTTCGGTCTCAAACGTAAAACAAAGAAACCTGCCCTGCTAACTCCCCAGGAGCCATGTATGAAAACGCAGTCATCCCTGGAAATAACAAAACCGCCTAAGTGTCATGGTCAAGCTTTGTTTACACGCCTTGAGTGTTTAGCAACGGCTCTCCTGGCTGTGTAGTAGCCTGAGGAACTGCGTTCTTTTTCTTTTTCTCCTGAGCTTACAGCTTGTAACTAGCAGATAAGCTACAATCAGGAGTTGGCCGATTACTAAGGCATGCGATCCCACCCGGATCCATGCAGGTATGTCTGCCCGTATTCCCAAATCCCACCATGCTGGGGGTTTAATCTGGGCAATCTCCCCTGCTAGAATTTCAGTTTTCTGCTCCATGGTGTAAAAATGTTTTTGAGACAAATCCACTGCCTGGAGGAGGGCTGTAAGTTTCTCAGGTAGTGGGGCAATGGGATAGCCAAACTGGGCGACATATTGTTGTAGATGGCTGAGGTTGTTTTGTACCGTGAGGTGAATCGTGGAAGGTTCAGGGATGGGTGTGATTCTGGTGTGTGCCACTTGAACCTCTGCCCTGGGTTTAAAGCAAAAGCTGCTGTATGGAATTGGACACCACCTTCCCGGTCCGTGTTCATACCGTTGGGCACTTGTGGTGACACAATATGTCCTACCGCCTACATACGCTATCTGTGGAGGCATGTGGTTAGGGGCCATTACCTCCATTGTGCAATTGATAGGCTCTGCCCCAGCAGTGCTGAACCCGCATTGTGGCCTTGCAAAAGTGTTCAAGTGCTGGGGGCACAGGATTACCTGTGCTCCCCTGCTCCGACAACCCGAGAGGTCTGTACCTGTCACAGTGTGCTCCCACATTGTGACATAAGGTGGGACCTCTTGGAATCGAACATGCACCCCTCCACGAATGACTCCCACATTCTCCACTCGGTACAGGGGTGCTGGTCATGGGGACGCCCCCATCACGGGCATCCTGACCACCACACCCATGATGGTATGATTTGACTTTCCACAGTCCACCGGTACCGGGTAGGCTTCCGATGCTACACGAAGTTGGCAAGGACTCAAAACATTATCGTAAGGGTGCAGTGCTGCTAAGTGCTGGTTGCTGATCCAGGAGGGGACCTGTCCCTGTCTCAGATCCTCGAGGTTACTCCGTCCCTCTCCCAGCAACCAGGCCCCATAGAGCACGCACACCTCATTTTGGGCGGCTTGATCGGAGGCGTTTCTATCCTCCCGAATCAAGGCGTTTACAGCCCTGGCCTGTGCCTCCAATTGAGAGATAATCTCCTTTAAGTGAACTGTCATTGCCACCTCTTCGTGGAGCGCGGATCCCACTACGGTATTCTCGTCCCCCAGGACTTTGCGCAGCTGATTCTTTAACCCATTTATCTGGAGGGCCAGCTGCATGTTATCCAAACTGTTTATGGCGGACGCCCCGGTGTTAAACCCCGTAAGAATGTAATTTAAAGTGCCACGCCTCTGCCTGCCCGGTTCGGCCCCATCCCACTGTTTATACAAGTCTGTCACTTTGACATCCCCGAAGTCCAGTTCATAGAACTTCCGGAACATCTCCCGCAGCAGAGCCTGGTATAACAGCTCGGTTTCCCGGGGATACCACGTAGGTAGGCGGACTTCTGTCAGATTTAGCACCACTGATGCCACTGCGTAGTGTACCCCCTGATAAAATAGTTTCTCGGTAGGGACCAACACTAAACCATTCCCCGGCCCCCTGGTTGTTGTCGGGCACTCGTGTGGGACGGTGGGCTTGGCCGTGGGTGGGGGCTTCCTTTCCCGAACTACAAGTTCGGTGGCGTTTACTGGTACCCGGGGATTGGGGGTCACACACGTCTCCCCGCTGCGATCCCATACCACCCCATCCCCGACATCATGCCACCACCTATAAAAAGCAATGGAGACCCCCTCTGAACACACGCGAGTGGATCCCCACATACAGATAAATTCCTTGGTCGTACGCCCACCATTTCTCCCAGCACACCGTGACCCCGCCAGATGACCCCATGATGGTTCGGTAGGTATCATTATCCAGACGTTGCCAGTCCGAGTGTCGGTCTCCCATGTCCCTCTTGAGCTTTCTGAGCCACCACCACCGTCCCAGAGGTATGTCCCCTTGGCAAGTTAGGCATACCTTCCTGCCTTCTGTCACTCTCACTCTGGAAGTGGCCACAGTGATCTCCGGGCAGGGGATGGAGGCCTCTCCGTAGGTAAAGTCCTTATGGTTGGAGTACTTGGTGGAGTTCGATCCCAACCACCCAGGCCATCTCCCCTCATGGGAGTAGGTGACCCGGCCATCCGCCGCCGGAGTCCCTTCTCCTGTGGTCACTGTCGGCGCTCTGCCCCCGGAGCATCCGAAAACCAGGGAGTCCTCGGTGTCCCCTCGGTGCCCGGTGCAGATCCTTAGCGATACCAGCATCACTAATGTCCAGTCGGGAGGTGTTGACATCTGAAAGGCAAGAAGAACATGGCCTTGCCTTGAGAGACCTCTCCAGGCTCGGCCCACTTAACATGTTCCAAACACAAAAATGCTGTACTCAACCGTCACTGACTTACCTAAACACATATACTCACAACACAAAGTAACAAAACAGGAAGGGAAAATATACACACCGCCACCCGTCCCCGGGTGGCCAGGCTATATCCTGTCACTGTACAGGCGTCGTCGACCACTTGGCTGACCGTACCCTGGGGACCAGGATGTCCTCCGCTGAGGGGCTCGTATGGTCCCCCTTAATGAGTCTTGTGTTGCCCTCCAAGGCCGTCCCGAGCCCCGGATAATCGGTGGGGGACCCTTGCTAGCGCAACAGAGCACCCTCCCTGTTGTCTTTCGCCGTATCAGTCTGGGGCGGGAGGCTAAGTAAACAGGGGACCACGGCGCCCTGGGCTGTGGCACTCTGTTACTCCTCCTTACTGTCGGTGCAGAGTCCCACGTTATGGGCTGCAGTGCTATCTCCTCCACCTCTTGGGCTAGCCCCAGCTGATCCACCATGGGAGGTTCAGCTTCCCCTTGAACCTTGCTAATGGTAGAGCCTTTCTCCCTACTTCTGTTAGTGGGCTGGGAACCTTTACCCAGTGGTGGGATAACCTTACAGGAGCAGTGAACCAGCCCCGGCTGTAGAGCTTCGGGGCCCGCTGCCTCCTCCGAAGCCTTCAAATCCACCGGGGCCTGTTCTTCCCCCAGTGCCTGATTCCCTTCCCTTGCTCGTCCCCTCTGTTTTTTACCTCTTTTGGGGTCAAACAATTTACACTGATTAATGTGATACCACTTCACCCGGCGAGGCAGTCGAACCGCATAGACCATAGGGCTAGCCTTGTCGACTATGCTATATGGTCCCATATATAATGCTTCAAAAACCCCGACCCGAGCATAGTTCCTCACCATGACCTGGTCCCCTATCTCCCATTCGTGGTGTTTGCTGGGTTCTAGCAGCAATCGGTTACTCTGATGCTGTCTGCCCATGTTACTAGCAGCCTGCCAGTGAATCTGTTTCAGGTGTTCAAACAGGTTCCTGACAAACCGGTCCCGGTTCACCTCTCGGAGCTGCCCTTCGGTGAGAACCGGCGCCAACACATGCACTGGGGTTCTCATGATCCGGCCCGTCATCAGCTCATGGGGTGAGTACTCTGTGCTCTTTGACTGACTGGCCCGGATTCCCATGAGGACCAACGGTAAGACCTCCACCCACTTGTTTGGCGAGTCTCCCGTCTCCTTGCGCAGCCTTTCCTTTAGGGTCCGGTTCAGGCGTTCTACGGGGCCTGAGGACTGAGGGTTGTAGGCGACATGCCATTTGGCTCTTATCCCCAGCACCTTTAGGGTGGCCTGCACCACCTGGCCGGTGAAGTGGCTTCCCCGGTCGGACTCCACGATTTGAGGTAGACCCCACCGAGAGAACACCTCCCTCACCAGGATTTTTGCAGTCCCCACCGCGGTAGCTGTTCGGCAAGGGAAGGCTTCCACCCACTTGGAAAACACATCCACCAGGACAAGGCAGTATTTATAACCTCCCTGGGCGGCCGGTAGGGGTCCGATGTAGTCGATCTGGATCGACTGCCATGGTCCCTCTACCCGCCTGACGTGTCCCATAGACACCTTCCTTTTCTGAAGGTCTGGGTTGTTTGCAGCGCAAACCAGACAGCCCGCACAGAAGTTGCGGACGTCTTCCCGGAGGTCTGGCCACCACCCTGCCTTTTCTACCCGTTGCCAGGTAGATTCTGGCCCAGGGTGTCCCGCACCTGGACCCTCATGGGCCAGCTGAAGGAATTCCCTCTGGTGTTGTGGCGGCACTACCCATTTGTCCCCTTTAAACAACATGCCTTCCCGCACAGCAATATCTACAGCACTGTATGGGCCCTCTGCCTTTTCCCCCCTTTTGATAGCAGCCAAGGCAGCCTTCAGGATCGGATCTTGCATCTGGACTACTTTAAGGTCCGGGGCCGCAGCCGCCCCTACGCTCCCTTGTGTCCCTGGCTTGCTTCTTGCTGCTGCTATCCTGCCTGCCTCATATGGGTCCCATGGGCGACCTGTGCGAGCACCTTCCCTTGCCAGCAGGTCTGCCTGCTGGTTACCTTCCCCCCGTGGCTCAGTTTTGGAGTGGGCCTTTACCTTATGGATATATACATCCCCGGTTTCTCCCACTGCAGCCACGATTTTTTCTAGCAGGGGTTTGGTCACAAGGGGCTTCCCATCCGCAGAGGTGTACCCCCGGCGTGACCAAATCGCCAGATACTCTGTACATGAATTGCAAGTGAACATGCTGTCTGAGCAAATCGTGTATGGGGTAGGGAATTCCTCGGGGTGTGTGACCACATACATCACCGCCGAGAGTTCCGCCTGCTGGGTGCTCAGGGTGCATGGGAGCTTAAGAGCCAAGGCAATTCCTGCCTTGGGATCCCAAACTCCGCAGCCCGTGAGTCTTGTACCCGCGGACACTGAACTGGAGCCATCAACGTAGATCTCGCGGCCTGTGGGGTGTATCCCTGCCCGAAATCCAAAGTTAATGTCCCATACTCCCTCCACAGAGCATCGATGCGGCTGCCCTGGATAGATTAAATTTGCTGCGAGCCTGGGCTCGCAGAGGCCCTTGACCTTTAAAGTCATTTGGGAGAGGAGGAGGGTCCAGCGAGTGATTCTAGCACTGCTCACTGTCCCGTCCTTAATCCTCCCGTCCAACAGCATCTGCGTCGGGGTATGATGGGTGAGGAGTGTAATGGGGATATTCCGGTAAAGATCTGAGCTCTCTTTACTGCCCAGTGGGTGGCAAGCAAGTGCCTCTCACAATTGGAGTATCCCTTTTCTACCTCCGTGAGGACCCTGGAGGAGTACACCACTGGTCTCAGCTGACCGTTTCGCCCCTGGAGCAACACTGCACTTAAGCTGTCACCACTGGCTGCCACCTCCAGGAAGAATTCCTCCCCCCCATCAATTGCCCCGAGGGCTGGTGCTACCTGCAGGTCTCTCTTAAGACGGACAAATGCTGCCTCACAGCCCTCGTCCCATTCCCACTCGACCCCCTTATGGAGGAGTCTGAGCAGAGGGGCGGCAGTGGCTGCATCGTCCTCGATGATGTCCCTACAGTAGCCAGTGATTCCCAGGAAAGACCTTACCCCCGACACATCCCTAGGGACAGGGAGTTCCTGCACTGCCTTTCTTCTAGCCTCATCAATGGCCCTTTCTCCTGCCCTTATCATCAGGCCCAGGAATTTTACCTCTCCTAGACCTATCTGGGCTTTCTTGGGGTTAACGTTAAAACCCCCTTCCTTCAGTAAGACCAGCAGTTCGGCCAGCAGTGGACCGTGTTCCTCACTGCTGTCTGTGAACAACAACAGGTCGTCCACATACTGGACCAGCTGGTGTGGTTGGCTGAAGCCTTTTAAGCAGTTCGCCATGCATTGGTGAAAGATGCTGGGACTATTATGAAAGCCCTGTGGGAGGCAGCTCCATGTATACTGCTGTTCCCGGAAGGTGAAGGCAAACTTGTACTGGTCTTCCCTCCGTACAGGGATAGACCAGAACCCGTTGGATATGTCCAACACTGTGAACGTGGTTGCGGATGCAGGGATTTCCCCTATCAGATCCGCAACCGTCGCAACTGTGGGGGCACAAGCTGGGATGTTTTTATTGAACACCCTATAATCCACCGTAGCCCTCCAAGAATTATCCGGTTTCCTAACCGGCCAAAGCGGGGAGTTGACATGGGTGGCTATGGGTCTCAAAACACCCTGCTCGACAAGCGAGCTTAAAGCTGTCTCCAAGTCTGCTTCTGCCTCTCGGGGAAAGCCATATTGCTTTTGCGGGCGCGACATGGGATTCCCATCTATTCGAACCTCCACTCCTGTGACTCTCCCACAGTCGTGTTTATGGGTGGCAAATGCTGCAAGATTTGCTTGCACATAGGCCCGGTACTCGGCCGGGGTGTTCCCGACCAGAACCTCCAGGTCGTAACCCACTTTTGGCTTCATTGTACACAGAGTCCCTTTTCCCTGTTTCTTATCAATAACCATGACTTCTCCCTCTGCTCCCGTGCCCACTGTGCCCCATAGACAGTGATTCCTCAAGTCTACTAGGATCTGGCGAGCGATGATAAAATCAGCCCCCAAAATCCCTTTTCCCACCTGCTCCCAGTTCATCAGGACGCACTTCCATTGTGTTTGGAGTGCTCCTAAACGAACTGCGAGCGGGACTGAGAAAAACCCAGCCTTCTCATTACCTGTGAACCCAACTAGTTGATACGGCACCCCGTTTGATAGAGGTGAGGTTGCGGGGTCCTCCGAATGGACTATCGTGCTGGAAGCACCAGTGTCCAAAAGGTAGGTACCCAATACACCCTCAACCTCCATCTTGACCCATGGTCGTCCCCAGGGGTCATATTCTAGTGGGCACAGGTATGCAGGCTGGGTCTGGGCTAGTCACGGCCTCTGTACTGGCAGGGTTGCTGGTATTTCCCTGCCTGTTGCCGTGGCTACCTTCCCAGTCCCCTCCAGCGCTGTCCTCACTGCAGCTACTATCTGGTCAAGGGATAGTGAGGAGCTCACTCCACTTCCCCCACTCTGGGCGGCTCCTGAAGGACTTCTCCCCCCATATCTCTTTACTGGGCTCCTGCAATCCCTTTTAAAATGCCCAGCTTTCCCGCACCCGTAGCACACACCCTCCTTATCAATCGAGCGGTCACCCTCCTGGTGCCATTCCCTTTTGGGAATCGAGTTGGGCTTTACTTCATTTACCCGACCTTTGGAGGTTTTCTCCTCCTCCCCTCCTCCATTCCGTTGGACCAGTGCCAGTTGCCTCACCACTGCTTCCTCGGTGAGGTTGGGGTCCCGGGAATCGAACCACAGTTCTGCCCTGGCCTTGAGCCGGGGCAAGCAGTTTGCCACCAGCATCCTCAGCCAGCGGCCAGTCTGTACCGTGGAAAGATTCGCCCGGTCGAGGAGCTCCCCACAGGCTGCATGGTATACCACCCACAGCCTGTCCGCAAACGCCTGCGGGGTTTCCCCTGCGAGCTGCCTTGTCCTTTCGACCCGTTTGAAAGGACTGCCGTCATCGAAGCCCATTGCCTCAAGGACGGCCCTCTGGACCTCAGTAAATGTACGCTGTCCCCTCCGGCATTCTGCCGGTAGGGCCTGGTACAATTTGCTGTCCAGAGAGAAGAGCAGCAGCTTGGCTGTCTCTTCCTCGTCGCACCCATTAATTTCCCCTGCCTGCATCACCTCCATGAAGTGGATAGACGGGTCCCCGCTGCGAGTGAGTTTGGCCAAATGGGCCACCATGGCCCTGAGTGATTGAAGTCCATGGGGAATAATAAAGTCGCTCTCCAGCGCTCCCCGACCTTGGCCACCTCCCTGTGGAGGACCGTACTTGCGCTGCCTGACCGGGCACATCCGCCCTGGTTCAGGATCTTTCTGCGCTGGTCCCTCTACCTCCGGCTGTCCCACCATACCCGGTGCAGCAGACAGTGCCTGGTCGCCTGATCCAGCCTTTAACTGACCCTCGGCTGGAGCCTCACATCCCTGCTGCCGAGCGGGACACATTGGTCCTGCCCCCAGCCCTGGGAATGCTACTACCTGCGTGCCCCGCCCCTCCTGGTACCCCACCGGACAAACCACCGGTGCCTCAGGAGGTGGTCGGGCGTCTCTTGCCTTTGGATTCTCCTCTACCCCCCAATACTCTCCTTTGTCCCCTGTGGACCCTTCAGGTCCTATCAGGGCGACCATCCCCTTTGCCTGGGATAGAGCGTGGGTGAGAGTTTTAATCCTCTCCTGGCAGGGACTGTGATCTGCAAACTAACTGCTACTGGCCACTTTATAGGCTGCCTGTACGTCTTTTAATTTATTCTCCAGTTCCCAAATTTTCTGGGTGTGCTGAGAATTCTGTTCCCGGAGGGACCCCTCACTACCCTTGGCCTCAGTGACCTGACACTGAAGATAGTCCCGGCTATTTCGGAAGGTCTCCTCCAACTGCCGGTTCCTTTGCTGCTCCCCAGCTAATTCGGCCAGCAGGTTGTCCCCAACCACAGCCCGGATAGCAGAGAGCTCCTCTGATTTCTGAAGACTCTGTTCTAAGTCCTTCACCCGCTGGTCGAGCTTTCGGACTTGGCGGGTGAGGCAGATAAGCCAGATGGCCTTTTCCACCCTGTGGTTGTGGTCCTTCCCTGCTGTCCACTGAGCAGCAGCATCCACTGGGCGCTCTGCCCGAGTGAGGGCTTGCACCCAAGGTTTGGTGAGGTTCACCTTGCCAAAAATGTATGAGGAAATTCTCTCCTCCATTTTAGTTTCCTCTCTTATCACCTCATCTGTTATATTAACATCTCCTGTTTGCTTATGTCCCATCTGGGTCGCCATGTTCTGTAAGGGGTTTTCACAGGGTTGTTGTGCCTTGGGTGTCTCTCTCTGGGCTTCTGCCCTCACAGCTTATGCCTGGCCTGTGAGGTACCCTGAGTGCTGCAAGAGCACCCCTGGAGAGACTGTGTCCACAGCTTATGAAGGGGGTTTTGAGACTTGTGCGTCCCCACAGCTTATGCCTAGCCTGTGAGGCACCTGTGAGTGTCAAACACTCCTAACCCCTTCTTCCCTAGCCTGTGACACACAGTTGAGCGTTTTCGAGGCGCTCCTAGCTTCCCTTACACGGTTCTGACATAAGACTCACGATCAGGAGATGTAATACAATAGAACTGAGACAAGGTGATTCCAAGAGGAACTTCAGCTTCCAATTTATTTGGCAAGGTGTAACTCAACAAACAGCAATACACCAACAAAACAATCCCACTAAACGGACACAACGAAAATCTTTACACCAGTTTAGCAGTACAATGCCCAACCTCCCACCTTTCCTGGCCTAACTGAGTTGGGAGTTCTGGGGACCAGAGGTTATACTCACTACTGTGCCTTCTGCAGTCTGGTGGTTTGTTTCTTCTATCTTCGGTGTCTTCGGACACTGGTTTTCCTTCAGTGTCGAGAGGCTTGTGGTTGTTGAATCACGAGGGCAGGGAAAATCATCACTCCTCTATTCTTCACTACGTCAGAAACCCCTTTTTTATAGCCAGATTATCCAGTCCGCCTCTCCTGCTGAAGTCGATTCTTCTCATTGGTGGACTTTTGATTTTGAAAAATGCAACAGTTTGAGGTTTTTAGGTTTTTTTCCCCACTGATCTTAACCTACTCAAGGTTTGAGTGGGTGTTGATTGCATTGGCCTCCTGTAGCCATTGTGCTAGTCTGGCCTGAGCCAGATATTTCTATGCCTGATGAAAAAGGTGTTGGAATATGTATGTGGCATTGTTTAAATGCTAAATGTTTTCAAGGGGCAAGTTTCGAGGGTATACAGTTCCCAGACAATTTGATTAGTTCCAATGTCCAAACTGGCCCTTTTGATATTGACTCCACCCCTTTTCTTGCAGACCTTTAAAAAAATCCCAAATTCGATTAAAGTTCGTAGTTTCTTCCATGTGCACTTTAGGATTTCAAACTTTCTGGTAGATAGTTCCAAATTAAATTCCCTTTCCTATGAGTCCAAACACTGGGGGGGGGGGGGGTCTCCATTTGTGTCCCAAAGTTTTCCTTCCATCGGTTTCAATTCACAGCACAGACTGATCCCACAGCCCTTTTCCTTCTGGGTAAAATGAGGGGGTTTTCGTCCTCCCCTACAATCATCGAGCAGTGCATAGGCATCCTTAAGCAGAGGTCCCGGTGCCTGGACCGCTCTGGTGGCACCTTGCTGTACTCTCCTCAACGGATCTCCATCATCGTCGTGGTCTGCTGCATGTTACACAACCTGGCCATCATGAGGGGACAGCCGCTGGAGATCGAGCCAGCAGTACCACCTGAGGAGGAGGAGGAGGCGCAGGAAGAAGAGGAGGAGGAGGAGGATCCCCGTCGCTCCAGAGCTAGGATGAATCGACCCATCACCACCCTGGAAGGGCAGGGTGCAGACTGACCAGCACCCTCCTGGGAGGGTGCGTCCTCACATATATGGAGGTGCCTGACACCTCCCCTGCAATCTCTCTCCATGCATTATATACTGGCGGTCTGCCAGATCTCCCCACGTCAGGAAACAGTATTCTTCTTCTGTCCTCCACTCCGTCCATCAGTGTCTCCAGCTCCATATCAGTCAACCTGTTGGCTCTCCTTGCACCTCTTACATCAGTCATCCTTTCAAACTCCTTCCTCCCCTCAGGGCCTTGTTGCAAACTCTGGCCTTTAAAAAGGTCAGGGAACAGCTGGCATGTTAGAGACCCTTACCTGCATGCTGAATTTCTCAGTGGTCATAACGTTCAACTTAAGACAGCTACACCACTGCAAATTCCACTTTGGAAGGGTTCATTAGCACTGGAACCCCTTTGTTCACTTTTGAGCTGAATATGGGGTGGGCCAGCCACGAAAAAATGTCGGCGCTAATGGTCACAAAAAGGTGGGGGGAGCTTTCCAGCGGTACTGAAGTTCGGGCCCGCTGTTTCTGTTGTTATTGATGCCCACAAATGTAGCAGTGTTGCCAGCGCCAAGTATGATCACCACCTTTAGCCATCTTTTATCTGAATGGTTGTCCTGCCCCTATAGTATGCCAGTGCTGCTCTCCACTTCAACCCAATTGTGGGCCTTCCCACTTTTTTCCCCCAGGAGACAGTTTTCCTTTAAGTATTGAATCAGACAGTTCAGTACTTGGCTCGGACTATCTGTTTGGGTAGATTTTGGTTTTCCTATGGAATCAGACAGCAATGAGGAAAGGTTTTCACTGTACCCTTGGTGCAGTAAAATCAAAAACCATTTTGCTACACCTTGGGTGCTGACTTGCTTGAAAGTTCTCGAAATGGGGCACCGTAATACGAACAGCAATCTCAACCACAAACAGCAAGGTGATAATGACCAGATAATCTGCTTTTAGTGACGTTGGTTGAGGGCGAAATATTGGCCAGGACAACAAAAGTAAGTGCCTCCCACCTCAGCCCTTGCACGCCAGACTTTCGACATCAGCTGTGGCTCAGTAGTAGAACTCTTATCTCTGAGTCAGACAGCCATGAGTGCTGCACTGTTGGAGGTGCTGTCTTTCAGCTGAGAGGTTAAACTTAGGCCCTGCCTGCTCTCTCGGTTGGACGTAAAAGATCCAATGGCACTCTTTCAAAGAAGAGCTGGGGAATTCTCCTGGTGTCCTGGTCAATATTTATCCCTCAACTAACATCACTTAAAAAAACCAAATTATCTGATCATTATCACATTGCTGTTTATGGGACCTTGCTATGTGCAAATAGAAGCAAAGAAACATAGAAAATAGGTTCAGGAGTAGGCCATTCGGCCCTTCAAGCCTGCACCACCATTCAATAAGATCATGGCTGATCACTCCCTCAGTACCCCTTTCCTGCTTTCTCTCCATACCCCTTGATCCCTTTAGCCGTAGGGGCCACATCTAACTCCCTCTTGAATATATCCAATGAACTGGCATCAACAACTCTCTGCGGTAGGGAATTCCACAGGTTAACAACTCTCTGGGTGAAGAAGTTTCTTCTCATCTCAGTCCAAAATGGCCTACCCCTTATCCTAATGCTGTGTCCCCTGGTTCTGGACTTCCCCATCATCGGGAATATTCTTCCCGCATCTAACCTGTCCAGTCCCGTCAGAATCTTGTAAGTTTCAAAAAGATCCCCTCTCATCCTTCTAAACTCCAAGGTATAAAGGTCCAGTTGATCCAGTATCTTCTCATATGTCAATCCTGCCAACCCGGGAATCCGTCTTGTGAACCTTCGCTGCTCTCCCTCAATAGCAAGAACGTCCTTCCTCAGATTAGGAGACCAAAACTGAACACAATACCCGAGGTGAGGCCTCACTAAGGCCCTGTACAACTGCAGTAAGTCCTCCCTGCTCCAATACTCAAATCCCCTAGCTATGAAGGGCAACATACCATTTGCCTTCTTCACCGCCTGCTGTACCTGCATGCCAACTTTCAATGACTGATGAACCATGACACCTAGGTCTCATTGCACCTCCCCCTTTCCTAATCTGCCACCATTCAGATAATATTCTGCCTTCGTGTTTTTGCCCCCAAAATGGATAACCTCACATTTATCCACATTATACTGCATCTGCCATGCATTTGCCCACTCACCTAACCTGTCCAATTCACCCTGCAGCCTTTTAGCATCCTCCTCACAGCTCACACCGCCACCCAGTTTAGTGTCATTTGCAAACTTGGAGATATTACACTCAATTCCTTCATCTAAATCATTGATGTATATTATAAATAGCTGGGGTCCCAGCACTGAGCCCTGCGGCACTCCACTAGTCACTGCCTGCCATTCTGAAAAGGACAGGTTTATCCCGACTCTCTGCTTCCTGTCTGTTGACCAGTTCTCTATCCATGTCAGTACATTACCCCCAATACCATGTGCTTTGATTTTGCACACCAATCTCTCATGTGGGACCTTATCAAAAGCCTTTTGAAAGTCCAAATACACCACATCCACTGGTTCTCCCTTGTCCACTCTACTAGTTACATCCTCAAAAAATTCCAGAAGATTTGTCAAGCAGAGGCTGCTACATTTCCTACATTACAACAGTGCCTACACCAAATTGCCTATAAAGAGCTTTGAGATGTCCTGAAGTCATGAAAGGTGCTGTAGAAATGCAAGTCTTTCTTTAAAGGAGGATACTGACACTAATCTTGCTGAAACACCATTGCATCAAACAGGAAATTGGGGTGCATGTAATAAAGGTGCAGCAGTTAT